>NW_025336346.1:9264992-9572271 GCF_004798865.1 Varanus komodoensis
GATTAGGGGAGCTCTGGATGCGAGTCATCACTCCATCCTTTGCTTTCAGATCAGGGGACTGGGGACGTGCAGCAGGTCGAGCACTAGAAGCTGGGACTTCAAGAGGGCCAACTTTAGCCAACTGAAGGCCAGACTGGGGAAAGTCTCCTGGGATGGGTTACTGGAAGGTAAGTGAGTTGAGGAGGGGTGGATGGCACTGAAAAGGGAGGTTTTGGAGGCGCAAGCCTTGACCATACCTCTAGTATTGTAAGATAGTAAGGTGGGGAGGCGGAGGAGAGCGCTGCCATGGATGCGAAAGGAGGTGGTTAGAGGGATTAGATGAAAGAGGAATCTCCCTAGGAAATGGGTACTGGGGGAAATAGACAAAAGGGTAGCAAAAGGGACATGGGGAATTACAGACCTGTTAGCCTTACGTCCATTGTAGGAAAAAACAGTGGAAAGGCTCACAATACGGAGAGATCTAGTGATGCTAGATAGGGAAGGGAGGCTGGAAACCACACAACATGGTTTCCACAAAAACAGGTCCTGCCGGACAAACCTTGTGGAATTCGAGATGGCTAGATGGAGGGGATGCAGTGGATGTGGCATACCTGGATTTCAGCAAGGCCTTTGACAAAGTGTCCCATGATATCCTGGTTGAGAAACTGAGGAGCAGGTACTCCAGATCCAAAAGGATTTGGACAGACTATGGAAGTGGGCAGGAAATAGGAAACAGGAAGTGGGCAGGAAAACAACATGATGACGTTCAATGTGGATTATGGCCCCTTTTGGGCAGGTACTTTGGCAATGGGAGAATTTGGGTCTGTGGAGTCCCCTCTGACTGCAGCAGAGGTGAAACCTTTTAGGCAGGAACTACAAGTTATTTTTGTTTGTCTGTTTGCTTGCTTGCTTGTATTTTGTTTTCTGGTGAAGAATTGAGTTTGAGCTAACAGGCAGCTAGAGATGTTTGGAACAGAGAAAATCTCAACAGAGCAGGAGGTGCTCTGTGCTGGCTTCTAGAAGGGAGAGTTGGGAGTTATTAGAGTTACATGATCTAGGGAATCAAAGAGGCAGTACCTCAGTCCCTTAATGTACATAAGACTTTGTCTTTGGAATAAAAGAAATATGATACTCTATCTGAGTGGCTGGAGAGACTGAAGCAACAGATGCAAAAAAAGGGGGGGGGGCAGATGCCACTGTGACAGGTTCTGCCTCAGTTTGTGTTTATGTTTTTGTGTTTAACAACCATTTGCTACCTCTGAATTGTATAATTAAAAGGATCAGAATCCTAGTTTTTCCAGAGGATTCTGAAAAGGTGATAAGTTTGTTTCAAAGCACCAATTGGACTAATGCCAGAAGGGCAGAATGTATTCGAATAAAACAAAATTCCAGGAACTAGGTTTCAGGTTAAGTGTTAGAAGATAATTTCTGAGGGTCAGGACCCCCAGAAAATGGGATGAGTTTCATGGGAGGTGGTTAAGGCCCATCAGTGAAGAAGTTTGGACAACCACTTGTTGTGGATTATAGGATCAGAGTTGGCTGAGACAGGGTCAGACTAGATGACCAGGGGAGGGCCCCTTTCTGACTCACTTTGTTTCTATGTGGGAGAGGACCATCTCTATAATAAGAAATTGTGAAAAACCATGTTCTCATTGGCAAGTCAATCTGAAAGCACATTTTTCTTCAGGTTAGGTAAGCAATAAGTTTGTGCAACACAAGTTCAGCAAAGGGTTTCTTTGTGTGCATTTTGGCATTGGCTGGATTGGTGTCAACAACCAAAAACATTTTCTTCTTGAGACTGTGCTAAAGAGACTCAAAAAAAAAAAAAAGACATAGACTTTACATCTTGAGGTTTCTCTCCAAACTGATGTGGATCTCTCTGCCACTGCCTACAACTTCTCTACAGCCCTGGAAGGAAAAGCCAGCTGTGTCTACCCACCCTTGCTCAGGGAAGGAGGGAATTCACCCACCTTTCTCTCAAACATTGGTTAGGGACTTGCCTAGATGGACCAGATACTTCAAAGCTGTTCTTACTACAGTATATGAACAACCTTTTAATTGCCACTGAAGTCACAGACCGGTGCACATCTGCTGGATTTCATTGGGTCACCACACATAAGATGCAAACCGCACAAGAACGACTAGCTGGCCAGCACTGCTCCTTCTCTGAGCCCAGAGTGACCATGCTGGCTGTTCTGCAAGGCCAAAGCAGTCATGCCTATTTGCCTGCCTGCCTGCAGTGTGTGAAGCTGTGGCAACTGGCTGGTTGCTGCCTATGGCTTGCCATGACACAAGGGAAGGGGGACTGCTTGCTTACATCAGCTGACTCACCTGAGACTGGACTGCCTGAAGGCCACTGATGCCATGGGAGGACCACGCCTAGGTGCCCCTTGCTACACAGCAGTGAGATCAGCGGGACTGCCTACATGGGAACGTTGCACCAGGCTGAGGAAAGTTCCAAAACCACAAGGAGACCAAAGGACCATGGAGCCTGTGGAGAACCTGAAGTTCTTGTTCAAACACCAACCCTTCAAGGGAGGACCAGTGGCGTAACAGACCAGGACGAGAAGAAGCTGACATCAGGGTCGGCCAAGGGCCCACAACTGGAGGGGGCAAGGAAGAAGAGCCCTGAAGAAATGCAGCCTATCGGGGACTAGGATCGGGTTCTGGCTTGAAGATTAGACCAAAGAGGCTAACATTCGCCTAATGCTAAGTAGCCTAGATGATAATGCTGAAGGAAAAAGGGGGAGCTTCTTGAAGTTATTATTCTGGCTGTCTGTGTACTTCTGTTAATTTTGTTAGTCCCTTCTATACCATCTGTCCTTGTAGGAAGGAAACAGTGGATTTCCTAATTTCTCTGTTTTCTGTTTGAGAATACTGCCTCGTTGTGTAACAGAATGTTTATGCTTTAGTAGCATTGGTGCAAACCCAGCATGGATTTCTTACACCTAGAACATGTTATATGTCTGGATTCACACCAAGGACCAGGTAAAACAGACGTGCAGATTACACGAGGGCAGGCACAAGCTGTCCCAGATCAGCTAAAGGAGAGTAAAAGAAAATAAATCATATTTGTTAAAAAAAAAATTCCACAGGTCCCTAGGGAAAACAATTTCCATGTGAAGCCACTACAGGTAAGGGCCACTGAAAGCACTCTACCGGTTGGGGTGATGATGGTGGACTAGCAACATCCTTACAGCCAATTGGAATAGGTTCCCTGTGTGTGTGAGAGAGAGAATTTGGGGCAGTAGCTAGCATGTGGTTTTGTTTCTGCTAAACTGGAAAGGCCGTAGCCTGCAGTTGGATGGGCAGCCACATGTGGATGCTGACTGCTATGCATTATTCACACGAATGGGGCTAGTAAGTGCTACTTGGTACAGCCTGGAATCTTTGGAGGGCTGTTCCGAGATTGGAAACGAGTTCTGTTTATGCTGATTTGTGCCTTTGGTGGACTTATGCTCCTTCCTTGCCTAATTCCCATAATTCAGCCTATAGTAACTCGCACTATTGAAGGTATGATGGTGGTCACAACCAACCCAAAGAAACCTGATGCTCTGGCAAAAACCCTGGTACTCAGATCTGTCCCAAGGGAATGTTCTTCCTTGCTTCAATGACAACCCATGGAGGCCACCTCCAGGGTTGCACAAATGAAAAGGGAGGAAATGAAGGAGCCTGATTAGTTTAACTAATGTTATTTGCTTTTAGCCTAACGAACGCCATTTGCTTTCTGTATAACTGCTTGCTTTGGAGAGGAAAAGGGAGAAGGCAAAGCAATGTTGATAAGCGCAGTGAGTGAGAGAAGGCCCCCCACGCAAGGACTGGCACGCAGTGATCACGCTCCACCTGGATGCAGAGAAAGGGCCTTCGCAGGCCAGGCATGCAGTGGACATGCAGGCCCCATGCAGGCCCCGCAGGGGGATTGGTTGAAGGGTCAGGCAGACCCTGAGGGGGGATTGGATAAGGGAACAATGGGGGCGAGACTGAGTGAAAAAGAGAGAGAAAAGCAGGAATTTGGGTGTGTTGCTGCCTGCCCAGTGCCTTTGCTCAGCTGAATAAAGGAAACTAAAATGAATCTCCACCTTGCTGAACCTTATTGGGATTTGGTTTAGAGGTCTGTAAGTCACCTGGCAAGCAGGGACACCAACAGAGCAGCCTTAATCGGTCTTCCCGATATGGTGATGTCCAGAAAATTAGGCTGCAGACCCCATCATCACAATCAGTTGTGGCGACTGGCCTGTTGCAGTCCAACACCAGGTTGGGAAAGGCTGCCTTAACATGATCTTGTTAACAGACAATCCTATACATTTTTTAGTAAAATATTTTACAATTCCCATCAACATGGAGAAGGCTGAGATCTTTTCCTGTCAAAACATGCATAGGATTGCCTTCTTATTCTAATATGCAGCAAATACTTTACTGTTGGAAACACTGAATTTAAAATTAATTCTTGCCGCAACTCCCTTGAAATAATACCATATCACCTACATTTGAACAATTTTAATAATGTACATTAATATTTTGCTGGTTGCATATTAGCATTAGTGCATGTGCAGATCAAATCATGCAAGCAAAATTACCTCATGTTCAGAGCAAAAAGGATCAAAGAAGGATTTCTAAAGACAGGCAGCAGAATGACTGTGATGAAATGCACTGTTTAAAAAGGAAAGTGCTAAAGGGTCATCGAGATGTGTCTAATTGCTTTTATTTTTGTCACTGGAATCTCTGGCTAAAATTAAAAGACCTCCCCCCCATCCCACCCCCCATGGGTAATCGTTCTAAATACCTGACACCAGTATTATCGCATTTTGTATCGCTACATTCACCTCATGTCAGCCCAATTATTTCTCAAATCAGTGGCCAAGCCAAATACTCACCAATTGTGGGCAAACTTTCAAGATCTCCAGTTCTTTTTAGATAGCAATATAATATTAAAATAGTCTAACAGAGCTTGTTTATTATCATTAGTCATGACTGAGAAGCATGCCATGGTTAAGATTTATTATGTGATATGGCCTATTGTACCACCTACCATTTAATTGAAAAAAGCAATTGGTTGTACAAACATGCTGCTGGATCTAGAACTGTAGAACCTCTAGAAGACAGCGAAGGGAAGGTGTTCAACTACTCAGTGTAACTTTCAGTCGGCAGTATCCACCATTTTGCTATACTGACTCTTGACATATTTCCAGATATAGGCAAGCGTTTACATTGGCTAGACTAAATGTCTTCCCATCCATAAGGCTGGAAAGGTGCTTTGAGGGTCTTGCTCAACATCTGAGATTCTGTCCCTGTGAAAATGGGTTGCAAATTTCAAAAATCAGAGGTCCTTTTCATTTCCTCAATCTTTTCCTCTGTCTGGGAAATACTGATAAGTTTTACATTTCTGTTCCACTGTTAGCTGATAAACCTGGAGTTACACTGGATTTAGGCAAATCTCTAAAATAGGCATTAAAACTAGACTCTTATGTGTTTTTGTTAGTTGTCTAGAGACTTTTAGTAATGGGACAGCATATAAAAACTTTAAATAAATAAATGAGAAATAAGGGGGTATTTTATTGAGAGATGAACTAAGGTTTAACTTATTTATGATTATTTATGTATTCTACACTTTTAGAATATGTATTTGATGTATATACAATTGTTTTTCACTTTGCTTGTAGTTTTAGTCAAGTAATATCCATACATATGTGCAATTTATATATTTGTTATGGCCTGTAAACCAAAATAAAGTGATTGATAGCTTGGTTGAGTATAAAAGCTAGAAAGTGATGAGTAGAGGAAGACTGAACATACTGGCATCACTAGGTGATGGACAAGAGGACTAGAGGAAGAGTTTCAAACATGAATGGATTTGACTGTACTAACCTGTTAGTACTGGGCCTCTTCTGGGCTTGGCATAGAAAGGCGGCTGCTGAAAGCCAAGAGGGTTGGAAGCCCCCATCTGCACCAGGTGCTTCTCACAGTAGGGGCTGTTCTCCTCTTCACTTGCATATCCAGCTGGCAAAGGGAAGCATCAGCATTGAGCCCATCTTAAAGTTGCATTCTGGGTAGCCGCCACCCGAACCAACCAAATGCTGCCTTTGGGGCTCATAGGCAGCATGGGCCCATGCAGGCCAGTTTTTGTCTGTCTTGTGCCCTCGTTTGCCATGCTCCCACAAGCAGGCAACAGCATATAGGGGCACGCTGGCGCTCCTCCTCAGAATGTGACTTTTTAAAAATAAATCCTGCACCACATGCCCTACAGCCCTGGCTAGTCACGTCCTCTGTCACTCTGCCAGTGAAAAGGTGGGCAGGGTGAGGAAGACGTTGCAGTTGCCACAGCTGTCACTACCCCTTGGCCAGGTGAAAAGAGACGCAGAATGCTGGCTAGTTCTGGCAGCCTGTTGAGGAGGGGTTGGCTTGAACATCCAACAGGCCGGTTTTGGTGATGGCAGTGTGACAGGAAGTATTCAGGCAACTTTTGCATCCCAGGAACAAGCTTTAGTGGTTGCAGGAGGCAACAGTAATGGGAAGTGGTTGTGGGAATCCCATCAGAGTACTCTGCTGAAGTCTACCATTCTTGGATGGGCTGGATTCTTGCACCAGCTCTGTCTTCAGGTATTATCAAAGAGGATGAATGCAGAATGTAATAACATCTCTTTAAAGGTAGCTGTACATGCACTCATGGAAAGTGCTGATTGCACTAATGGATTAGAACTGCTGTAAAACTCCCAGGTATTGGGTGGTACAGAAATGAAATACCGTATTTTTCTGTGTATAAGATGCTACTTTTTTAAAAAAACATTTACTTAAAAATGGAGGTGTGTCTTATACACAGGGAGCCGCAGGCGGGCTGGGGGAGGGAGACTGGCAAGTGGGGGAGCCTCAGGCAAGTATGCACGGGGGGGGGGGGAAGCAGGGCAGGGGGAGGGGGGGGGGGGGGCAGGGGGGGGGGGAAGGAGGGGGGGGGGGGAATGGCAGCAGCTTGCTCACTGGAGATGGGTAGGAAAAGTGGGGGGCGTCCTATACATGGGGGTGTCTTATAGACTGAAAAATATGGTAAACAACAACAAATACTAATTAAGAAAATGTTTTAAACATATCTCAACTGGAGCAGCCTATGATTAATGGATGTACATTGGTGGTGTTACTTTTGTTACTAGCAAGGTTTTGTTAAAATTTAGTTAAAGCAACAATTTCATTTCATATCCAATAAAAATAATATGGTTGATTTAATTATAATGTAAAGTGCAGCAATTGTTTTATGACTGTAAATTGATACTGGCAAGCCAAGTGAAAGGCAGTAATGAACACATTTGTATGGTTCCTGCATGCACCATCTGTAAAAACCATTCAGCATTTCAAAATACTGAAGAAATAGTTGGAAAATCTAAAGTCTGTTCATGGGTCTGCTTGTTATTCTGTAAAATACACATTTGTGGAGAAAACTCAATATTAGTCCCCTTTTCCCAGTATATTCCACTGTCTTAGAGGGAAAATAAAAATGAATTTCAGCTGTACATTATGAATTCATGTGTAGAGTACAAATCTACATTAAGAATTCAGGTGTGGTGCGTCACAGCACATGTTTAATTATTATTAAATTACTTAGGCACACTTCAAGAGCAAATTTAATTTACACAGTGCTAGAATGCAAAATAAAGATAAAAAGTAGCTGATGAAAACTTACATTTCTAATTAGTAATTATGTGCTGATTTTATCTTTTTCCTATGGCTTCCATTAGATTAGTAAAGATAACAGCTGCAATTTTGTTTATCAGTTCATACATATTATTCCACTCCTGTGGGGAAACCATGTTTGTCAATGTCAACGCAAATCACAGTCACTAAACTGTTGATTTTTATGGTAATGTGTCACAAATGCCTGGATTACGTTGTTGTTATTGTCAACTTAATTTCTATGCTGCCTGATAGACAAAATTAATAAACCAAGACAAGAGAATAAAACACCATTAAATTTTTGAAAATGCAATACTTAAAAACAATTTAACAGCTAAAATAATATATGAGACAGAATAGACCTGTTAAAGCACCAGATATGAGTAATCCCTTTAAACCACTAAATAGCTTTGGGTTTTTTAAATAGCCTCATAAAAGGCAATTTTGACTTGGTGTTAAAAAGATGGCAAAGTTGGCATCAGGTGGGTTTCACTGACAAGATCTTTCCATAATTGTGGGTCTGTCACTATGAAAGTTCTCCCTGTGTGGTTGCCTGTCGAGCTTCCCTTGGCACTGACACTTAAAAGAAGGCCTCAGATGCTGATGGCAGCATCTGGGTGGATTGTGGGTGGTTCTGAGGTCCCAAGCTGTGAAAGGCTTTACAGGATAAAAACAACAGCTTGAATTGGGCTTGGAACCCTTAGGCAGCCTGTTCAAGGAGCCCAGAATTGGTCTTATGTGTTCAGCTGGTCCCAGTTATTAGTGATTTGCACAAGCTGCACCTTCTGAAGTAGCAGCATCCAGGGTGTGGGCAGCTGATTGTCCAGCACAGGCAGCAGGACCCAGGCTAAAGTCCAAGCACCAGTCCCAACCAAATCAACAGTCAGTTCCAGTAGAAGAGTCAGTAGATAGAAGAGCAAGGTTAAGTCCAGTCCAATCAACAAAAGCATATCCTAGCAGGCCAGGAGTCAGAAACCAGTGACATGACACAAACAGGAGTGGCTAGCTTAGGCCTAGAGCAGGGCCCATGAGTTCAGGCAACAATGGTCGCCATAACAAATCAAAAACCCTTTGTTGCTACATTAGCTTCTGGAGGGAAGAGTCGGTTCTTATACAGCTCTTCCCCCAGGGCTCCCAGGTGGTGCTCATGCAGTCATAATCCTGCAACTGGCAGGGCTGCTGTTCTGCTGCTAGGCTCGTGGATGGAACCCTGAAGCTGCCTCAGATCCTGGCATGAACAGTCTTCAAGGGCAGTCCCATGTATAGTGAATTTCTGTAATGTAATGTAGAGACCAGTGGAACTTATATTAATATCCCTGTCCAGATAGGGGTGTAGCTCAGCTACAGTTGGTAAGAGATATTCCATGCTAGAGATGGGAGAGAACTCAACCAGATTTTCCTTTGTGGACATCCTGTTGTGTCCGGCCCCATCTTAGAAAGCCAGCCAAGCTGTGTGGAAGTCAGTGAAAGCCTATGGAGTGGAGGTTGCACAACTGGAAGCCTTCTTCTGCCTCACCTGCAGCACCAACAAAGGCTTCTGGGCATGGTGCAGAAGAGGGATGCTGCTTGCATGGCAGTTTCACAAGGCTCCATGCCTGGTGAGCCTCACCTGACAACCTTCTTCCGTGTGATGTGCAGCAGCACAAAGGACGGCTGCTTCTCATGGCATGGCTGCTCGCAAGTGCGTCTGGCTTGAATCTTCCTAAGTGTCCCTTGAATGCTGCATGTTCTTTTCAGCAAATTGGACTTTAGGGCCATGACAAAGCAGGGAGCCTAGCCCAGGCAATCCAGTGGATTCCTACCCCCAAAAAGGGTTCCTCACACACTTCTGTTCCATGCTACCGATGCCACCTGAGCCTCAAGTAACAAATAGGACTGGTAGAGTACTGCCAAGCTGTGAAGCTGCTCCTTCAAGGGGAGTGCCACCCCACCCAGTGCACCCTCCATGCAGTCCGATAAACCACCCCTAAACAGCTTCCTAGTCATCTCTGAATTGAGCTTCACCTGTTAGCCCTCATTAAGTCCACAGTGACAGTCAAGCACCAGCTTAGCACGTCTACATGAGGTATATTATTAATATGATTAGACTTTTCTAAAAGGAAAAAAAAACAGGTGCTTGGAGCTCTTCATTTTAAATTGACCTTTTTCCTCTCGTTGTTTCTCAAGCCTGTGCAACTTCAAAAGGAGGAAGTGAAGATGAAGGCGAGGCAGAAGCTGGTTGGATTGAAGGTGCTGCCATTCTCCTCTCTGTTATTTGCGTGGTACTGGTTACTGCCTTTAACGACTGGAGCAAAGAGAAGCAATTTCGTGGACTTCAAAGTCGTATTGAGCAAGAACAGAAGTTTACTGTTGTCCGAGGTGGACAAGTAATTCAAATACCAGTAGCAGAGATAGTAGTGGGGGACCTTGCACAGATCAAGTACGGTAAGTTACTTTGAATATATCGTGGGCAATCTGTCTCTGGATTGCAAGGGATGCTGTATGATGTGTTTGATAACAAGGATGTCAGATAAGATGTCACAAAAATAATCTAAAGCCACTAAGTCTCCAAGTTTTGATTTCTGTGGCAGTATCCCTGGAACCCATCAGTGATCCTCTCATGAGAACAATGAATGTCCCAACTATAAGAACACCTTTTCTCTCAATTTAAATTATGAGAGCCAATCCACATGTTTATTCCATAGTATATCTTTGGACTGACTCTTCCTTCCATTGTCTAGAAGGCAACCCCCATCATCATCATCATCTCCTCCTCTTTCTCCTCTATACTGCCCAATAGCCAATCAATGTGTGCATGGGGCTTATCTAAGTCAGGGGACGTAACTAAAGTTCTGCCCATGCTTAAAGTTACTGGAACTGGTTTGTCTCTAGATAGCACATGGCACCCATGTATTTGAAGATTCCATGTGTCTTCTTGCAATGGACCTGAATCTGAAATGCATGGAACCGTCATACTGGGCTTCCTTTACTGTAAATACTCAGGCTGCATCTTTTTTCCCCCAGTGGCTTACAAAAAGGAATGAGGCAAACCAAATATTTAGGATATTATTGAACTCAGGCATGCATATTACTTACTCACAAAATACATGTTTTTCTTCAAGGGAACAACACTGATTTTTCCTTCATTATGTGTTTGTATGAAGTAACATTGTTGTGAACTGGCAATTATTAATGCAGTGATAACTGGCATAGTGTGAGAAAGATCTTTCCTTAACATGAGTACTGTGATAGAAGATTCATATGTTGATTATGCAAATCTGTTTCAAAGCACAGTGCTTAACAGTTCTTAACTTGGTTTTTCTGATAGGTGACCTCCTACCTGCTGATGGGGTGTATATTCAAGGAAATGACCTTAAGATAGATGAAAGCTCTTTAACTGGAGAGTCAGATCAAGTCCGCAAATCCATTGACAAAGATCCAATGCTGCTTTCGGGTGAGTTTTGCACTGGTTGTTGTGAATCAAGAACCTGGAAATATTCTATTGCTGTTTACGGGGGAAAGAGAATCTTTGGGTATGTATTCTGCATGCAGAAATTCAGAGGTTAAAATTTTTCCAGTAAATTCATAGTTATTTATTAATTAATTGCCAAACAGGTTAAAACCTTTAACTGTTGTGATGGACCAGCAGCAAGCATTGCTTTTCACTTTTATGATCCATATATTCAGACTCATTAGTTCCATGTATGGCTCTCTAAAATGTTGCCCTTGGTTTGGTATTTTATTCAATTCCCAATGAACTGCAGACTGAAATTATGTGGCATGACCATATCTTAAGGTACAGTGTTCATTCTTCCATCCTTTTATTATCTTGTGTTAATTTTCTTCAGGAATAGCTGTTTGATTGATTCCGATAATTGTGTGTGTTTGACAACAGAAAACAGAATTTGTAAAAAATATGATTAGAGGTTTGTACTTCATGCTAAAATTATGACATTATTTATAATTGATTTGATAAATTAGATTAATCTGTGGTTGAACCTTAATTGAGAACTGATTGATTTAACTGTGGCTAGAGAAGACAGACATTTTTGCTTCCTCATGAACAGGTTAGATGTTGAAATTATAGGCTATATTTCTATAATGTTCCTTGGTATCCTTTTCCCCCTATATACTTTTTCTTTGTTTTCTTATTTGTAGCTTAATCTTTTTGTGAAAATAATTTAAAAAACCAGTGACATTCATTTTGTGTCTTTAAACTGGTTCATGTATGTACTATGAGTCTTGATTAATTCTAATTTCTACTTTATATACATGAAGGTTTAAGTTGGTTTCTGGTCATAGTTAGATAATAAAGCTCAAAGGAAAAACTGCATTGGATAAGAAGTCCTGCAGACATAGGAGTGCCCTTGACCCTAGCATTTCAAATTCTGAGATTTATTTAGGTATACATTTTTGGTATATATTCTGAGATGAAATAGAAATGGCCAGTTTCCCTTGTCAGTCTGATATTTAGTTTGCATGGTAAACCAAGGGAGTAATCCCCAAATTGCAGCAGATGAAAAGTGGGCAAGAGCTGACCCTTCATTTCCTACTAATTAATTCACCCATTGCAAAAAGCACAAGATTCCTGCACACCCGCTGCTGTCCAGAAATGGTAGAATTGTTCTGCCTGACTATACATACTTACCTGTGAGTAACTCCCATTGAATTCAAAAGGTTTCACCTTGAGTAGATATGTGCTGGGTTGCAGTATAAAGGACAAAAAGTAGCCATTTCCTAAAAATACAGTGGTACCTCACGAACTTAACCTATTCCAGGATTCTTGTCATGACCCAAATTGGTTGTGAGCCAAGTCAAATTTCCCCATAAGGATCAATTTAAATAATTGATTTATTAATTCTGCAACCATTTTTTTTACTCTCAAAAATTTGAAGCAAAGTGACAAAGAACAACAAAGATCGCAGCCATCTCCACCCCCCCCCCAGCAATCGTGCAGGAGGGTGGGGGGAGATGGGCGCAATTGCAGGCGCGCTGGTGGGGGAGGTGGGCACGCTCGGGCAGGGAACACGGGTGCAATTGCAGCCATCTCTCCCCCAGCACAGACGTGGCCATCTCCCCCCCACAGCACGACCGCAGTCGCACCCGTGCAGCGAAGACGGGCACACTCACAATCGTCACCCGATGCAGAGTTCGTGACCTGGGGCAAAATTTTTATGAAATTTCTGTTTGCCACCTGATTTGGTCATGAACTGAGGCGTTCGTGAGCTGAGGTACCACTTTACTGTTTTCTAAGTAGTGATCTGCCTGATAAAAGCCCTGCCCTCTAGCTGCAAATACAACTGAGTCCCAGAAAAGCCTAGGCATACCCACCTGTGAATATTATTATCATTACATTGCATTTATATCCCATCTTTTTTCCTTTTGTATGAAACCCATAGTAGCTTTCATAGTGCCTGAGTCACCTAAGGAGGTTCATAGCTGACTGGGGACTAGAAGCTGGATCTCTAGTTCCCCATCCAACACTCTCACCAATACCCTGGTTCTCCCATTCACTGTGTAGCTGCTGCTGGGACTTCTCTGCTCTTGGCCTGTACCTTTTGTGACTTCTTCAGCCATTTACAGAACTTCTTTCCCATGGATTGGAGCTTATCCCAAGTATATCTAACTCACAGGCATACCTTCAGTGCCTTTGTGTGGAAGTGTGAGAAGGGGGGAGTCTTCCTAGGGGTGGCTTATTTTCTTTCTGAACAAGAATGGCAATTAACTTCTGGGGCCTCCCTCTGAGTGTCAACTCCAAGGAAGACTTGCAAATCAGCAAATGGTTGGAGCACTTTCTCAGTGTCAGCCCCCCAAATATGGAATTATCCCCCTACTAAAGTCCATCTGGTGCCAAGCTTGTCATCCTTTAGGTACCAAATTAAGATTCTATGCTGAGTCATTCAAAGACATACAAGGCTTCCCATTGCATGTGTTTTACATGCCTACTTTGTGTGATATATTTATGTTTGGGTTTGGTTTGTTTGTTTTTTGTATTGCAGAAGTTTTTATGGTGTTTACTAGTACTGGGTGTTTGATGAGCTGTCTAGAGAAATGGAGGAGGAGGAGGAGATGAAGAAGCAATAGCAATAACAATATCTTCTAATTTCATCAATTTGATCTTAAATAAATGAGAAGATGAACTTAGTTCACGCTGAATTATACCAGGATTGTAAAGGGCTCCTTTTGAATTTACTTCTGAGGTTTACTTTGGAAACAACACCTGCATACTCATCCCAGCTTTGGGAGATTTTAAAATCCAGAACACTAACTTGACATGACTTGTAGAATGGCATTTTTCACATTAGTACTGGTACAACTGATGAACAGGATTGGATTTGCTAGCAGGGTGATATTTTAGGGTCTAGTAATTCAGCATTTCACACTAGCAAGCATAATTTGGCATCATGCATTGATTATCAGTACAGAAGTCAGTCCAAAAACAAGAGATAGGAATTCTTAAGTAAACAGGTTACCAATGAAAATCTGCCCTCCCTCACTCTGAACATTCCTGTTCTGTTAAAAGTTTCCATTCTTAAATTTGTAAAGCCTGCTGAAAATATCCATCTGACATTAGCTCAAGAGAAGTAGAATGAGTACACATGACCAGACCATTCCTAATTGAAGAAGATTTCTCCCTAATTTAAGATTTCAGTCTGCTGTTAACTGCCTGGAGAGCTTTACTGGACAGTTTAGGAATGAAATGAGATAAAAAGTACTCACAATTCCATCTCTGCCAATTACACACTAAGACCTACAGCCTATTTTACTGGCTCCTCAAAGGAAGTGTCCTATATAAGGACACAAGAAGAACGATGCTGGGTCAGGCTAAGGGTCCATCTAGTCCAGCATTATGTTCACACAGGGCCAAGCCAACCAGGACCAGGCTGTGACAACCCCTTTCTGTTCTTGTTCTCAAGCAATGCTTCCCAGGCAACTGATGTACATAGACATAATGTCTCTGATGATGGAAATAGCATCCAGACCACAGGGTTACTAGTCACTGATTGCTTTATCTTCCATGGATTCTGCTGTAAAAGATCTAGACCTTTCTTTCCTTGGTCTTCTCAAAGTCTCCCATTTAAAATGGAGTGTCCTCCTCGAATTCCAGCACAGCTTTGGCTTCAAGTCTTACTATCACAGTTCTGTCCTCTGATTCATTAGTGCTTGCCATCTGTGCTTTCACACTACTGGTGTTTATGGTAATTCTGTTCTCATTAGAATTAATGTTTGGCTGCTATATATTTTGATGTGCCAAACAGGAAGGCTAAATGCATCAAGGCTTTTATGTTTTCCAGTTTCTTTCCATTGAGAAAACAGTGGTAGTCATGTCTGCTCTGCTTCAAGATCTGTCAGAGTTCAAGGCATGGGTGCGTCTTCTCTGCTCACTGGGGGAATTTTGGATGTTGATCTGTGGATCTGAATGTTCTGTATTCGGAAAGTGCTGCATCTGGTCACTGCCATTTCAAGTTTATGTATACAGATAGCAGGACTGCTTAAGATCCCAAGTTCGTGGACAGCTGCCTCTCCAGGTAGACAGCACAGGTCTGAAGGGCCAATACAACAGCTTCATATCCAGTAAATTTTAAAAATAAGCATGTTCCATATATTGAAGGAAGTATCTTAGCATTACATCTTATCCTAGTGATTCTTCATGCTGAATTTACCTTTTCTGTTACTGGAAAAATGGGCAGAGTCAGAAGTCACAGAGTCAACTTTCCATGACTGACATGCTTCTTATGGGAACATCCCACTGTTGGAGGAAGGAGGAAATGTTTTTTCGTGAGTTTCGTATCCACTGCAGTCCACTTTGTCTCCTGAATGTCTGTTACAGTGGGATGATAGACCCACTGTGTAGGAGGTAGCACTGGGAGCTGTGGGGGGAGAAGGGAATTGCTGAAAATTGTCTTGCCTCCCGCTTCCTGGATTGCAGACCTATATATGAATGGAACTAGCCTTTATCTTCAGAGATAAGATATTTTGGAATCAACATTTTGGTTTATAAGGCTGAAAGGTCTATATTGTGTATTAAATTGTCACTTACAAATACAGCCAGAAGATGTGAGCGTAAGAGCATAAGAACAACTATGCCAGATCAGACCAGTGGTCCATCCAGTCCAGCACTCCATTCACACAGAGGCAAACCATCCCTCAAGGATCCCTCAAGCATGATGGGTGCAAGAGTTCCACTTACCCAAGTTCCTTAGCCACTGATGTACATAGCCACACTCCCTCTAGTAACGCAGCACATAGAGAAAAAGACTAAAAGCCATTGATGACCTTTTCCTCCATTAATTTTCCCAGTTCTCTTTTAAAGCCACCCAAAAGCAGTGAATTTCATAGTTTAATTATGTGTGTGTGAAGTACTTACCTTTATCTCTCCTGAATCGTTCACTAGTTAGCTTCATGGACAACTTCAGGTTTTTGTATTATAGAACTTTTTTTTTGGGGGGGGGTGCTACTTTGTTGCAGATATTACCAGTGTCACACCCCTGAGTAACTATAAACAAAATCCAAATCTCAAAAACATTTCTATATTAAGAAAAGTTTGATCCAGTAATGTAAACAAATTCAGCTCTCAAATCCATTTTAGTGCATTATAGAAATACAATACTTGAAGCTAAATTAAACTTCTCAATAAAATCCAAATGAGACATTGCTTGAGTCAGACCCTATTAAGTTTTATTGAACAAACAGCATAAACTTGGCAATTAATATTTATTGTCTGCATTTTGGGAATTTCAAAGGCAGAAACTTTTAGGTTTGGCTCATTTTCTGATCCTTATAGTTATTATCTGCTTCTCAATAGATGATAAATAACATGGGCAAATTTCAGATAAATAGATAATTTGTATAGGACAGATAAAACACTTTGCTGGTTTCCTGTTTGATATTGGCTATTCCTGATTCATGCATGAAGATGAAATTACTGAATTCTTGCATTGGTTAAGAACAGTTACGCAACAAAACTGTTGTTTCATCGAGTCTATTCTTAGTAAAATATTTTGAAATTATAGAAAGGTTATTTCATGGACAGTAAAAACTATTTCAGTATTAAGTAGCCTTGAATAACCTTACTAACATAAGTAGCATTGCTGAAGCTCTGGTTGCTGAAGATTTCTTTATTATTCTTGAAAATAAAAAGAACAGTGCCATTCAGATGCTACAAGACCTGACACAAAGGAACAGTTCCTTTCTCTCTGTGTTAGACATTAATAATCACTTTGGGAAGTAGCATAGAAGACAAAGTATATTTGCACGCATACAGTTCTAAAATAAGCAGTTTCTCTACTCTATATTTAGCTTGGAATGCACAGAAGTCAAATCAAAACTTGCAGTTGGATATTCAGATGATTTTGAAAAACTAGAATCAGGAGTGATGAATTTTAATTGACTACAGATGCACACACATATATGCACGTTTCCCATTGTTTTATTTTTCATTAAATGTTTATTCCTTAATCCTCCAAAATATGCACATATATATTTAAAAGTTACCCCAAAACCATGAAGAAATGAAATACTGCAAATATCACAGAATTTTAAAATAAGTTTCAGTTAATACATACCCTAAGAAATAACAATACACTTCCTAAATTGAAAATTACCACAATAGCATCCTTCATGAATCATCAGAAATCCCCCTAGAGCTTCTTAATATACCACTCTAATTCATAAATACAGTAAATTAGATCCTAGAATAACTGAAACAAGGACAATAACAATTTGTGTTCAGAACACATCACATTTGCTGTCTGGTTGTAATCCTCATAACAACCCTGTAAAGGAACTCAGCTTTGCCAGCCTCCATTTTGCAGACTGAGGCTGAGAAAGAGCGCCTGGCACGGGGCCACCCAGCAGGTTCATGTCAGGCATGAGATGAGAACTAGGGACTTCTCAGTCTCTTAGCAATGTGCTATATTAGGTCTCCTATTTTGATATTTCCTGCATTCAGTTTTAAGGAATATTTCAAGTACCTGTTGACATATGAAGGGAATGGTTGATTTTGGTAAATTCATATAAAAATAAACATAACAGAAACAAAATTCTTGCCCATCTCCAAATTCAGCAGATACAGCTATTTCCCTTTCTGCCATATTCATTTTGTAAAAAATCTCAAGTCATTTCTTGCCCAGAATGTGAAGATTTTTGCAAATGTTGTTAAGTTCTTATTTTTAAAACAAGCTACAATGGAATTCTCATTCACTTCTGTTTCCAGGCTGTTGTCAAGTAACAAAGGTCATTCTGAAATGCCATTCAGTTAGAGCAGCTAAGGGTGGTGGGAGTCACTCGTATGCAGCAAGCTGTGGGTTGCTTACCTCTACCTTAATGGAGGGTTGCCACACTGGGGCTGTATCCTGCTCGTTCCACAGACAAGATGCTCTTCAGCCTAGCTGATGACTCTGCCAGGAGGAAAAGGAGGGCAGCTTTTAGTAATTTCTCTTTCTCCTTCCTGCCCCCACGGGCCTCCCACACTATCACAAAGGGTCTCCAGAGATGATGAGGGCAACGGGTGGGCAGAAACCCTAAAAAATTGCCTCCATCCTCCCTTTGCAGATTGAAGCACCACTGGATGAAAGGGCACTCCATCACTGGAGTGATAGCAAATGACTGCAACCCATAATCCTCTGGTCTCTTGTTATTCCAATAAAACGCGTATTTATGCTTCTGTAAACAGCCCTTTGGGGTTGGAACATTTGATCTTTTAACAGAGGATGCACATGTAAGAAGACATGAGATACATAAAGCATGCATTAGCTTATTTTCCAAGTAAAATTCATTATCCATACATTATGTCTTAATTTTATTTGGCTAGAATTCATAAAGATTCAAAAATAATCAACAGTTGCAGTAGCTGGACTTTAATGATTAACTATAAGTGGCTGAACATGTTTAAAATAAATGGTTGCTCATGATTTCAAAGTAGTTCAGCTATTTTCTTTTTAATACTTGTGCCTGAAATTAAGAGTAATTAATGGCCACATTTCTAGGCTATTTTAAGATAGCTTACATTAAAGTGTACAATATTCTTTATAAAGCTGAAAAAATCAAATAGTCCATTAACTGCCCTGACTCAGATGAAATAACACTTACACCACATTTCTGGAAATATATATTTGGAATAAGTTTGCTTTAGCTGTGTGGATGTGGAAATATATCTACCCAGTTGATGAAAACGTATTTCCAAATCAAAGTACTTACAACCACTGCCTAAGGGTACCCATCCAGAACCATTAAAATCAATGGGAGAGTACCATTAATGTGAGCATGGCATTTGGACATCTCTTCAAAGTATGTTGGACTGTTGTACCTTCTATAATATGCTTGCTATTAGAATGGTTAGGATGGGGAGGATACAAGTATCATAATCAAGACAGTCAGGTGATGGTCTAGAATTCAAAAAAACTTCTATTCCCGTCTTAGGGTGCAAATTTAGGCAATTAATTGGACTGGTTAAGTGATTTAAGTCATTTTGAGACAAGGGCAGAGCAATCCTATACTCTGATTATGCCATGGGGAGAGACACATCACTGTAACCTCAGTGAAAAGTGCATCATATCCTATATTCGTTCAACCCAGAAGAGCAAAAGGAAAGCACCCTCCTCACACAGAATAGGACAAGGACAACAACACCCCAGCAGTCTTGGCAGCACTGCCAGGATCCACCATTGGGTTGGTGTGGCCATGCCATGGAGATGTTGTGTCAATTTCACAGAGGCAACGTGGCAGCCAGATATGGGAGAAGCCAGTCCATGGCATAAGAGACACAGACCCCGTTGGGACGTCCTCCCATTCTATCTCTAGCACACATCCTGCCAGACTCCATGATGCCTTTCACTGTATGTGTCACTGCAGCACAGACGGGAACAGCCAAAGACGTTTGCTGCCAAGGCAACCCTCACCCATCTCCAGCTACAACCACAGATACTCTAACATACTGATTGGACGGGCAAGTGAATTTAGACTAACTCAGCCACCGCAGGCCAGGCTACATGCTCCAGACCACTCTGTCTTTCAGTAATTTGCTAGGACTCTTCAACTCTCAGGATCTGCTGCCTGAATTAGCCGCTTCACTCGCCTAATCATAGGGCAAGCTCTGTCCCAGAGGCCTGAAGGCAGTCCTAGCCAAAGCCTTGGGCATTCCTGCACACAGAGGTTCTCATTGTGTTACAGAATTCTTACATTTTTACCACAACACAGAAATGTGGGGAAGGAGAAGTAGCATAAGACAGCATCCCCTAGAAGACCCATGGCTCACTCCAAACCAAGATGTCCAGGTCCTCCAAGAGAAAGGAAGAGCCTTTACCTAGACAGGGGAAGGGAGGAGCCCAGATGGGAAGCAGGGGCAACTTCTACTGTGCTTTCTAGACTATATCAATAAAAAAGTACATTCTAGAGCACAGTGTGGGAAGCAGGAGGTATGTGCTCAAGCCCCACAGGGGAAATAGGAAAAGCATGGTTTGCCAGAGATGTGGGCTGAAGGGAAGGGAAAAACCAGGCAATAATTATACTGAAAGAGGCCAATATACTTGGAATCCTGGTGTTTGTAGGTGCTTGGAATTCTAGCTGTGGGGTAGGAGAGGGGGAGACATAATTAGACATAATGTCTTTCTTGCATCTTTTTCCTCTGCCTTGCAAATTGACTTTTTGGTGGTGCTCTGTGCTTGCAAACAAGAGTTGGCCAACAGATGCATAACTTTGGCCTGAGATATGGAAAACTGGCAGTTTAAGATATGCACCACAAAGCATAGTGTGGACCAAGAAATCCTGAACTAAAATAATGCCCATTGTTTAAAAAATAATTAGAAGAACCACTGGTGGTCACTGTGTTTTATTAGTTTTCCCCAAAACAAACAAACAAACAAACACAGCTATATTAAGGAATCAGGTCAGTCATTGCCTGGAGAAAAACAGCTCCAATTCACTCTTGGTTCTCTAGCAGTAAATGTTCCAGTACGTATTTATTGCTAAAGAAAAAGAGCATAAGAGCAAGCTTCCAACTTAAGAGGCCTTGTGTTCATTCAGTTTCACTGAACATTCAAATAATGTTTGCTTGAATTTGCCTTCTCTTTGGAAGGGGTGTGTGTGTGTGTGTGTGTGTGTGTGCGCGCAGAATGGTTTCATTGCATTGATTATGTTATTTCTTTTCATATATTTGCAGATAGAAAATCCATGTTCATTTATTAGGTATTGTGGCAACTGCCTAGGAGCACACAAATAACAACTGTTTATTTCTTTCCCTATTAATATTCCTGCTCCCCATTCTAGCAAGTTCCACTTTTGATACTGTTTCCTTTCTTATTTTAGGACCTATGTAAACTAAAATTTGCACAGTAAATCACACAGCTATGTGTGTCAACAGATATTTTCAAACAATGTTACCCTTTAAATGACGCAAACATACCAAGTCCAGCAGAACCAAGATCCGATCCGTGGTATTTATTGATTACATTTATATCCTGCCTTTCCACTAAAAGTTGTGCTCAAGGCAGCTAACAATATTCAAATAGAAATAAAATAATGTTAGTTAAAACAAAAACCAATGAAAACACAAATCAGCAAAAACACTCATGAATTAAAACTGAGGTCATCGATAAGGTCCATTTAAAAGTTGGAACAAAGCCTGTCTGAATACAAATGTCTTCTCACGTTGGCAGAATCCAAGAGCTTCCGAGGTTTCCCTCAGCAGGGAGTTCCAGAGCCTGGAAGCAGTGCAGGATATGACCTGAGAAGGTAGAATCTCTCCTTCTCTCTCTGCAAGTCAGTCTTGGGTGGCCCTGTGGTGGCTGCAGGAGCATACCAGCTGCAGTGGGAGCTGACATGTGAGGGGCTTTTTCCCTGATTCCATTTCCCAGTATGTCCTTGCAAGAACTGCAAAAACTCCTGTGATGCACAATAACCAAAAGACTTCAGCTGGGATCAGGGTGCTTGCTGCTACAGCTTGTAAGGTCAGATCCCTGGAGATACAGAAACCACCTAGCAGTTGGCCATGGATATTCTATTGCATGCTTGACAGTGAAAAAGGCAGGCAGGCAGGCAGGCAGGCAGGAAGGAAGGAAATCTTACTAAGGCAGTGAAACCACCAGGCATTGGCGTCAGAGGTGTTGCGGCTGCCAGGATGTTTGACAGAAGGAATTAGAATATTACCATTCTAAGACTGGATGATCGGGACAGAAGGCAGCATCTCAAAAAGCATTATGGGAAGAGCCCATCTCAAAAAGCATCATGAGAAGAACCCAAGAGAAGGTTTTGGTTTGTTTTTGGCCACACTCAATTTTATATGGGATTATAAAGGTGATAAAATGGGATTATAAAGGTGACCTATTCAGAAAAGAATTAAAATGGTCATTTTTTAGTAACAGCAATCAAAATGATAGAGAATTATTCTTACTGACAGAAGTAGAGAAAGACATCCACTGCAAGTTGTGTGTGCAAATGTGTGTTGAGGGTCTCCTCATTGCTCAGTGAAACATAACATTTGATTTAAAAAGTCTGTAAAGGCATAATCCTACACCCTCCAGTCATCATTGGGGTGGAAACTGGATTATTCAGAGCCCCAGCCCTGACCTTTTGCAGCCTTGGTGCTGAGTCCAAAAGCCGAGCCCTCTTCCTGGCCCCACTGCAGCCAGCATGAAAGAGCTGTGCTGGCTGCCCTCCACGATTCTAAATCAGCTGCAGAAAAGAAGAAAAGGAGCGTGCCCAGGAGGCAGCGGGGAGAAGAGGCTGGGCCAGCGCCTTGTGTCACATCCAGACAGCACCCTGGCCTCCTTCCTCCATTTCCTTGCAACATCATCCAGACAGCCAGAAAGGGTCATCTAACTAAAATGCATGGCACTTTGTGCAGCAAGGATGAGGTACTTAAAACAACCCTGCAAAATGATGGTGGTTTTATTTTTATGATTTCTCAAAGGATCTGTCACTATTTTACAACATAGAAGTGTTTTGGGAGTGGAGGGACATGAAAACAGTTACCACTAAAATGATTTGTGTTGTTATCTCTTTTAATTTACTGCTAATTATAGTTTCTGTGTATATGACAAACAACTTCACACGTTTTATGCTTAAGAAATGGTAAAAGTGTACTTTGTACTTGCACAAAGAAGAATATAACTTGGTACACTTACATAACTCAGTTTATATTATTGTTTCTTTAATAGGTCTAACAATAATCCACATTCAAAAATGCAAGGAAAGAATTTGGACTGACAGGAAGATTTGTAAAAACAACACATTTTAGATGTATTTCAGGGAATACCCCATCAGTAGTTGATATCTTGTAGAAAGTAGGTTCCGAGGCAATATCAACTCCTTGTTTGAAAGAGCGGTCAGGAGCAAAATTACACTGTGTCTTGCTATTACCTCTGAACCATTCCTCTTTTTCCTGTATTTCTTGTATCTCTGTAGCTGAGGCAGTCTTCCACGAATGGATCTAAAAGACATTGTGTTCATGGGCACAATACAATATTAATGAATGCATTAAAAATGTACAGCCCACTTATGTATCGTTTATATAGTATATTACATCTGAAATTACCTGTGCATGCTTTAAGGCAGGTGAAAATACTGGAAAACATCTTGGTATGTTTTGAGCAGAGGGCCAGCCCAGAGCCATTATGCTGCTTGGCTTTTAGCTTCAGTTAAATCGGGATTAGAATTTGCCACATGGATCTTGAATACTCACATTGGCCAGTCCAATTGTTTGGTGCCAAATGGATGTTACTTTTTCCTCCCTCTGCAGCTCTCCAGGCCCACAAAATGGGCCATTTGTGGCCTTGAACAAACTACTTTAAATAGTCGTATAAGTCCATGTGTAACCTTGCAGCTACTCTAGAGTAAAAATGAAACTAAGCCATGGTTGCCAGGAACCCATTTTAAAGTTAAAACCTCTTTTGGTCCTGAGGGCAGAGGCCATGGCACATGAGCTGATAGGGAAGGGGAATCATTGCAAAGGGGATGCAGGTGAGAAAGCAAGTCACCACCAATTTCCTTACATGCATCTTGATCTCGATGCAACTCACTGTGTTGACTAAGAATTCAGTTTCTCTAAATTCAGAAGGGCTTGCATCCAAGCAAACATGCATAGGATTATAGCCACAATAATTTCGGGTGTAACCTTATATATATTTAGGGGGAAAGGTATTCTTGGTTCTGTAGTGTTTTTTCTTCTAGCCATACAAGTGGGTAACCATTTGAAGGGGAAGGTTTAACTGGGAGTCCTGCATTGAGCAGGGTTGGGTTGGACCTGATGACCTCCTAGCTCCTTCCAACTCTACTGTTCTGTGATACATGCACAGCGTTCTTCCCTTGGCAACCTAAAAAGAGCCCTGCTGGATCAGATGGAAAGCCTTTCTAGATCAGCCTTCAGTTCTCACAGGGGCCCTTCAGTGGCATTTTGCTGGTTGTGCTCCCAGAGGAATATTGCCACAGGTACCAGAAGCAATAGATAGCTGTCAAGGCAAGTGCCCACTGATCTCCTGATTCTCAGGATGTCTTCTGGTCGTCAATTTCACAGTTTAACTATGGGCTGCATGAAGAAATATCTCCTTCTGTATCTGTTGAATCTCCCACCATTCAGCTTCATCTGATGGTGTGGAGTTCTAGTAGTATGAGAAAGAAAGGGGGCAGGGGGAGAGAAAGAGAAGGGGCACTCTTCTTCCATTTTCTCCACATTTCATGTTTTATTTTATAACCTCTATCATATCTTCCATTACTCACTCCACCCCATCCCCAAGCTTAAAAGCCCACAGTGCTGTAATCTTTCCTTGTAGGGAAGTAATTCCTTCCTGTTGTTTTGGTTATCCCTTTCTGCACCCTCTCCAGTTCTACAATATAATTTTTGGAGAGGGTTGTTTTTGTTTTTGTTTTTTTGAAGGAGCTGTTTGCTATGTAGATTTTGTTTGTTCTGTTTTCACCACCTTAAATGAGATTTCATCAGTGCTCACTCTTCATTCCAGATAATTTAGGAACAGTGGGATGGGTATAAATGTAAGCTGATATTGCCCCTTGGAATACTACTGAGGTAATGGTAAATACATCAGGTGAGGCAAAGCTGGAGACCCATTTTTGCAAACTTTTTCTTGTCACAAAGGAGCATGTGAATGGGTATGCTAGTATGTTCACATTGAGTGAAGAAAGCAAATCGTTTCTTCATTGCCAAAACAGCTGGGTGTTAATCTCAGTCTGCAAGGAGGTAAAACTCATTTTTCTGCTAAAGCGCCCAGGTGATGCCTCTGCCTTGTCTTCCCGGACTGCACTGGGAAGTTCCTGGGATCCAGTCAGAGAACATACATGGCAAGGCAACTAAGGCTCTCTCTTTTTCTGTTCTTTGCTGTTAACAGCCAGTGAAATGGCCTTGCAAAGCACTATGGGAAGACAGTGCCACAGAATTGATCCAACTTATTATCTGCATAGTGGGCAGCACTTGAATACTATACAAGATATTTTAATAGCCTTTTATTTGCTGGTTTAAGGTTTAAAATTAATTTAATTTTATTAATTATATTCAAACCTTTTTATGATTATTGCACCCCCCTTTGTCCAATTTTATACTGAAAGTCAAGATAGAAATGTGTACAAATAAAGTTTGCTTGCTTTAGTGAAGACATTCTATAGAGGATTACCAGTCTGACTGGCTAGGATAAATACAGTTTGCCTACTGTAAGGTCCCTGATTAGCAGAGGTTGCACAGAGAGGGAAGGAAAATGATGGTCAAGAAGCAGCAGAAAGAGGGAATAAAGTGGCTGCAGAAAGCTGAACAGTTGAGGCTGGATATGGAGCGCACTTTGCACCTGCAAAAGCACTTATTTTGCCCCCCACCCCCATTTTGTGGCAGAAATTTGGCACAGTCCTGAAATAAACATAATCATTAATTATTGGCATCTAGTGGTGGCTTCCTCTCCTTCGAGCCCCATTCTGTCCAGAGGGTCCAACTCTCAGATGTTGCTTGGAGTGCAGGGGAAGTTTAAATACTTAGGAAGAATCAGTGGAAATGAGGTGGTCTTCCTTAGATGAATGGAAGTGCTTTGCACTAAGTAAACCAGGCATCAAATACACAATCCAGCTGTAACCTTGTTTTCCCCCTTTGTGTCTTTCTTTTCGATTTAGTCACATGCAGACCAGAAATGAAGAAGGCTGTGCTGTACTCTTAATACATAGTGCTGCATGTAGTACAACATGTGATTATTATCTCATATTACAACATGGGATTGAGGCTGAGAAACTGTTGCTTGGCCAATTATCAAGTTCATATCTAGCAGCCTCTGCCAGCTCTCACTTTAGAATTGTAGAGTTCAGCACACTTAAAAGAATGCTTTACTCTGTATTGTATTGTGGCCTTCAGTTTGAATTTATCACCCATACCACAGATTTAAAAACCACAAAAACTTACTACTATTGTTCTGAGTATTGCCTTTTAAATGATTAATATTTTAATATTTTTAAAATTATGTCTATATTTTATCTTTTTAGGTACTCATGTCATGGAGGGTTCTGGAAGAATGGTTGTGACTGCAGTGGGAGTTAATTCTCAGACAGGGATAATCTTTACTCTACTAGGTGCTGGTGAAGAAGGAGAGGAGAAGAAAGATAAGAAAGGTACGACTTTAGTCACATCTCTTAATTTTACCTTACTCAATATTTGCACTGATGATATAAGTCTAATACAGTAACTGGTTATACAGGAGTACTTGAATTTATGCTGATTCAGTCCCATCAGTTCATGAGTCATGACCTGTGAGGACCATTGTGAACATTATACACCTAAAATGTGTGAAGGGAAAGGTAAGAACGTGGTCCTAAATCAGCTACATGCTCCAGTTAACCATTTGTGTGGGTCACATTTTGCCTTATTGATCCAAGACTCATTAAAGCTTTAGGCATAATGAGATCTGTATTCTAGTTTAAAAAAATAGCAAATTCTTACCTGTCATGCAGGAGTTTAATTATACAATCTAATTTTTTCTCTGATTTTACATACTGGTATAAAATATATTTATTTATATGCTTAGCTTTTATATGTTGCTAGTATCAATATATTTTGCAGGTCTCAACAGTAGCATACAAGCAACACAATTAATATAATATGTTATATTCTTAATAAAATACACAGTAAATGCCAACACCTGAGTAGTGACCTCTAGTTTCATAGTTGGTGAGAACCTGCCTAACTTTCTAAACACATCTGGGTGGATCCAATAATTAGATTCCAGGTATGGAAAAGCGCCCATTTGCAGAACTATCCTTCTATAAATGGAAGGTACTTCAATCCATGGGAAGAACAGTTGGATCAGAGATCATTCTCTTTGTGGAATATTTCCTGGAAAGTAAGCAACTTACGTTTAATGGAAATTTAAGTGGCCATCGCTGTTTATTTTACAGAACTAGGAAGCCAATTTTTTAATTTTTCTAACCTTAATGAAAGATAAAATCTGAAGAAAATCCTCAGGCTTTGGAGAAAATAGTAATAATAATGGGTGGGAGGTTGTTGTCCACACACGGCAGCCAATTCAAATCTTCTTGCTGTGATCTTAATTGTAATAAATTGATTCTTTGTTTTATCAAATTATGCATAACTAGTACAGGAATGATTAATAGCTATGTTTTTGGTAATGTTATACTTTGTTAACTTTCCTTAAAGCTCACTCTGCTCCCTGTCTCTATGTTGCATAGTCCTAAATCTAATTAACCTGCAGTCTATTGTGAGTGCATCTAAATCAGAATGCACCACGTCTTCAACAATGACATTGGTGCACAGTTGCAAGTCATATTATTATAAAACCCTATCTGTATTGTCTCAGAAGCCCTACTGAGTCCTAGGAAACTGATTACAGGTTTGCAGCTCAGACACTTGGAAGAGAGAAAAATTAGGAAGAGACAAATCTACTGCATGCATGCAGATTTTTTCTTATAGTCATGTGTATATAGAAAAGGTTGGTGGGCAGTTTTCTCCATGAAGCACTCCTGTACTCTTCAGTATTGCAGGTAATTACCGCAATCCACCATTCACTTCCTCACACTGAAAAAATAACATCTATTAAAATTTTATTTCCAGAGATCATTTTAAAGATATAATTAGACTTTTACAAAGTGGGAAGCAATGTGTATTCCAAGTGTAATATTTTTCTATAGAACAATTCTTATATTAAGCATTCAAACATACATTTCACAATAATCAGTGCAGATAGAATGCACACTGAACTCAGGTTTGTTCTAGGCTTGTGAATCTATGATATCTGTGAATTAATATGATCAGTTCGGATCAACATCTGCTTCCTCCAAAAACACTAGTGGGTGACTAAGCGCTTCATATCTAATATCAATAATTTTAAGGAGTCAACAAGTGAGACAAAGAGCTTTGCCGTGTCTTTCCGTACAGCCTGTCAGTGGCTGCACTTGAAATGGGCAGTGCAGCAAATTCTGGCTTGGTTAAGCTCAGCAGAATTCTATAGTATTTCTGATCCAGCAAGCAGCATGGACTGCAATTGCATTCTTTTTTTTGAAGTGCACAAGTAATCTATGTATTTTTAAATCTGGGCTTGAAATTTGCGCAAATGGTAATTTGCATAAATTGCATTTTTTTAAAGGCATTTCTCAAGTGCACACTTATGCACTTGTGGAAATTCTTGCCACATCAGTACCTGGGAAAAGTTTCCGGTCAAAGTGCAGGAGGCACCATCAAGAACATTAAGAAAAGAAGACTACATATAAATTACATGTTGCTTTTCCATTAAAAAAAACCCAGCAACAAAAAACAAGCTGTCCAGTGGAAGAAAATAGACCTGAATTTGAAAAACGGTTTGGCTGGTGACTCACCTCTTTCATAGTGTGATCACAAATTTTTATATGTGGACCTGACACTTCTCCATGTCCTGCACCTTTTTCACCATTTCCCAAGCTCACGAGGAACCAAACTGTGAACTACTCTGTTGGGAATGAATGAGGCAGTTACTCTTGGTGTGCTTTCCAGGACCAGGGTGACCCTGACTGGATGAGGATGGGGAGGCCTGGGAAATGAGGTCTGCAGACACAGAGATGGTAGAAGATGAAGAGCTTATCTCAAGACAACCATCTCCAGCTGTTCAGGCAGAACCAGCTGGGTTTGGAAGTGCCAGGAGAAGACATGGGAGAGGAGCCAGAAGAGCCTGACCTGATTCTTGATCACATGATGTGGCATCAGGAGAAAAGGGCTAGCTAGCTAGAAGGCCTGCGTAGACCTTGCCCATCTCCACAGCACAGGGGGCATCCAGATGGGTGGGTCCCAGGGTTAATGAACAGGTTTGGGACTAGTCTCTGGTTTGGGTTCAGTGAACCACTCTGCGCATGCTCAGTGGCTCTTTCTGTGCTGGCTGTAGCTTGCTGGATATACATTGGAAATAAAGAGGTTTTGCCAAAGAACTCTCTTGTAGTTTGAGGAAACCCAGGTCCCAGCACACCCCCATTACAGGAGCTGTTGCTTTTTACAGAAATGATGATTTTGACAGAAAACTCACCCTTCCTTTTACATGGAATTCTCAACAGGGCTAAGTGGGGGCAGGGGGCTCACAGCCCTGTGAAGAGGTATACAATTGTGAGGAAAAACCTCTTGACATTTTAAAGCAAATTGTACAAATTACAATTGGTGCAAATTTCAAGATTGCTGCCATTAAAAAAGGACTGAAATCTGTAGTCTCAGTTTTGACACCTTTGCGGGGTGGGAACAGAATGAAATCCCTGGAGCTGAACTGGAAAACACCCACTGGATTATTCCCTCCCCAACAGAATTCCTACATTGTGGGAATTCTCTTGTCTACACATTGTGCCTGTTTTTATATGAGAACGGCACTTTTAATTCCCCCTAATATATCCTCTTTCTTGCTACGATGAAAAAGTCTTCCTTACCATAAACAAAATAAGCTGCCAATCTGCACATTCAGCTGAGAGATAAGTGAAAATAAATCCATGTTTGTCATCTAGTTTTCATAAAACGGCATTACATATCCAGTAAAGCATCTAAAATGCTCTCAAAATTCATTCTTCAGTCATTCGAGCAGGTCTCCAGCAGTGTAACGATCAGACTACGCGGAGTCGCAATCTTTCAGACACTGCTGCTGTCCGCACACCACTTTCAAACAGGGCTTGTGTCAGATCCCAGCATGAGCCTTGCTGAAAAGGACTGTGATCTACAGCTGCAGTGCTCATTAGAGTACGTCCATATTTTCTAAGCACAAACATCATACATCCATTGAATGTATGCATGCTTGAAGCTTTCTAAA
Source organism: Varanus komodoensis (assembly GCF_004798865.1). Taxonomy (NCBI): domain Eukaryota; kingdom Metazoa; phylum Chordata; class Lepidosauria; order Squamata; family Varanidae; genus Varanus; species Varanus komodoensis. The sequence continues at coordinate 9,294,857 of NW_025336346.1, forward strand.
GCCTATCAGTCATGTGTGTTTGCATTTCAGTTTTCTATAGTGTCTGCCTTTCTCCCTCATTAACATTTTGTAAAAATCATCATACAGGTATGAAACAGGAGGATGGACATCTGCTTCCAGGTAGAGTAAGAAATCTACCATATCAGAGGAAAGGCTGAGGCTTTTAAATGGGGCTGTCCTGTCATGGGTGGTGCAAAATAGACCTGAGTGAATGGTCAAGAAATTTGCTCTTTCACTTAAAGTAGGATGGAATTTCAATTGGACTCCTCATTATCTCTCCATTATCACTGGGTCATTCTCTGGTACTGCTATTACTGCAAATCCTTTGAAAAAGTCTATTTAAAATGTGGGTGTAGAGAGAGGGATATGGATGCCATTCGCTGTTGGTGGGATTCACAGAGGCATTTGGCTTGGCACTGAAGGCGACCAGAGGCTGAATTGCAGATGGGCCATTGGAATGTACAGGTATATTTATACCTGATGGTCAAACTAATGGTTGGGTGGGAACTCTCACTCTAGCAGGCAGCTGCAAACTGTGCTGGCCAGATGAATTCAGTGGAGCTTCCCTGAACCAGAAGCTCAACTTGCCTACTGATTATGCCTTCTGAGAAGCTTGAAGCTTGTGATTTGATGCACAGGGCAGGCCCAATGCTTCATAGCAGGAAAAGATCAGGCCCTGTGCTTATATAGACCAAAAACCTGTTTCCTTCAAGGGCATCTGTGAAGTCCACAAGCAGGGATTGAATCTGTATCCCTCTACTCTACATGTTCATTCTCGAATTCAGAGGCATACAGTTTCTGATCCTAGAGGTCGCATATAGCCATTCTGACTAGGATCCATTAATAGTTGCAAATTTAATCTCTTTTAAAGCCATCTAAGCTAGTGACTGTCACCAAATCTAGCAGCAGTAAATTCCACAAATGAACACGATGCTGTAGGAAGGGTTTTCTCCTTTACTCTGTCCTGAATCTCTGGCCCCCTCAACTTTATGGGAAAAACTGAATGATTCTAGTGTTACTGCAGTGAGTAGGCTAAGTTAATCGTTATCAGAGCTCTGTGGGACCTGTAACAATGGGGAAGATCAGACAGCCAAGAAAGGGAATGTGCTGGGTTACTAGCTGCTCAAACTATGTCCCTGAGCTTTCATAATATCTGGCCCAGGACCATGTTCCCTAAAATATTAAGACATCAGTTTGGTGGCTCCATGTCTTAGTGAGCTTCCTACCAGCCTGTAGCAAGCACCAGACTTTGCTGACCTCTGAAATCCCAAGGCACCACCTGAATCTTAGGACTTAGTTCTAGAATAGCAGCTCCAACTATGGCACCACTTAAGCACCTAAATAAGATGCTAGACCCAGATGTTGATAGATATGACACTAAAAACAAGCCAAAATCACATGTTTAAAAGCCAAAATTATTTGCTAAAGTGTTTGTACTTTTCAATGCATAATCAGTTTGAAAAGTTCAAAAGTTGTTTTAAAAAACCCGAACGAATGAATGAAAGAAAGAAAAAGAAACTGCGTCTGATCAATTATTCATTGTGGATTATTCACTCAGCTCTAGCACAGCTAAATTCCAATCAATGTAAAGTCTGCTGGGAACTTTTGCTTCCTCCTGATGTGAAGGAACTTCTTGCCTGACCTGTTCCCTATTTTGTAAGGAAAACTGCTGACATTTTAGAAGTGTGATTGATTTTTTAAAATCTCTGTCTTCATCTAATGCAAAATAAAAATCTGAATGTTGGTAATAACCCTTTAAATTCCTGAACCAAATATAAAGAGACTAGCCAAACTTAGCTAGTGGATACATTCACTGTTATGGGTAACACTGAGGCTGGGATTGTATGCACATCTACCTGAGCATAAGTCAGATCTGAGAAGACTTGTGAAGGTTGTATTTGGAAAACTACTGTGTTCTTTTAAAAATGAATGAAGATTTTAAATAGGGCACCTCAGGTAGATTAGTTCTAGACATAGTAATGTTTTCGTTATTTATGGATGATCCTAAAACTGCAGGTGATTAAGAGCAGTTTATTTTTTTTAAGCTTCAACTAAAGTCCTTGTCTTTAGAAGGCAATTTTAAAATGTCTGCATTAGAGAAGTAGAAGAATAAAACGTACTGTGTAAAGTCAGTTTTTTCACCAAATTTATCTGTTAACTCTGTTAAATGTCTTTCACATTTCCTTTTATAGTATTCCACGTATGAGTTTTGTTCCTGCTTTTGTAACATTGTGATAACATTCATTTTTAGACATTACGTTGCTTTCTTTAAAACAAATCTCTTTTGGAGGTAAAAAATGAAGCCGCGTTAGTCCATAATTGTTAGGGTTTCTGTCATGTGGATTTGTTCATATTATTATGGTTTATTCTTTTTTTATTCATTATTACTTAGTAGATTCCTCCCATACCTCCTTCCATCCTCCTTCAACTACAGATGGGGCAGCAGGTGCAAATGCCACTGATAATGCAAATGCCAGCTTAGTCAATGGTACGTTAAGAACACCTAGCTTGTTTTTATTTGATGGATTTCTCTCCTACTATATAAGCTTCCTTCTTTCTCTTATGAACTGCACAGATGTTGTATGTGCATGTGATTACCGTGTGAGAGCTCCTATTGTACCGCAGCTTATAAGAGACGCCACAAATCCCACTGTTTTGCTAGCCGGCCAAACCTTTGTTTCTCACTGAAGCAACAATGGGATGAGAACAAGGAGGAATGAAGGCATTCTTATGATGCATTCAAACTATTAAAAACAGCCCACAAGTGTCTCCCGAATCCATTTTTGTCACAAGGTTTTCCGTGTCAAACCGTCCACCATGCTTTCAGTGTATATTTGAAAGAGAGCATGATTGTGTATTTCCCTTTTCGTTGTACTTTTCAAATGTGGCACTCTCATAAGCATTTTTGGTCTCAACATAGCTTTGGGGAAACAATTCTGCTGGGGGTCAGGAATCTGGCTTCAACACAACCAGTAGCATTGTCATGCTTTCTTGTGCTTTCTCACAACCTTTTGACTCAGCGCCAGCTAAGCATTTACTATAGGTGATAATACCGGAGAGCAAAATATTGCTACTCTTGTGCATGTGCTTGGATATGGTTTCATAATTTTTTTCCTTTCAACAAATGTAACTTTAGTTTCTAGATCGGAATGTGCTGTGGCCAGCTTCTTGATACCATTTCTTAGCATGCCCATACTGTAAACTGTCTTCTAAGGACATAAATTTATATTAAGTATAAATGGGTGAATTTTGATCTCAAGTTTTGATAGAATAGTTGCTTTTCCTAACTATGTTTGCAATATTACTTTTTTGCTTCTGGATTCCATGTAGTAGTTCATTATTTCTGGCACTACTAACAGTAGAAGTATAGATCTTGTACACTGTTCATCATAATATATGAAAGACTAAATTATGTATCCTGTGGATTTTTTAAAAAAAAGAACGTTGATGTATTTTCTGGAGTCTCAGTGGCAGAGAATCCTAGGATTTTTCATATTCAGAAGAATAATGAATCCACCCACCAGTCTTAAACTTGGAAACATTCAGCTCTTCTGCACAACTTCTGCTAGACAAAATGGGCACAATTCAAGCATCCAATATGTCCTTACACAGACCCCATTTGTTTAGGATGCACAGAACCTTTTGGTGGACCCTGTGCTTTGGAAACACAGATTTTCTCTATAATGTAGAGTCATGAACAAAGGGGCATGTGAGAAAAGCATCCATACTTTACAAAAACAGCTACTTGGGCTTATTCAAAGGGGGTTTTTTGACTTTGCTGATTGCTAGCAAAGCTTCAAAAGCAGTTTTCCTTGGGCCAAGGAGCTGGTTGCTACAGTTGAGGAACCAACTTACAGTTGTTTTGCCCAAGTTGCAATAGCACCATCTAGGGCTTATTTTTAAAAGTTCTGAAGGGGCACTTCAACAGTCTGCTAAGAAGGGACCTGTGTCTAGGCTGGTTCTGATACTGACATGCATTTTGCTCCATTCTTCATTATAAAGCAGAAAATTACCTTTAAAAAGTCAAATCTTAAGGGTGTTATAATGGATCATGTGAACTTTACTAAGAAAATATAACAAGCTGGCAACTTAATAGTTAAATCTACCAGCTCTACCAAAAACAGAAACCAGAGGAAGGAGGGTTAGTAGTCATCCTTCTGCCAACCATTCAAACCATTATGGAGTCTTCATAATGAACTGCTTGGCTTCAGAAGTAGGAGGGAGGAGTTGGAAGCTGGAAGTCTGGGAAGTTCCACAGGGGCTGGAAAGGGGGGGAGTCACTCCTTTATCTGTTTCAGTAGACAATTTCAGTGAGAACATCAAGTACACTTTATCCTACATTAATAGAGCCTTACTAGTGTGCCCCCCTTACTCTTCTCTTCTGGGCACACTGTGATTAAACAATGGTGTCTTCATTTCAGTATATTTTTCTGTTACATCCAACTGGGAAATTATATTTACCAGATGCAGAACAAGCGAGGAGCTAACATTGTAGCTTTTTCCAAAGATGGTTGTAACAGGAAATTATAGTTAATTGAAGACCTCGTGGGTTGTTGTTGTTGTTGTTGTTGTTTTTGCAGTGGGGAGGAAGAAGCAAAATGAAGATGGTATGCACAGGCAAAGGTCTTCTGAAATCTCAGTTTGTTAAGCTGAGATGTGTTTGTCCAAACTGGGCCAATGTATACAAACCAGAAAAAGCTAACCTTTATTCTCAAAATACTATTCAATAATTGTTGCCTTTAGGAGTCAGTCATTTGAAATTCATCAGAATTTCATCTGTTTCTGTAGGCTGAACCTACCTATCCTTGCTTTGCAAGCCTCTAGAATATAATTTCACCCAGAGGACTTTACAACAAAAGATGCAATAGAATTCCTTTGAAGGCAGCCATTTATCGGATGAAGCATCATTTTAACTTTGCAATTAAAACACATTTTCCATTACACTGTATACACTTTGCATATACTAAACAAAATCTGCCAATCATTTCCTATAGATTAACAGTGGTCAATAGTACTGCTTTTATAGTGCCACTTCGTACACTAGACAAAACAAATATGCAGAAAAGGTTTGGCTTAGGAATACAAACTATAATGCTGTGTTCTGGAATCAGAACACCTGTGCCTTTGGCAGCTCTGTCAGCCTGGGCCTTAATAATAGGAAGTGTGACTTTAAACCACAAGCAAAAAAGTGACTGAGAACTACTGCAAAGACCCAAACACTGAACTGAACAAAAATTAATTCAAACAGATCAGCTACAGAGTTGTCCCAGACAGCTCTTTCAGAAGGGTTACAGGATCCTCTTAAATGGGTTTGGGGCGCTCAGCTGTGATTGGCCAATGTGATCCAATCATTCCCTGAAGCGCTGTAGAGAAAGCACCTTCTGCTTTGTATGCAGAAGGTGACAGTTCCAGGCTCTTCCAGTAATGCAGGAAAGGCTTCAGGAAACCTGGGGAGCCGCCCTTCAGTGAGCAGGCAATGAGCTAGATGGACCATTGGTTGGATTCAGTACAGCATTTTCCAAGATTCCTAAATGTAGGAAACATAATTATTGTCCCAAAATGCTGTCACCCTTTGCAATACGTTTACGTCATTTTTAGAAGGAATACTGGGCTAGAAGTAGTAATTCCATAAATTAAGCCATACAGATCATGCAGCCTTGTGAAAATATGTAAACTCAAAAAATCCGATTCTTCTAGGAATCTGTGTTGTACAGTGCTGGGATTGCCCTTTTCTGTTCTTTAGCCAGAAGGGCCTGACCTTTAAGACCTCATTCACTGCCAGTCTATCGGCCTATTATTTATGAGCCAGTGTGAATAAGCAGAATGTTCGTTGCTAGACTAGCACAACCTGACCTTTTAAATTTTCCTATCAAGTATATAAACAATTCTTAATCTAGCAAGGTCCATGACTGCTGCCTAGGTAACAGTAACAACAGGTAACAACTTGGCCGGCATTTGGCAGGCTACCAACAGGCAGTCTCATTTCCAGCCTTTATGTTCCAAGCAGACCATAACATATTACTCAGCACACTTATTTTATATATTTTAAACATTTTTGCCCTCAGGATTTCTCGATTGTCCAAGGATATGTTGACCTGTAATTCCTAACCTCATCCAATAAAAACCTAATGATTGGCTTCAACAGGGAGCCAGGATTAATCCTAAAATGCCAAATATCTCTGTGCCAGATCCAGAATTTCTATGTGAATTTGGTTAATTTTTTTTTTGTTCAATAGACCTTGGAGCTAGCAGAATATTTATTCAAGTGTTAAAAATAAGTATTTGGTGTTCTATGTTTTGACGATATAAAGATGAGAATAAATGAACATGAATGTTCTTATCTGATTCGAGCTAATGAAAAACGATAAAGATTATTTACACATACTGCTTCAGAATAGGATGACAATGAATAGTAGGTAGTCAGATAGTATGTTCAAAGGTTTGTCCTCAGTTCAGAATATCACAACAAAGATCCAGTGTACTCCTTATTTTGTCACAGTGTAACATTGTAGAAATGCACACTATAAACATGCGCTAAACATGTGCACTATGACTGGAATTTGGCAAGTCCAATTATAGGGCACAATAGTACTGAATAATGCATAAAATATAAAATTTTAAAAAGAATGCAGTTTGGCATTAGAGAACATTATGATTATTTTATTTCATCAAAATTTTATTTGAGCCAAATTCCCTTTTGTGAGTAACTAGTAGGAAATAACTTTGCAATAACCAAGTGGACATGAAGGTTTCCTTGTAAATGTCGCCATTCTTATGCATAATTGGTTGACATTCTCATGGAAAATAAATCAATTCAGATTGATGTCTCTGACTGAAAGACCTGTGTATGCACATGGAGCTTGTCCATATTCATGTTCCCACATTAATTCCAGTGGAGGAAATAGATATGCACTTAAAAGAAATGCACGCAATTATCACCTTCCTCCACTGGAATAAATAAGGAATGATTTCTGGGAGGTTGAACCTTTGGCATACACAGCATTCCATGGGAAATCTCCGGTTGTAGGTTGATGATAACTGAATTCCAGTTTATTTGTAAGAAATGTCTCTGGTTTTCTGACAGTGTAATCCTAAGGTTTGATTCCCTCTTGAATTCTAACTACAATTGTTCTCTTCCAAATTTTAAAACCAGAATTCAGTGTTTACTTTTTTTGCTCATTTATAATCTCAGTAGTCACAGACTGATTGATCTGTTAATCTGACCAATCTGATACATATAACTGGTGGACTTGCATCCTGTTATAGACTGTACTTGACACTCTTCATCTCCAATCCCAGATATAGCATTGTATTAAATTATAATATGAAAACATGTTGCTAGTGAGTGCCATTTTTAAAGGATAACCGTGTCCCTTTTTAGTAGCTTTTTTGAAAGATTTAATTTGTGCAAAGGTACATAATGGGAGAAGCTCTTTAGAAGGACTTCTCATTTAAGAAAATGATTAGGTTTAAATCAGTGATGTTTTAGTATTGAAACTTAAGAAGTATAGCAAGAACTCCTTACTTGAAGGAGTAGTAATGGAAAGCAAGCATCCCTACACATCAGCTGCTCGCATGAATATTTCTCTGCAAGCCCAACTGAGAAAGCCACTGAGTGAGCATAAGGCTGCCAGCCCTGAAAATCAATCTGGGTTGTTTGAGCATTCTTACTGAACATTCACCACCAGCAGCCCCAGCAGGAAGGATTTTGGATATTCAAGGGAACATTGGAAGGAGACAATTCTCTTCTGCCACACTGCCCGTGCCTACAAGGGAAATCCACTCACTCTGGGGACCAGGCTGGGGGAACAAGCAGTGGCGGAGGTTCCATTAAGGCAGGAGAGAAGCTGCCTCTCCTGCTCTCCTTGCAGTCATATCAGAATGATGCTGCCCATGCATGGCATGAGCAGCACCTTTTTCTGATGAGCATCAAGGGGTTCTAACTACAAGCCAGCCACATTTTCAGCTGGGATTTGTGAGGCTTCTAGCTGAGCCAGCAAGATTCCTGGAAGAAAGAGACACATGCAGTGTGAATTGGCTGGCTGTGTCTTTTTCTCACCTGAAGCAGACATGAGGGTGGGAGAGGGAGGGAAAACCCCAGTGCAAATCGCGGATGCCTGCTTCTCTCTCCTGACCATCAAGGTGACTTCCTCCTGGCCCTTGGGGATGGGGTAGAGGCCAGCAAAGGGTGCTGGGACAAGGAAATAGCTCAGTTCTGTGGCGAGTCCGTGACTACCTCAGTTCTGCACTTTTTATTCCCGTAAGAGCCCATGCTGCATCTTTTGGCATCCCCAGCTGAGCTTGTGCTGAGGCTCCCACAAAGGCCTTTTGGGGAAACAGCAAGAACGGGCAACCTGCCAGTGCCCTGTACACTTGAGCATGCCTAGAACCCTTTCCTTTCTATGGGTTCTGTGGCAAGCAGGTCTGTGTGAATAGTGTTCCCTGGCAATAGGATGCTTGAGAGAGACTGCCTGAGCGACTGCCTGATCTGCTGTATTATACAAACAAAATGCATATGATTTTCTATCATTACTGCAACAGAAGAAGCCTAATTGGTAAAACAATAACCTTGGTTGTACATTTTTTGTTGAGAAAGATCGTTCATGCATATAAATACATCATAACAATCTGCATTAAACTTTATTTAAAACATTCTCATTTAGTTTTGTTGGCCCTTTTTATTTGAATTCCCCTTTGTCATGTTCTGTCTGTGTGTACTGATTGTTTACTGTCTGTTTCTGTCTGTTGCAATTTTTATCATATAGGCAAAATGCAGGATGGAAATATGGAAAACAACCAGAATAAAGGTAACCTTATTTCATATTAAGCAGGATTCTAAAACTGTACTTGAATTTAGTTCAGCAAGTAAAATCATATAAATATTTTAGGGGAGGCTGGGAATGTAGTTTGAAAACAGCTGTATTCCTGTGGCAAAAGAAGGAATGATACTAACTTGTCCTATTCAGAGCATCACATGTTACAAGAACCTTTTGCTTCTGCTCTTCCAAATATCATTTATGTATGTATGTATTGTATTTATATGCAGCCATTTTTCCTTTCAATGAATTCCAGGCAACTTGCGTAATTCTCCTCCTCTCAATCTTATCATAAATCATCACAGGTTGGGCTGATAGTCTTTGCCTGGCTCCTTGGCCAAGTGAGGACTAGAACCCAAATCACCTGAGTCCCAGTCCCACACTGTGAACCACTATACCACACTAGCTTAGATATTCTCTCTCTGTATTCTAGCTATCTGTATCGATCTCTGCTTTCTAGGTAATGATTATGTATGATGCTTTGCATGTCATAGCTTATCCCCACCTTCATTTTGGAGTAACAGGCAGGAGAACGCTGATACGGTTATTTCAGTAAGATCATAAATCATCAAGGTTTCTTCTTTGGCCTGTTACACCATCATAAAAGCTTTAGGAGCTGAGTTTGCAACCAGGGTAAGAGATGGTGTTGACAGAACCCTGGACGAGGTGGGTTCCAGTGGGTCTCCGAAGCTTACAAGGGTCAAGAGCCAGGCAGTGGTGGTGGACAGCAGAGGGGTGAGCCGTGGCACTGAAGGCAGTGTGGATCCAACTGTCCATCATCTTTCAGTAAAGGGAAGCTGCGGTTCCCATTGCCTGTTTTCTTACCTCTGGTGCTTCTGTGCCTTGTGCATTGGAGGTGGGACCTAAAGGCATTTCGAATAAAGAAAACAGTGGTGGCTGGACGGTACCTAGCACTCTCTTGTACCGTGTGGGTCATTCATAAGGGATTGAAGCTTTAAAAAGTTAGAGAAAGTTAGTCGGCCATGTTGGGCCTTGGCCCCCTCTTGCCAAATACCGAGGCTGGTCTTGTTCACAACCTGTCCTTTCTTTTGCTGCTGCTGCTGCTGTTGCTTCAGTCCTGCACTTTCCTTTTCATCAGTGCTCTGATATTGTGTTTGCTGCTGTGGAGCACTCGTGTGGCAGGAAGACCTGCCAATGCCATCTTTAAGGCATTGCATTATGAATTGTTTAAAAAAAGATAAAAGAAAGCAGAGTACTGTAACATATATGAGCTTTAAACAGTTGTGGGCTGAAGTCCTGCAAAGTCACATATGAAAGGTTGCACAGCTGAACAAGTGCTGAATATTTTTAGTTGAAAATCAACATTAAAAGGGCTCTATAAGAAAGCTCCACATCCACTCCATGGATATATAGCATTGAAAGAATTCCCATTTAGCTATCTAAACAACACATTTTATCATCTTCTGTATTTATGCTATTAATTTAGATATATTATTTATATCACTTCCTTTAGTAAATAATATATCTTCTCCTTCCTCATTTACAATTTATTCCAGTTCTCTAAAGGCAGTGTTTTGACATTTTTTGTTTGCAGAGGGAACTAAATGATATAGAACAATAAAACATTGTCTTCATTTGTTTTTAAAATCTAGATATGCATGAATAATAAAGAAGATAAAGACTATGAAGATATGTTTCTAAGTTTCGGGTAGAGACTCTATAATATTTGAAAGAACTCTCAGTGCTAGGGAATGCTAAATTCATTATTTTCCAGAGGGATTGGCTGCACAGTGTATACTGAAGCCATCCAGTAAAATACTTTGGCATTGAAAACATCTCTTGCAAAATGCCATTAAAATAATGAAAGACCACAGCTCCCATCTGTTTTGATCGGACCTGAAGAAGCTCAAAGTGTGTTCTGCACCACCTCATTGCATGGAATCAAAGAGGCACTCACAGCGCAGCTTATATAATCCCATTTTCCTGACTATTTCAGCACTGACCTTTACCTTACCTTTCCTTATCTCTCTTCTTGTTCTTAGATCTACTGATCATGGCAAAAATCATGCAAATATTTCAGTTTTTTATTGCTATTTCAGATGAAATGGGTTTTTAAAATGTCGTGCTTTTCTAAGAGGCCTTTAGAACCTAAAAAGTCCTTGAAATGGTTCTAAACTATGGTGTGCTGACATGGATTCTCCATATAGTTGTTTGGTAGTCCCAGGACACCCTCTGACTTCTACAGCCGCAGGACTCAACCCAGGTCCTCCAAATTCCTTATAGAGTGAGGAGGGGGAGGAATTAAAACACAGCAGGTTGTGTGGAAAGGAAGATCTGAACCATTCCTCTTGTCTGACCTTTTTCACTGTTACCTACATTTTATAAGCCATTTTCTCCTAGTGTCATTTCTCCCACTCCTGAAAACCCACAGGAAGGAAAAAATGGCTGTAAAGATGGCTTGTAGGGAGAGTTCAGTTTCTCACCACAGTTGCATTCTTTGAGAACCTAACATTATGCCCATCCTGTTGCTCTATAGGGAATCAGCGGCATGTATAGATCTTCACACAGTCTGGATTTACTAGAATCAATACCAGTTCATTTATCAGTTTCAGTTGGCATATGCTAATCCAGGTGCATCATTTGTTTGGTGTAATCTATTCTAGTGCTTGTAGATATGCATCTGAAATCATGCAGAAAAAGTTGCTTGAGGGAGCAGTTTTGAGTAGAAGAATGGCTGGTAGAAAAACAGTAAAGCACCCTTTGCTTTAGAATTAAAGTTACAAGGGGGCTTTTACCATTTTTAGAGCATCAGCCTGTCAGGGTTTCATTACATGCATTCATGTATAATATGGTGTTTAGCAAAGTGAAGAACAAAATGTAAAATTTAAGGACATAGAAAGATAGAATATTATAGCTAGATAGTACTTCAACAATCTAGTCTGCCCCTCTACCAGTGCCAGAAATTCAGTACAACACCTCAGATAGAGACCCCAGAGGCCTTCAGCCGCTGCTTAAAAATTTTTAACAGAGGAAAGTTCATATTCTGAGGCAATCTCTAGATATGTGCTGCATTCAGCCAACTACCTTCAGTCATGTATGCATAGATTTTAAAATAAATAAATGGGCCTAACTCTTACAAAAAAAGATTGAGGAATTTTGAGACACTGGAGGTATTTGATGGAGGTATTTTGAGAGATATCTTGAGAATTCCTTATAGGGCATACTGCACTTCTGGGTTACAGAGTTTTGCATGATTGGGAACTGGGACTGGGTAAGGTTCCTGGTCACTTTAACCACAGCCAGACATTATAGCATTGCTGCAGACATCCTCCATCAAGAGGGGACAGGTCACTTTGGAATGATTGGTGCCAAAGCCCATGTCATGTCTGTCCGTTATAGTTAGAATTTCATAATATCTGAAGATAGTTATGTGATCTTCGATCTGCAATCAAAGAAAGGCAAGTCTTTAAGTGTGAAAATTGTGTATTTGCTAGCGACAAAGCTTTTCTGAAGTTAAATTTCTTTTTAAGGATATAAGCCCTAGTTAGTGTATATCTTTGCTGTGTAGCTTTAAAATTTTATCTTGCAGATATAGAGAAGAAAGCAATGTGAAGACTCAAAACTGCTCTGATATTTATAACTCTGCCAAAATAATCTGGCTCTTCACTTTTTTAAAAGAATGCACAACCCTGAGATCTAATTCCAGAGATCTTATTTTCTAAATAAAAATTTAGAAGTGACACTAAAATTCTTCAATAGCAGTTTCTCCTTTTTGTCACTGCTAGCCAAACAACAGGATGGGGCTGCTGCAATGGAGATGCAGCCACTGAAGAGTGCAGAAGGAGATGGAGATGACAAGGACAAGAGAAAAGCCAATATGCATAAGAAAGAGAAATCTGTTCTTCAGGGGAAGCTGACGAAATTGGCTGTCCAGATCGGCAAAGCAGGTATGACAGGCATTTTTTGGCTATTATGATGAGCGGCATGATGCAGAGTTTTTGTTGGCAAGAAATCAAAACTGGGGAAAGCCTGCACGGAGTCATGGAGGCGACTCAATGGACCCTGTCCCTGTTCTACAGGGAGTTTCAGACAGCCATGGAACCCTGACTTTTATCAAGCATTGTGTTTGTCATAGGCATACTATACATTTTAGACATACGTTTAGGGCTGCAACTCTATGCTAACTGGAAGTAAATCCCACTGGGAAAGTCATAGGTATCAGCTGGAATACAGAAAGTGTGAAGGAAGCTGAGTAACGAACACAGGCATTTTTACTGATGATGTAAAGAAAAGATAAACCCTGGAGCCTGGTGCATACAGGCTGTGGTCCAAAGGCACATGCATTTTAAGCATTCCAGAATTAAAAGGCCCAAAAAGGGCTTTTTCAATAGCAGCACCTAACCTGTGGACAAAACTTGTGCAGTTTGGGAGGCAGAAACTCTGGCATCTTTTAAATGCCTCCTGAAAACATACTTGTTCACCTAGGTTTTCCCCATTCCATAATGAAATCAACCATATTGACTGCCCCTGTACTGTTCTGTATTGTTGTTGTTACTGTTACTATTGCATTTTATTGTTTTGAACATTGCATTTTAAATGTGATTTTAATATTTTATATAGAGAGTGCTTAGGCTTTTTTCTTAATTTTTAGCAGCATAGAAATATGACGACAAATAAAATGAATAAACCTGAAGCACATCCAACATGAACTGCACATACTAAATACGAAACTGGTTTGTCAGAGCACAGACCGAATGTACATGTGTTTGTCTTTGTCTTTCCAGGCTTGGTGATGTCTGCCATCACAGTCATCATTCTAGTGTTATACTTTACTATCGAGAACTTTGTAGTCAGCAAGAAGCCCTGGCTGCCCGAGTGCACTCCCATCTATGTTCAGTATTTTGTCAAATTCTTCATAATTGGCGTTACTGTGCTGGTAGTTGCTGTCCCAGAAGGACTTCCACTTGCAGTTACCATCTCCCTTGCTTACTCCGTAAAGGTAAGTAGCTGCCCCGGAACCAAGAGGAAAAGCAAGCACAGCATTATTGCAAAATGGAAATAAATTAAAATATTATTTAATTTGCTGCAGGGGGGCATTTTTAAAAACATGGTGCAATGTGTAGCAAAGCACCATAGATTAGCATAATTTAAAAGGGAGTGAAAATGTTTGCCTCATACATGCTTTCCCAACCAATAAGCTAAGCCAAATGCAACGTAAGAGAGATACTCTGAACAGCTGTTTTCCCTCTGAAGCCTGCACTCTGTATTGCTGCCTGTACAACTCACCTGAAGGCTTAGACACAATGGGAATGGGCTTTACTCTGGAGGGGAACGGCCTTGTTGGAATGATTTTTGCAGCATAGTGAATGGAATAGTAGACTTTGATTAGGAGTCCTAGAGTGGATAGAGCCAAGCGCCCTAGGTGCGACTGAGTCAGTGGCTCTTTCGGCCTGGCCTTCCTCACAATAAGTTCTGTGGAGAACATGGGAGGAATCCCACTTGGAGGGACAGTTGGATACAAATGTAATTGGTGGGACTTCCAAAATTCTACTTAGAACTGGGGACAAATCAATAAATATATTTGTATATGGAGGTAACATATGCAAATCCATGATTTTGATTTTTAATACTTGTAAAGTATGAATAATTTCTGCTATAGAAGATCAAATTACAGTAATGGAATTAATCTACTATAGCAGCCTTACCAAAATCAACAGTCTTGTGATACTTTATACTCTAACCCTAAACAAAAACAATGGCAAAAGCTTCTGTGGACCATTCTCTTTCCTGGATGCATGAAGTGTATCCACTGTCACAGGAATATATGCACCTGGTTTGGTGGTATTCTGTGTGTGTGTGTGTGTGTGTGTGTGTTTGTGTTTGTGTTTGTGTGTGTGTAAAAATATATATGTCTGTCAATTTAGGCTTTTATGTATCTCATAAAATGGTCTTTGAAGCTTACACCATAATAAATTTGTTACTCTTCAGAGTGCCACAAGTCTCTTGGTTATTTTTACAACACAAGCTCACAGTGGCAAACCAGGACAGAATCCTAATGCACATTGATGAGAACTCAAACACTAAATGAAATCTAAAACAGAATTGGCAATAAATATTTTACGGTATAGCAGAGTAGTTCGTGTATGCTACGTTAGGATTACAGAACTCGTACTGATTGTGGTTTAATAGAATTTATGGTCTGCCTTTTTTCCAAAGGTGCTGGCAGGTGCCTCTGTCTGCCTCCTAAGCGTCTTCCATTTTATTGGCCCTCCTCTGGTAGAGGAGATGGACAGACAAAGAAAAAGTGCCAGTCACTGTTGATATTGGGGGGGAAAGCATGCAACAAATAAAGGGATAGCCCTATTCATGAAAACTTGAACTGTAATGTCATGATTTAAAGATCACACACGGTACAAACTTTGTCTGTTCTGTTGATTTACTTTGCATTGAGTGGGTTAATTGTGTGCAGCAGCGCTGACTGACCCCTTGCTGCACAGAAGACCTCCAAAGCATAGTAAGCAGAGGGTTTGGGAAGTCTGCCTCATGGGCCAGGCGGCAGGGCAAGGGAAGGATTCAGCCCTGAAAGTCAAGTGGCAGCTGCTTCTGTGAGTGGTGCCCATCCACCCACAGAAGGATGGCCCTGGAGCAGCTTAGTGTTGTCAGTGCAAAGCACACACTGTAATGGTTTTTCAGGTCTTTGCCTCATCACAACTCTTTGCACATTCCTCAGCATTCTTTGGAATAATATTATAACATGCCTCTATTTTAAATAAAATTAATCTTTTATTACATATTGCTTTTAGATTGTATTTACATAACAAAAAAATCCCAACAACAAAAAGACAAGCTAAAGTAAAACAAAATGGTGGTAAAGGTAGGAGGGAAGGGGAAAGAGGGAGGATAAGGGGTAAGAATATAGCATTTACGTTCTTAATATTACTTTGAGCTTAACTTATGGGCCAGTCTACTCTAGTCCTGCTGCCTGTAAAACCTATTGTTTTATTTCCCCCCAAATGTTTAGATTAAAAATTATTAGTGTTTGGACACGGAGCACCAGATCTTGCTAATATGCTCGGTGGATTCCATATTAGTTTGTGAACTAGCATCAAGAACTATCAAGTTAATGATTAACCAAAAGGAATGTTAATGCAATAGTTTGCACTATTGTGTGCTAAAAGGACACAAAGAAAATTTTGCTGTGTTTTAATGTTCATAATCACTAATGCACACTGCTTACCTAAATGAAAAAGAATCATATAAATGAAAGGAACAGAAAGTGCTGCAAGAGTGAACTCTGCATGCTCTGTTTTCAGAACTAATTATAGAAATCTTTCACATAAAATTGGAAAGTAGGCAGAGTGGAACAGGGGCTGGAGCCAATCCACAAAAGAATTAAAAAACCAGAATGGATGCAATCTATCTTTTTCTACTTCTTTCTAACACTTTTTGGGTCTCTATTTCCCCATCCATCTCAGCTTTTAAATTGATGTTGAAAGAAAATTGTCTTATTATTCCGTTCATTGTCACATTTTCCTTTTAAAACTCACAAAAAATTTGGCATCTGCTAAAGCCTCCATTCCAGGAATAGTGTTAAGATGCCCGTATGTCTGCTTTTCATGTATCAGTTTTACAAGGGCAAATATAATTTTGAGGAAAGAGGAATGCATATGCCATGCTTAAAAAAAGATTATTCATTTTATTAGCATTAGGGATTTTCAACCTATTTACCAAAATAAGCTTTTATGTTTCTCCTCTTCAGAAAATGATGAAAGATAACAATCTGGTCCGTCATTTAGATGCGTGCGAGACTATGGGTAATGCTACAGCCATCTGCTCTGATAAAACAGGGACGTTAACGACCAACCGGATGACAGTAGTGCAAGCCTATATTGGAGATGTCCATTACAAAGAGATCCCTGACCCAGATTCCATTCCAGCCAAAACTCTGGATTTACTGGTTAATGCAATTGCCATCAACAGTGCTTATACTACAAAAATTCTGGTAAGTAGGCCTTGCTTTCAGACAATTAAAGGCTGGAAGGAAAAAATCACTTGGGGGCCTTTGGTGATACTTAGAAGGGTCTCTACACCTTAAACTGCTGTATTGTAATGTGTAATATCTTGAGAAATCCACATTGGTATGTTTTGCTGACACACGTCTATGTGTGCGCATGCAGGTGTGCATGTGTACTACCTGGGAGTAAGCCCCATTATATTTGATTTGAGAGCCTTCTCCACAGTGGCGCCCAGACTATGAAATGTGCTCCCCAGAGAAGTCCACCTGGTGCCGATGTTATACTCTTTCGGCGCCAGGTAAAGATCTTTTTATTTAACCGGCATTTTAACAATTAAGGGTTTTAGACATTTTAAGATTTTTTGTTTTTTGTTTTCACAGTTGCACTTCCTATTTTATTGTTTCCTTTTTTATTTTTTAGTTTATAATGTTCAATTTTAGATGTTTTAATAATTGTGGTTTTATTATTGTATTTTGGAATTTTATTACGTAAGCCAACCTGAATGCTTGTGCGGAAGGACGGGATACAAATGCTTGTAATAAATAAATAATTCATTTCTGCATACACAGCAGGCAGGAAGGGGAATTTGGTAAAATTTCTAGCTGCCCATTGCATGACAATGTCAACATAAGAAATGTTATGCATCAGCCAATAATCTGCATGAGAATACACATCTGGCTGAAAATTTAAAATATGTTTTCATCCACATTCTGTTCCAAGTAGCCAATGATACATGAAGATTGAGGTTGAGGGAATAATTGCTCACCACTTCCTTTGGCAGTGGTGACATATTCCCTCTCTATTATGAAAAAATTAGAATCCTTCCATAAAGGGACTGAAAAATCATAGGGAGAGTCCATTTTATAGAAGCTGGAAATGCTTGCAAATTTCACTGTAACAGTACATTTTCATGTACAACATTACCTTCAATGTTATGTAAGGAGTTATGAATAAATTATATTTGTATGAAATAGGTTATCCATTTAACCTTCCCTGAAGGAAAAGGCTAAATTTAGAAAGGAGAATCAGAGTATACCATGAACTGACTGGTTTCATGCTGATTGAAAATGAAGAGTGCATACTTATTAAAACAGATTCATGCTCTGAACAGTAATTATATCCACAGGTGATTGATCCTTCCCTCAACAATCTTTTTTTCCTGTAGGATTAAAAACCACAGGTTAAGAGCAATGAACTGAAAAGGTAAAACACTGTGCAGACCATTGCAGTATGCAAAACAAGAATTCCAATTATTTATTTATTTCAAGTATGTTATGTGTTGTTGCATTGCAAGCTTGAAATTGTTTACAATACTTAAAAAAAAATCCAATCCTAAAATGAATTAAGCCTAATTCTAAGCAGTCAAAGGAGTAAAATCAAACTGCACTCTAAAATAATTTTCAAACTGAACTTGAAAAAGCATTGCAAAGGAAAGGAGGATGGCACCTCTCCAGAAAACCACCAAAGAAGAACAGACCACAACTTTTTCAAGAAACTCATTCCAAAGTTGAACACACTCAAAAAGGATGCCCCAATGTCTAGAGGATACATGCCTGGAAGACTGCCAATCATGGTGTCCTTGTATGGATTCAGTGACTAGTCTCACACGGCGTAAAAGTGCAAACATCTCTAGGGTGGCTTGTTTGTGGGCATGGACTGTTAGAGGTTTCATATGGGGGGTCATGTCATCGAAGCCCAGGTGGCTGGTCCCATCATAGGTATGGGGAATTGGCTATGAAACCCCACTGCTCCTGCCAAGCAGCTGCCAGGTGATCTGCATTGCTGGCACCCCAAAAATGCAAATGGGGAGCCTCAGGTGATGGTGGAGGTTTGCCAGCAAAGTCCAGCAGGTATCCACCTGGGGTGTTTTCCCACTGCAGATAAGTTTATTTTTATCTTAGGTTACATCTGACAGCTGTCAAAAGGTGAGTTGTCAAAAGGAAGCAAAAATATACACTATCTTTGTTCTTAGAAAAGAAATGGTGGCTTGTTCATCCCCCTTTCAGTAGTATCATTTGCTTCCCAAGGGTGTCATCACTTTTGCACTCCTTTCTGAGATTCTACCATCTCAGGAATATGAAAAAGTGTGGAGCAACCCATTTACAGAAGTAGTTTAAAATGTTGCCTTAATTTTGATACTTATCCAAGTGAAATTGGGTTATGAGGGGTATTTTTTGGGGGGGGGGAAGAACTATATTAGCATATAGAGGTTCAGTAAAGTGTTGGAGAGGGGTAGATAATTCGGTCCTCCCATGGTATTTCTTGAGATCCCAATGGAGGAAGGAGAGAGACCAGTCTGTGGTGAACCTGATCATCTGTCATTTCCCGCCTCCTTGGCCAGTGACAAGAGAGGGCTGGCGCTGTCTTTCCATCAGCAGCTTCCTTCCTAGCTTAGACAGAGTATGGCATGCGGTAGCTACCCAGTGCTGTAGGACTGAGCCCCAGCTAGTGCAAATTAGCAAATGGGCAGCACCGCTGTGTGTGATGACAGAGGGTGAGAAGATGTGAGTTGCTCTGGGTGTGTGAAGCAGGTGATGTTTAAGGACAGAGTCCTTTTGCTCCTGCAGCAGAAGTACCTGAGCCTCCAATTCAGAGGCTGACAAGCATCCAGTGGCAGGAGCCAGCGTGACAGTGGCGAGCGCTGCCTCCACTGCTGCTCTCATCCAGCTGCTTCAAGCGCCTTCTCTCGCCACCCTGTTGCAGCCTCAGCCATTCGCGTCTCAGCTCCAAGACTGCAGGATCTCAGGGGACTCCCAAGCAATGTCAGTGGACCACAGGATTGCACTCTATTTCTTAATCACATTCCAGCTTGAAATGCAATCAGACTTACTCACTTTGCCTGCATTAATCATCTTGTCCCTCTTTGTTTAGTCATTAGTTCTGCACGGATCTTTTCTTTGTCACGAGATTTGGTCTACAGCCTGATCTGCAGCCCAGCAGGGCCACTGTGCTGGGCTCTTACGATCAGTGCTCATGGACACTGCTCCTGTGCTATCAGGCTGTGCCACCTGCCTACACTGAGCTTCACATTTTCATCCCTCACCAGGAACCCCTCTCCCCAGTATCAGATATTTTTCATTCAAGAATTGGCAGCCCTGTGCTTTAGTATCATATTTTCCAGCACCCTTAGGTTTTACAGTATTTCATTTGTAAAGCATATTGATTCACTTTTTTAAAAATTCAGTTTCCGCAAGTTGCTTCATTTGCTCTGTCTGCAAAGAAGTGCCTCTCCATGCCAACTGAGAGAAGTGCATGTAATATCGAAGACTGTGGAAAACTGTTGATCAATGTGGGCTAATCAACTGGCTTTGGAATTGAATGAATTAAAGTCTCAGATCCCTTCCCGGACATACAAGTCTGTTTCTGTTACCGTAGCAGCTTTTTTGAATAGCAGTCAATAATTGATCTCAGTAATATGAAACTTAAAAGGTTATGATGATGTTGAAACCCATTTCCTTATAGATATAAGGTTTTTGTTGTTTCATAACACTGGACTAAGTAGCACTTCTACTGATATGCATGAAAGGTCTCTTCTGTCAATAGCAAGTGAGAAGTTGAGATGATTATCACCAGTTCATCAGCCAGTTGCTGATGAATGACTTCACTGGCTTGCATAACTTTTCTGGCTTAGATTTATGGTTGGGACAGATTTCTACAGAATTAGAATTGTTTCCAAATGTTCCAGTTAATTTTCTTCTTCATTTGTTTTCAGTTTCAGGCTCACAGTTTTAAAGTTATGTCTTGGCTTAAGTCCATCAGTATTTTATTTGGCTAAGATTATTTGGCAGCAGCAAATAATTGCGATAGGGACTCTGTTTTGATCTGAATCGCATAGTCACCGTTTTTTCCATTTCAATGTCATCCCTTCCAGACCTACCTCAATCTGGAACGGTCTTCCATCATGGTAGTCACCTGCTACATAGGTAGGCCATGGGTCCTGCACTGCAGGGCACAGTACTGTATTTGAAATGGCTCCTAGAAGACTTAAATTTGTTTGAAGGAGTCCTTCATTTAAAGGACTGTTTAATCCTAATCCTATTTAAAGATAAGGAACCCTATCAATGGAGGGACTGCTCTTGTCATTGCTGATTGGGAGTTAACGCCTCAGTCTGGATAGTGGTCTGAGCATCCACAGTCTTCTTCTGTTTGCCGAGATGTATCTTATTTCCTATTGATGGACTCCGGGGGATGGTGGAGGACAGGAAGGCCTGGAGGAATGTTGTCCGTGGGGTCGCAAAGGGTTGGACGTGACTTCGCAACTAGCAAGCAAGCAAATCTTATTTCCACTTATAGTAATTTTTCTCTGTCCACTCCCTGCATATTTAAGCAAAACAATAAGAAGACATATACAAACTAAATACATGCTGTGAGACACGGTGGCAGAGAACACTATTGAACTGACAGGACACACAGAAGCCTTCAAGTACGCATCCGGGGGGGGCGGGGTGGCATAGAATGGCTTTGCACCGGTCTACCTGAAATACCTTCTCCCGTATTCATGACCAATAGTTGAGGTCATCTTCGGAGGATCTTCTTTGGATGATGCTATCAGCATCCATCCTCTATGGAAAGATCTTTTCAGAGAGATCTGCATGGTGTCTTCACATCATACATGTAAAAGCTGAGCTCAAACTTTCCTCTTTATGTAGGCATTGAAACTTTAATCTCTCTCTTTATTATTGCTACTGTTGGCTCTTCAATATTTTCCATGTTTTTGTTTCTTAATCCTGTATTATTTTCATACTTGTATTACTTCATATTTCTTTATTTATTGTTATTTATTTATTACTATTTGATTTTATTATTGTAAACTTCCCCCAAGGTCACCTGCCAACTGAGTGGTATACAAATCTTACAAATTAAAAAATGAATACTCCTGCACTATTTTACTTGCTGCTGAAGCATGCCCATAGATATCTTTGCTGGGTGCACCATGCAGACTTTCACTTTTTTCCCCAACATACCAGCCAAGTTAGCTAACAGGCAGTGCAAAGCTGTGGCACTTCAACACGCTTAGGATTTCTTGGGGATTCAGCTACAAGAATGAAAAATTAACTTCATAGCTAGGCTTGGACACTTGGAGACCCTCCTGCATCCTGGAAAGAACTAGGCTTGGCTGCATCTCCAAGGCCTTGGGAGAAGTGGCTTGGTGGTGTTCCAGGGCATAGGGAGGAATGGAGACAGGCGCCGCCACAATATGACGTAACCTGAAGGCACCTCGGCTTCCTGCCGCCCACTGCAAAGGGGCAGCCTTTGCCTCTGCACTGATCCTGCTGTCACAGGCTGCTCATGATCCTTCAGGCTTGGAGGGATACAGATATCCCACTTGGATCAAAGCTTCAGTTAATTAGCAGATATATTTAAATGCCTTTCTCAAGATTACTTAATTGTAGCTGTTTCCTTTGTTCCATTAATAACTGGTGTATTATTTCTGACCATGCAGTTTCATGTACCATTTATGTACTTACTTATTTCTGAATGTGTGTGCCACCCACTCAGCCGGATTGATTCTCTAGGTGGTTTATGATAAAATACTTTAAAAACAATCATCAAAAACAGTTCAAATAACGGTAAAAAGTTCAGAGATAAATACCAGAATTTCAGCCAGTAAGCAGAACAACAGATGCCAACATTTCAAGATCGTTCTTGGAAGTATTCTGAGAGAAGAAAGATCTTTGCCTGCTGCTGAAACAAAGACAGAGTTGGACCTAGGAGGATTTCTTTGGGGAGCCTGTTTCATAGTTGAGGGGCAGCCACTGAGAAGGTCCTTCTTGTATTTACCTTTATCCCATTAAGGGATGGCTTTTTTAGAAGGACCTCCTGCCCAGATCTTAATGGGTGGTCAGGCATATATGGAAACAGATGGTTCTTTGGTAGCCAGGTACTAAGCCATTTAGGGCTTTATAGGTCACAACAAGCACTTTAAATTGGGTGGCAACCAGTGCAACTTAATCAAAACCAAAGTTATATGGACACATGTGCTTTTGGGCCAGTTGAAATCGCAAGACCATCTTCAAAGGCTGCCCCATGTAAGAGCATTACAATAGTCTAGCACGGCTGTGGCCAGGCTCTGCCTATCCAGATAGGGTCAAAGTTGGTATATTCAGTTTTGCAATTCAGTTGTCTTCCTTTCTAATATCTTACTTGTTTCTTTTTTATTTTTAACTATCTTGCTTTCTGTATCATACCTAAATTCACAAATAGATTGATGATGTGTTAGCATAACAGAAATTACAAATGCAAAGTACTGTATCAGTTCAGTTTACAATTTACACATAATATTATATTACAAGAAAGTAAGTAGTCCAGAAACTAGCCATGTTATCTTGTAGTGTCTAGATATCATGAAACTGTAAATGAAGAATAGGTATCATTATGGAGGACCTGAATTTCTTTTGTTTCTTTGCTTTCCTGCTGTGGGTTCATAAACATGACATAGCTGAGAATTCTCAGTTGGAAGCAGGATCCGGATTACCTTTTGCCTGCTACAGACTAAAAGGGTAATCTGAACTGAAAGGAAACTGGCTTGGCAGGCAGCTTCTTTTTGCAGAAACATTGCCGAAATGAAGGTGCTACTGCTCGTTCCCACCACCATATGCTATATTCTGATAAACACCATGCTGAGTTTGGAGGCTGTGCAGCTGGGGCAGGTCTAGCAGACGTCAAGCCTTTTTTTAAAGAAACTGTTTATATCTACATTTATGGATGTGTATTCAGAGCTCATGAGTACCTAAAATAGAAACTGATGTTAAGCTGCAGCGGGGAAGCCTAGCACAGCTTCCCATAACCTGGCAGTGTCCAGAGGTTTTGGACTTCAGCCCCTGGCTCTGTATCCCAACTCAGCAGGCAGCTGTAGTCCAAAGGGCAGCATGCGATGGGGTCATTCCACAGACTCAAGTACTGCTAGTGGAAATCTGAAAGATACTCCTCTGAACCTTTCTGTTGCACAAGCAGTTGCCATGAAGCTTGTGCAATCAATTGTGCAACTGGCTGCACAACCACTAGTGCAACTGCACTTGTGCACATGTAGCTTTAGTTGGATTCTTCTCTTGTGCATAGTTCAGAACTTACTTTTCCACCCCCAACTCCATTTTGTTCTATACCAACTCTGTTCTGTTCCATGTAGCTGTGTGCACCTTTAACGGATTTTTCTGTGCAAATTCAAATTGTGTGTATACACACACACAATACATCCACTGATTGATTAAAGTCTGTCTGCAAAACATTTTGAGATGAATACATTTTTTCTGCAACCTTTTCAAAATTTCTCTTTTTATTGGCACCTGTTTCCCTCTCTCATGGAACTCATAATCAGTCTGTGATTCATTTTGTGTTCAAAAATCCAGATTTATGATGTATTCTGTGATGCACCTGTGTTCATAAAACCAAAGTTCCCACATTTATTTCTAGATGCTGGAGATTTGGGAATTCTACAGAAAAAAAGCCATCAGGTCTGGTTCAACATACATTCCTAGTGGCCGCGCATGAAACAGTTGTTGGGAATTGCGTAGACATCCTTGAGATGATAAGCTGATTAACACATGTAGTGTGATTAAAAAACAAAAAGCTTTGTTCAGTTTCAAGCTATAGGAGAGCAAGTGGCATCTCTTGATGGCAATATTGCAGTTGAGCTGCTCTCAGTGAAATCTGTCTTTGTTGAGGATTAACTGTTTTGGTCATTGACAGAAGGTCTGGGTGGTTCAGAAATTTCAGCTGGTCTGGAATTCTGCAGCCAGACTGTGACTGGCTGTGATTCCAGGGACCACATAGCTCCCTGGCCACAGCAGCTTCTCTGGCTACCAGCTTGTTTCCAGGAACAGTTCAGAGGGCTGGTTATGACAGATAAAGTTCTATGGAGCTGAGGAGATGGCCCCTTGAAAGACTGCTTTCTCTGCCTGGCATATCTTCTGGAGTGATCCTTCTTTTAAGATTGCCACCTCCAGGGTGGCTACCTGAAAGAGGCAGTGGAACTCCCTCCCAAGGGAGGCCCGGTTTACTCCTTCTCTACTGTTGTTTCTCTGGCAGGCAAAGAGCATTTCCTTCATGAAGGTCTTATGCCGATAAGTGGGTCCGCTTTAATTTTTTTTTAAATTGCCTGTCATTTGTATGTATTGACTACCGTTTAATTTAGTCTTTTATTGCTTTAATCAATTTGATTGTATCTGAATGCAGTCCTTCTAATGCTTTAATCAATTATAATTGTGCCTGTAAGTTACACTTAAACTGAGTGTTATTCTTGATAGAAAGTTGGAACAAAAGCCAAATAAATGAATATATGAAATACTGCATGGCTCTGGATATGGCAAAGATATAAAACATGGTGTTTTCTTTTCCTTCAGCCACCAGAAAAGGAAGGTGGTCTACCTCGCCAGGTTGGCAACAAGACAGAATGTGGACTACTGGGCTTTGTTTTAGATCTGAAGCAGGATTATCAACCTGTCCGGAATCAAATGCCTGAAGAGAAGCTCTACAAAGTGTACACATTTAACTCTGTAAGAAAGTCAATGAGCACTGTGATTAAAATGCCAGATGAAAGCTTCCGAATGTACAGCAAAGGAGCTTCAGAAATTGTCCTAAAGAAGTAAGGTTTCCATCTTTGCTTTGAACACTTTGTTCCTGAATTCAGCATATGTGTCATTCCATGCATCAGGCTGAATGTTACACAAGTAGCATAACATGAAGTTTGGCCCTTAGGAAGCTAAAATCCAAGTTGCTAGTTAATTATTATTAGAATTAATACAGTGCCAAACGTAACACCTCTCACTTCCACATGCTGGAAACATAATTCCTTTGCTATGTTTTGTCTGGTAATAGTTTCAGGAGCTGTTCGCTTGGTGTTGCTGTCCTTTTCTCCCAGGTGTTCTAAGATCCTTAACACAGCTGGTGAACCTCGCGTCTTCAGACCCCGTGATCGGGATGAGATGGTAAAGAAAGTGATTGAACCCATGGCCTGTGATGGACTGAGAACCATCTGTGTTGCTTTTCGAGACTTCCCCAGCAGCCCTGAAGCAGACTGGGACAATGAAAATGACATTTTAACTGACCTGACTTGCATTTGTGTGGTTGGCATAGAAGATCCTGTAAGACCAGAGGTATGATAGACTTAAGCCCTGATCCTAAGCAAGCTTACTTGGAAGTAAGTTCCCTCAAACAATAAAGCTTATTTCCAGATAAATGTTTGGATCAGCATGTTAAAGCTCCTGAATTTGAATTACAAAAAGTAGGATCGCTGCAGTTCTAACTTTTTGAATGTAATCATGCCAGTTAAGATGTGCGCACTTTAAAGGATTCAAGTCCACCAAT
Organism: Varanus komodoensis; assembly: GCF_004798865.1. Classification (NCBI taxonomy): domain Eukaryota; kingdom Metazoa; phylum Chordata; class Lepidosauria; order Squamata; family Varanidae; genus Varanus; species Varanus komodoensis. The sequence goes on from NW_025336346.1 coordinate 9,320,952, forward strand.
TCCCTTAACAAGAATAATTTCATCCTTTAATTCATGCCCCCAGAAACAGCCCGTCTGAAATTCTGTAACATTCTTTACTAAGTGATTTTAAAATTGTAGCTTCAATCACTGATAGTACTGGTGCGTGTTCACTTTATAACTGTCATAAGTTCATAGCAAAGCTGCACAGGAAGGAGGCAAAGGGTTCGATCCAGCACGCCTTGTGTGGATAGAAGGATTACTTCTGTCCATGGGAAAATTCTAATCCAAGGAGAGAATCTCAGTGGTGAAAGAGGAGAATGGAGCTTCACTGCTTTCCTCTCACTACATTCTCCAGGGCTCTCCTGAAAATATGCTCTGGAGGGTTGGAGAAGCCTCCAGGACAGTTGGAGAAGAAGTGCTGGGCAAGAGGCGGAAAGGCAGGGACAAATGAATATGTAAACAGTGGAAGCCAGTGGCCAGGAAATGGATGTGGTACAGCCTGTGACAATTCTATATAAAGCTTAAATATATTGTGTGTAACACAAGCAGAAAAATGTTTTACAACAGCAGTTTTTGGTAGCATGAATGTCTTAGCATTGATAATTAACACTCAATTAACCATTGTTTTTGATTCCAATAGAACCAATAGAATCAAATTCCTTGAAAAATTCTATTCCAGTATTTTTTAAACTGGGAACACATTTGGTTGAAGAATGACAATTTTCAGATCAACAGCAGAGTAACCATAGGGATTCCCACATTTTTTTGAACATTGCCATTTCTGATGTTAGTTTTGTGTCTGTTCGTTTTCATCCTTTATTGAGTGCTTGCATTTCTTTTGTACAAGTTTTGTTCCTTTTTATCTCCTTCCATTTTATGAAAAGAGCTTTCTTTCCTCTTAACAGCATTGGCATTACTAGTTAGCCTTGCTCAAATGCGTCATGAAGGTTAGGTAAGGTTGAGGGTATGCTTGATGGCTGACACACCAGCAGGGGATCATTCTAGATCATTCTGTCCCTCCTCTATACTTTGCAGTCTGTCTATTCACCAGCCTTCTGCCCTGACCCAGGCAACAGTGGTGGGGAGCAGAGGACCAGTAAATGTCACTGCCTGCTTTTCACTAGCTCTTTACAAGTCAATGAAGTGGTGGCAAGGATGGAAAAAATGAGGAGCACTGGAGTAGGGCCCCATTGAGGGCGACTTGCCCAAGGGTTCTCAAACCCTGAAGCTGTCACTACCATGTTGGACTTTGGAGCACCTGTCCTGACTTGAGTGTACATTCCAGTTGGGCTTCCATTTTGTGGTTTGATCATCTGAAACTTAAGCCCATTGATTTTCCCATTCAAATTCCTTTTTACCACTCCCCTCATGCTTGGGAAATTTCCCCTTTTGAAGTCAAATGTCTCAGCATTTGAACTTCCTCAGCAATTTTCTACTTAACTTATCCATTAAGTTGGCAACCTTGTGGTTCTTGTTTCCAGTCAGTTCAGTAACCCTTGTATTTTTCACTAGGTATGTGTTATTACATAGGATTAATTCCAGGGTCAGCTCTTGTTCAGCTGAATCCATGATCAACTTTTCTTTTAAAAATAATACTTAAATTGTGTTGTATAATTCATAGCTTCTATGATACAATCATTTAGCATAGTGAGAAAGTTTTCATTTTTCTTATCACTGGAAAATGCGGCTTCCCAGTTAATATATGGATAATGGGTGTCCCCAGTTCTCATAACACTTACTTTTTTGGATGCCTCTCTGAAGGACTGGTATTGATACTACAATGACTGGGTGTAAAGCGTGCTCCTTTTGGAGTTTCTAGTTTATTTAACACCATACCCCTTATATTACTATACTTTCCCTATCCTTCCTATACACATCCATTTCTCTGGCATATGAATTTCCCTAGAACTTATTCGATCACTTTGACAGGCTGGCAGCTTCTACTAGTTCTGCTAGTGATGTGTTTCTACTCCACTCCCATCTGAGTTGCTCACCACCCTCTTCAAATCAAACATCAACAGCTGGGTTCCACTACGGGTCAAACAGAGCTAATTCCCAAGCTGGGTTTGTTTTGATGCTAGATCCAGTTTTTCTTAGACTAGCAAACCTAAACTACATCACTGCCTCATCCACACATTGAGACTCCTCAGCAACCTAAATTTGTGTTTCAGAATCTCACAACTACATTGTCTCTAATCCCTGAATCATCCACAACAATAAATGCCATCCCCTTCCCAACCAAAGCACAAAACTGTACCTTTTCATCCCACAAGGAATGGGCAGCTTCTAAGAAATTACTTCCCTCTTTCTTGGAGAAATAGTCTCCAAGATTAACTCTCATGTTTATCACTATGGTGTTATTCATACCTGTGAGGATATGCAGAAGGTACTACCTTCACCCAAATTAATTCACACCCACACACTTAGAAGTATGTGATGATACAACTTCTTGTTCAGAGAGTGTTGCTTCCAGATAGATTACAGAGCTAACATGGTCCACTTAATCTGCTGCTTCAGTTTCTGCATATTTATTATCTACTAGTTATTGATTATATTTTTCATCCATCCTTTCTTCAGGCTGTTTAAAATAGCTTATATGGGACTCCCAAACAGCCTACCATCCTTAAAAGATAATGTATTTTCAAAACTTAGCACTGCTTTTCAAATATCAACTCTCCTCCAGTAATTCCCATGCCTTTTAAAGGCCTGTAGTTAAAAAGATCACAAGGGAATCTGCCTGAAAACTCCTAGGCACCCTGTAGGATACATAAATTTAGTATCATTTCTCTTATGGACTGGACATGAAGTTCTTGACTTAGATTTAATAGTTTAAAACTGTTGGACATAACAATTCTTTATAACATTTATACCTATTTTGTGAGTGGTGATAGTGCTCCATAACTAATTTCTCCAAAATCTATTTAACGCCATAGAAGTTTTTTAATCTCTTTTAGAAACTAAATACATTATCTATCATTTATTAGATATACCATTACTTCTAAGGTTCATGAAAAGAAGTAAGATTATCTAGTCCAATAATAAGTACACTGGATATTCTGCAGATACTTCTCTGGCTTGGACTCAAATTAGACCCTAATTAGACCCTTTGAAATCAGTGGGTCTTAAATCAGACATGACTAATTTAATTCTCATTTCAGTAGGTCCACTCTGAATCTGTATCCAGGCCCTTATATGAAATGCTAAATCACTGGCTGAATTGAACATTATGTTAATAATGTTTTCAAAATATTTCTCCTCAAGTATATGCTGTTTTTGGAAGAACTCCAAATGCACATGGCAGAGATGTTAGAGGCCTCATCTCTGTTACTCACACTGCTATTTTTGGTATTTGAAAAAAAATCAGTGCTGAAATCTCAGAATGCCAATCTGATCTGCGTATTTGTAGCATCATACTGCTTTTCCATGCCCTATTACTGTTTTATTAGGTCCCAGAAGCCATAAGAAAGTGCCAGCGAGCTGGAATTACAGTCCGCATGGTTACTGGGGACAACATCAACACAGCTCGTGCCATTGCCATAAAGTGCGGCATCATCCACCCAGGGGAAGACTTCCTCTGTCTTGAGGGGAAAGAGTTCAACAGGAGGATCCGAAACGAGAAGGGAGATGTAAGTCAAGCAAATCGGAACATGCATTATTTTATCGAATAATTAGAAAATGGAAGATAAGAAAGCCTATGGTGCTTCCCTTGCATTGTGCTGCCCATCACATTTTTTTCTGAATGAACGAGAGAGATGATGCCATTCCCGAAACCCAAACCCATAAAAGCTTCTGAGGAACAATCAGATAGAGTTGGATATTAGGGCTGGCTAAAAGCTAGTATTACACTTTCCCTAATAGTGTTTCTGCTCTGGCCACTCATTCTTTAATTAAATGTAAGGACTAATCATCAAGGATGAGTCACAGTATCCAACACTGTCCACCTGCAAGAAGTCCACCATCACTTCCATTCTCTGGCCAGCTGGTCGCACAGATTCCATTACTCAACAGAGTTAGCACTTCTGGGGAGAACACTGGAATGAATAAAAATGATTATTTCTGGAAAGCGGCAGTTTGGCAGAGCTCTGTCATAGGATACTGTACATTGTACCATGTGTAGGCCTGTGTTTTGTGCTGACACCCCATTTTGTCCAATTGATGCATGGAGTAGTAAGCATTCAATTTGCCATGCAGAGCCATCCTGTGGTTCACATGAGCCCCAGATAAACCCCAGTAGCCACACCTACAGCATAATCGTGTATAGGTCTACTCTTGAGTAAGATCCATTGTGTTACATGGAACCTGCTCTCAAGCATGTGTGCATAGGAATGAAGTGTTAAAGTAACAGTGCCTTGCTTTTTAGAAGTTATAGTATAAGCATGGCCAGTGCTTGTCTACTCAGTATTCCATCATTTATATTTAGTAAGCTTACTCAATGTTTATTTCATTTATAAAAGAGCCATTGCAAAAGTCAGTTCAGAAAAGACTGATGATGTGCATCATGATTGGTCAGAATGAATGCCTATTTGCAAAGGAACCAAAAGCAGCATGAGAGCATAAACATAATATGGCAGTTTTACTGGTGCAAATGTGAGCAAAATAATTTTATTGTGGAGAAATAGTTCTTACTTAGACAATATTACCTGAGGGTAAGAGTGAAGCATAGCTGTGGATTAGACCAGCAGAAAACCCTTAGGAGCCGTGGAGCTGTTAATGTTCGGGGGAAATAATAAAGATGCAGAAGAGCTATGTTAATCCCAAAGTGGTATTTGTTGCAACCTTTCCTCACCTGCAGAAAGGATTCCCAAGGGTTGATTCGTGTCATCATTATTATTTTTAGATTGAGCAGGAGCGCATTGACAAGATCTGGCCAAAACTTCGTGTCCTTGCGCGTTCGTCTCCCACAGATAAGCACACTTTGGTGAAAGGTAAACATGTCCATCACCTCTCATATCTTCCTTATATCTTTCTGTGATTTATAGAAATCCTTTATATAATTTGATTTGTCGTAACAATTTCCTGCATATAGGCCTGGTTTAGTGAAGGCAAATGCAAATTACTGTTTCCAAGAAGGCTTTGCTTAACCTTTTAGGAAAGGTTTAGCAAACCTTTTAGATGCCATGCAACTAGACAGAGAAATGTCCTATGGCTCCCAGCAGGCCCCAGCTACTCTGGCAGTTGCCTTAGTCCCAATCTCCAACTGGAATGAAGGTTTATTCTTTACTCTGTTATGTGCGTTGCTTTCCATTTACCCAGCCTCTCCCTTCACCCCTTTCCTTTGGTTGTCTCAAATGTTCCAGAAAGCTTGCATAAGCACACACAGCTACCATTCAGATTGGGACCACAGCATTTCTGGAGTGTTGCAGGGAGTTAAAGGAAATAGTTTCAGCTGTGTCCCATGTAGTTCTTTCTCCTCACTTTTTTGAACTGGCACCTATCCTTTCCACCTTCCTTTTTTTCCCCACTTAAAATATCCCTCACATTTACTGCAGCGCTGCAGTCCCAGTCTAAATCAGGACCATGTACACTTATAGGAGAGGAGGAAAGGCTGAGCTGCATAGTTAACTTTCTGTGGCCTCACAATTAACAGTGATGAGTGCAGTCTGCAGTCTCATTTCTTTATGCAACCAAGTAACAAATGGTATTTTGTAAAAATGATCTATACCTGTGATCATGATTATGAATGTTTTCTATTTAAGCGCTTGTGCTGGCACTATATTTCAGAATTAGAGTTAACTTTGAATCAGTATTCCTGAAGTTAAACCTCTTGGTGTCTTCTAAACCTAAGCATCTAGAGCCTCTGGTTTGGATCATCCAGCTGTTCTAAAAGGGATGGAAATGAATGTTTCGGTAGAGGAGATGCAGTCTCAGAATTGGGATTTGTAAACCGTGGGATCTAAACAGGGCTGATTGCGTGTGAAGTGTAAGGTTCTGACAGAAAGAATGCAGTTCTGAATGTCTTATGTAATGCAGTGAGGACACAGAGCAGGGAGGTGTGTATGTGTGTGTAGTCAGTGTAGTGGAAGAAGAATTTTTCTTTGCTTGGGAGCATTTGTAGCTTTTATATTCCTGAAGTCCCTTCAAAGATACAAAAAAAAAATTGAAACATTAACTGGTTTTGACTGAATGTGTATTTCTCCGCTGTTTGAAGGACAAATTGAACTCTTATCTTTGATGCATAAGAAATGCTCTTGGGCAAAAAACAAAAAAAATCACAAAGCAAACTTTTTATATATATTGAATGTTTAATGATATACAGTTGCTAGAGGGAGGGAACTTTTCAAATTTAGCTTACTACGTTTCTTGCCAATAGAAAGACTCTTTTATTTATCATGAAATAAGTTTTTTTAAATTTTTCATGGCTCTTTGAGAGTTGGTGGTGGTTTTGTATAGTTAGCAAATAAGAAAACTACTTTCCACTTTGAATTAATTACATACTGAAAATGGTGGCTAATCTCAAGAATATGTTTAAAGGTAGTATGTTATATTTGGTATCAGATTTAGAAGTTGATAATCTGTGGACATCCTCAACATTCCAGTTAGATTAGAATAAGAGTTTGTCCTCCATATAGCCTCCATGTGAATATTGACATATAAGCAGCACTTAGATATATTTGAATTTCTTTATTGTGGTTGTTATTTGAATATGTTGGATACTGTTTGCATCCCCCAATAAATTGCAAATTCACATTGCAAACGCAGGCACCTCAGATACTCTGTTGTTTGACTCATAATGATCAATTACCACTATAGTAATTGCTTGTTACAATTTATGATATGCTGCTTTGCAACATCCAAAACCTTTTAATACAGACATGGAGAGTTTGAGGATGGTACTGTTCTTTTTATCCAAAGCTCCAAGTGATGATTTGTCATGCAGCAGCATTTCCAATAAGTAAACCATAACTTTTTCTTTAAAAAAAATAAAATAAGGTTTTGTCTGGGCTTGGCAATAATTGCAGTTCTTCTCAGAGACTTCCTTCCCTCTCTTTTGTTCCCACCACCTCACTTGCACTCTGCTACCCTCTGGTGGTCATCTGTCACTTTGCTTCCTAAAGATATGCTTGTATGAAAGAGAACAGAATTCTCAGTAGATGCTTAGTTAGTATTTAAAGCTGAATTTTAAATTTGAGTCCCTGGCCAACTTTTTAAAATTCCTTTTTAAAGAATGAAGATGAATGCTTCAGTGTCATCTTAGGCACTGTTAAGTGACGTGGTTGCTGCCTGGATGGTTTATGACCTAGGAATGACAGAGAGGGTAAAGTTGAAGGAAGGAGCACAAAGCTTGATAATGGAGCAGCAAGAAAAAGCAGGGTAGAGTATTTGAATTGGGGGTGCATTGTTGTTAAGTACCATCAAATTATCTCTGGCTTAAGGGGGCCCAGTTAGTGACGTCCCTCCAAGTTTCCTGCCCTTGACACCCTTGTTCACCTCTGGTCAACGCAACGCTGAGACTTCCTTTATGCAGTGAATCCATCTCCTCCTCCTCTTCTTTTTCCTCCTTTGGCTTTCTCTAGCACCATTTTCCTCTCCAGTGAGTCTTCCCTTCTCATGATGTGTCCAACATTTTGTCATGTTTGCTTCCAGAGAAAGTTCTGGCTTAATTTGTTCAAAGATCCACTTGTTTGGTGGTGAAGATGGTATTGCAAATGTAAGGGAGAGAATAAGTAATTAGTAAGACTGCATAATAAAGTTCAGTCATTTAAGTGCATAATTTGTAAGGATTGGAAATAAATTGTCCACCTCTGAAGACAGTCCTGCCCACATGCATGGGACTATCCTATTCTGCTACTACACTTAAACGTGTTGCAATGTCTTGCAGGTATTATTGACAGCACACAAGTGGAGCAGAGGCAAGTTGTAGCTGTGACTGGGGATGGAACGAATGACGGACCAGCACTTAAGAAAGCTGATGTTGGCTTTGCTATGGTATATGTCAGAATCTGTTCTTTATGCATTCAGCACCTGCTTCACTTTTAGGGCTCAAAGTATTGCACTTGGGGGTAGACTGAATTATGTCCAGGAACTTCTTCTGTTACCTTCATCAGGGGGAAATTGTCCACCACCTGTGTTCCCATATTCTGCTAGTGCTCTGATGCCATGTTTTCATAAAACTATGCAGGGTCTCCCTAGAAATAGAGCTATGGGCATTCCAGCCAGATGGGATCAGGTGGCAAATATAGGACTGGACTGCTTAAATGTCGTTGAAGATAGGTCCACTGATGGGAAAACGTCATGTCAAAATCCTATCATGAGATTTACTGCATTTTAGCCTTGCCACATCACAAACTGCTGTTGAAACAATTTCCAAAATCAGTTTGCTATCCAGCAAGGGAAAATAAGCCTAAACCCTGCTAAATCAACTTCATAGTTCTTGGATCCCTGGCTACTGGTTTATTCTGAAAGTACTATTCCTCACTGGCTTATTATATCTCATTTTAGAACATTGTTCTTGTCATTTCTTCTGTGTTTTTCAGGGTATTGCAGGAACTGATGTGGCAAAGGAAGCCTCAGATATTATCCTCACTGATGATAATTTCAGTAGTATTGTGAAAGCTGTAATGTGGGGCCGTAATGTCTATGACAGTATCTCCAAGTTTCTGCAGTTCCAGCTGACAGTAAACGTGGTGGCTGTAATTGTGGCTTTCACTGGAGCTTGCATTACCCAGGTAAGGCTGAGGGTGACGTGAATGGAAACATCCCATCATCGCGTCTTGAGAGGAAATCCCATCTCACATGCTGATGCGTTCTCAGTGCTGGGAGAGCTCTTGCATATTCTTCCTAAGACAAGAACCTCTTTCAGATTTCAAATGCATAAACTGGCCCTAAGCAAATAGTACTTGCTCCCCATAGCTTCTTTTTCCTGCTCTCTCACACAGTCTAATTTATCTATATTAGCTAGCACTAACTGCAGCACTAATAGTATCTTATGCCACTACAGTTTAAGGGTTAAAGCACCCGGCTGAGCGTGTCAGGCCCCTTCTGTCCAAAAATAAGGCGCAAGGCTGTGTCTTGGATGAGGTTCCCAGCATATGCAGAAGAGCTCAGCAGGAGGCCAGGATTGGCAGCTGTTGTTTAGGCACCCGTGCACAGTGCTGGTCTCCCTTGCACTCCTGGCAGGAGGCCGCAGCGGGCTCGGCTGCCTGCGCAGTTGGCGCTGGAGGCATATCCCAGGCCCAGAACCAGTGCAGCGTGGCTCCTGTCCTGCATCAGGACACTGATGCCTAATCGCAGGCTGGAAGAAAGCAGTTATTTCAAAAGCTCATAATGTGTCGGGCCAGATTGCTGGTGTAGTCTGTTACTTTAATAGTGGTAAGAGATAATAATAAACTTCACTTAGAAATCTATATTCTCAAAGCTGTGCTCATACCTGACTATCTGATCAAAAATGAGTAGAATAGTAATTAGGGAAAGCTCCATTATAACAAGCCTGCTTGTAATACTTCTTTAAAGTGTTTGTTCTCATTTGTAAGCTGCACTTCTTTTCTGTATTTCATAATGGTAACAGAACCATGAGTAACAAGGGCATGTGTATGAAAACAGTATTGGACATGGAAGCAGGACTTAATGCCCAGAATGGCACTTCTGTGAGCATGGCAGGTATCTTCCCATAGCATCTGCTGTTCAGTCGGGTGCAGCGGGAAAATTCAGCCTCTGCAAGCAGAATCATGAATAAGTCATTAGGGATACGGTAAAGAATAACTTTACCTGGTCATCATGATATGGCCAAGTGAAACCTGAGGCTGTCTCTATTAGAAGCCACAAAGGTGAAACTCCTCCCAAATTACTCTTTTAAATTTTTCAAGCTGTTCAAAGGTTATAACTATTTATTTCTTCATGGACCTTGAGGCAGTTGCAGATGGACCTTGCCTCAGTTTTCATCTGGGTGCTGAAAACTCAAGCCACTGCTGTTGATTACGGCTAGCCAGAAACAGAGATGGGTGGGGAAAGTGTTCACAGTCTATGAAGCTTTTCCAATCCATAGCATTTTGGCCAGAAAATCGGGAAGCGCAAATGGGCTCTGCTCTTGTACCAAGCCTTTGAGATAAAATAATGGAAGAGACGGGAGGAGACGACCTTCCCTCTGTCCTTTGTAGAGTTCCAAAGAGTACAGACAGAGTGTATTTCTTCAATCCTTTAAAAGGCTTGGGCATAAACCACGACTTCTAAGTCTGTGGGAAGGGATCATTCTTGACTCAATGTACCCTCAGTGTATATTGACTCAAGCATGACCTCCAATGGGTAGTCCATCCCTGACTCCCAAACATGCATCCAGCCATTTCATTCCTTGCTACGGCTCTGGGAAATTTAATTCAAAGATTAGGAAACAGCTAAAAAAGGGAAGAAAAGAAATTGAGCTCTGTTGAGCATTCTGTAATTCCCTTCTGTACATGCAGCGGTGACTTCGCTCTGTGCATGGAAGTGTGAATGAAGCTATTCATTTGTTTATTACTATAGAAAAGTAATAAAAAGGATGGAATGGTTTAGTTGATAACAATGCAGTAGCTTTTTGCCTTTTGATTAACAGTGAATGCCTTTTGAATGCTTCCAGTTCTGGTTTGCAGAATCAAATCAGGGAAACAATAAACTTTTTTCTGGAGTTTATTTTTTGTCGTTTGTGGATTACTTGGAAAATGGAAGAAGGTGTTTAGAAATAGATCCCATCTCTACAAATGGTGGGATCCAGTTGTAGAGAGTGGGCCTGACTCTCGCTCACTGCTGACTGTTCAGATTGATTCATCGTCAGACGCTGAGGAGGGTGGAGAAGCGAGGGGTGGGGAGAGGCCTTTGGCATTCCAAGGTTCTCAGCAGAGCATTGGTGTGCTTTGGAAGGGAAAGAAGGGTTTTCAGGAAGGGGGCCTAGGCAAGGCCCAGTCCTTGACCCAGTAAGGAGGCATTGGGAGAAATGAGCTGCTCAGCTGAAGGGGCTGCACCGTTCCTACCGTCTTGCCCCTCAAGCAGCAAGAGCCAACGTGATGGTGGAGTCAGAAGCTTTAGTGACAGGGAGGGACAGAGGGGAATTTTCCAGTTTGAAGCCAACTCTTTACATGGGCAGAAGCTTCTCCCTCAACTTTAGTAGAAGGTTATTCAGAGTTCATACCATTCAGGAATCTGTAGATCAATAAAACAGCTACACTTCAAAGGGTTGTCTTGAGATTGATCATCAGAAGGAAAGAGAGAGGGCCATTCATAACACCAGTGTTGTCTTTCCACGGGCAGAACTGCTTCTGTCAGCAGACCTCAGAGAGAAGTGCTTTTTTCCCTCTAGCAGGCGTCCATGTAGCCTCAAAGCTCTTGCTTTGGAGGGCCAGGAAAGACTCTAGAGCGGGTTCTTGGGCAACACAGAGAGCTGCAGGAGGGAGACACTCCCATCAGTGCTCACTAGCACAATTCTGGTCTTAAGCCACTGTATTTATGATATTCCTTTATTTAACTGACAATCTAAACTGTTGCCAAAGAAAAAATTAAAGCTGCATCAAATGCCATTGGAAAATGGTTAGGGATCTATGAGAGATTTGCTCTGTTTAGGTTTGTTCGTTCATTTTTTTACACTTGTAATGCATTGTGGAAAAGAAAGCAGAACATGCTTGACCAAATGCATGCATTTGAGAAGTGTGCAAAGAAAAAAGAGTCCACATGCAAAGAGCACCTGCTATAGTGCCTGCAGGTGCCAAACAAAGTCTCTGTGCTCACACAGTTGGACCAGAGTATTCAGGCAGATACTTTTCTGCTCTGCAAATGACTGGAGTCATCCCTCCATTGCCTTGCATGGGGAAAGGAGGAAAGGCGCCCAACTTAAAAACAAACAAATGAACAAAAACTGCAGTGGTAGCTGGAGGCCCACGGCTGCCAAATCCACGGGGTCCTTGGTGGGGACCTCACTTCTCTACTCCTCTAGCCAACTTTTGACAAGGCAGCTTTTCTTGCTCCCTTTAATTCTGTGGTCAGGAAAAAGTCCACCCTGCCATAATACGGCTTGCAGCGGGAAACCCACCCCACTGATTAACACGGTGAAGCAGGGTCCTTCTCTCCCCACATTTTTTTATTTTTGGCATGGAGACTTCCCCTCCCCTGGTAGGTGAGTCACGGAAATACTCTTTTCCCTTGTACTGAGGGGAGGGGAGGGTGCTGTGCCAAAAAATGCCTGGAGGGGGTTAAAGCACAGCCCCATCAATGGTCCCTGAAGAAAGAAGGTCCTTGGTGAGGGGTGGGCTTTCTCCTATTCCCTCTGATTTTAAGTAGGATAGTTTCCCTTTTCCCCATGCATATAAATGGAGAAATGGTTCCATTTGCTTGTATGGAGGCAGAGACAGAGAAAGGAGAACAGATGGCCAAGAAGGGAAGGGGGGCAGAAGAAAGATCAAAAGCAACAAAGTCATAAGAAAGTGTGAGAGAGATAGAAAGAGAGAGAAACACACCCACCCAAATACAGAGACGGCGGGCACTCTCACAGTGCTTGCAATTGACGGACCCCTCCTTGATAGCTGTTTAGTTCTGATGATGCTCAAGATGCTTTTTTAAAAGGTCCAAAAATGTTCTCAGATCCAGAAATTTAGGGATATCTGCTTTCGCCAATGGGAGCATTATCACAACATAGGTATTTAAAATACGCACACACATGCGTACAACATGAAACAATGCCTATGAACCTCTTTATGGATTTTTCCCCCAAAACTGAGGCCAGACTGAGCTTGACTTCACCAAACAACTAATAATCTCAGTTAGACTGAGACTGTCACATATAGGCATCTCTACAAACTATTAAATTATATCACCAAATGAGTTATTGAAAAGTATTGTTCACTGTTTACAGAGTATTGCTGGGATTCCATTTTCAGTTCTTTGTGCATAAATCTTGTTGTTTTATTTATGTTTCAATGGCGATTTCAAACATTTGTTGTTCACCGCATGGTAAGTTTTTGTGCAGGGAAGTGTGATCAGAATAATTTTAAATTATTCTATTTTATATGAATAATATATATAATCATCAGACTGCTTTCCTCTGAACAAAAAGTATACTTGGGGTGATATTTCATAAAATATTTTTTAACTCACAGTTGTGAGTCTGCAGGCTCTTTGTACAAAGAAATTACTATAGTTCTCTCATTTGCTATGGTTCCTTGATAATATCTCATTAGGATTATTTATAAAGCAGCCTACTAACTAAATATTGATTTTTTTACATGGCTTCCATAGTCAACATATATCCTTGAATGCCACAACCACTTTTGTTTTCCATTAGCTAAAGTTTGCCAAGCCAACACTTTTTCATTCATTTGACACAACCCTTGGAAAGCACCCCATACGCACCTTGTTGCTCTCAGGCAGTTTGGCTGACTAACGCACTGCTTTAATAGATATTCTAATGTAGAGTCATTATCCTGAGCTTCCAAAGGTCTTACAAGAAATGAGGAAGAGCTGCAGTGGAATTTTCATTCCGCAAAGTGCCAAAACTAATGTGTGTTTAATGCTTAGGCAGGGGTTTAGAATGAGCTTTTACACTCGACTGAACTTTGCAGTACAGTAGATGATAGATAATTATTAGAGGCACCTTAGCGACATGGAGTGATTGTCACTGTGAAAATGCACTGCAGCCAAAAGCGATGGTGCCAAATGCACATGTGCAATTTGGAGGATAGCTCAAAGGAAGGGAACTAATTTTCATAATACAGAGGAGTTCTCTGGGGAATTTCTGAAACTTACACAACAGGGTTCTCTGAAATTTGCACAACAGAGGTGTTTTTAAAATATAAATATGGAATCAGGTAGGGAAAGGGAACAGAACTGCAGGGCTGAACACCATTTGTGCAAACAACTTCTTACTATTTGGAAAAATGATCTGAGTTTGGTGGCTGCAGATAAGAATCTCCCCCACCCAGGTGCACACTTTGAAAGAAAGTGTGTGTGTCTAGTTGCTCAGTGAAGAAAAGAAGCAAGTAATGAGTCAGGCGTTTGGTCTGTCAGGTGAGGTTAATGAGTAGCACCCCATATTCCAACCACAAAGCATATTGGGGCAGTCCACAGTTGTTGTCTTTCAACAGATATTGCAAGCATAGAAAGTGGTTATGCCTCTGCATAGCTGCTAAAATGGTAATATATGGAAGTCCAGAGTCTTTTGGTTGGCATACTAAATTTGAGTGTGGCTTTTGGTGATCAAAGCAAATTGTCACAGGTATCCTTACCTTGCAAAGATGCTTCAGTATGGAAGAACAGTGAGTCTAGCGGCAGAAGCATGTTGTGCATGGCAAGCAGGGTGGAACTGGGCAGCAAAAATGCCATTTTGGTGGGAGTAAGTCCAGCTGAATCTAGCAGGATTTACTTCTGAGTAAGCATGCATGGGAGTTGGCTTTCCCTTAGGCAACAGCACCACTTGAATATTATTAATTTGTTCTGAATACCGAGGTAGATTTCACTACACAAATTACTTTTTTTGCAAATTCATCACTTGTTAAAATAGACTGTTTTGATTGATTGATTGATTGATTGATTGATTTCATTTTTATTCTGCCTAATACTCGAGGCTCTCAGGGCAGTTAGCAAAAGTTCAGAACACACAGACAAGAAAGAGAAGAAAAAGGCAATTAACGTAAGACAATAAAAGCACAGCAATTGCAACTGAATCAGCGCAGAGGTACGAGTATAGTACTGGTACAGGATAAAATGCAACATTAAAGCTAAAGGTAAAAAGTTAACTCTTAAAATACTGCAAAAATGGCACAGAAAAGAATGCAGAGTAAGTGCTAGGCACATTTCTTTTTGTGAGCACATTGCACAGCTACAGTGCTACAACCAAAAAGGCCCTTCTCTGGGTAGCCATCATCCTTCCTTTGAAGAGGCTCTCAGAGAAGGACCCTCAAAGAAGACCTTCGGATCCAGGTAGGCAAGTTTGGGATGAGGCATCCCTTCAGATAACCTGAACCAAATACATTTAGGGCTTTGAATGTTAATACAAGCACTTTGAGTCAGGTCTGGACTTCATCTGGCAGCCAGTGCCCCTGGAAGAGAACTGGTGTAATAACTTTTCATAAGCCAGTCCTCATTAACAATCTTGCTGCCCTTTTTTTGACCAGAGTTGAAGTCTCCAGACCATTTTCAAAGGCAGTCCCATGCGCAACCTCTCATCTGCAGTAATCCAAATGAGAGGTTACCAGAGCGTGGGTTACTGTAGCCGGGCTCTGTCTGTCCAGGTAGAGTCGTAGTTGGTATGTCAGCTTAACCTGATAAAAAGTGCTCTGTGTCAGAGTGCACTTGTGCCTCCAATAGTTCTGGATCCCCAAAGTACGAAGCCTGCCTTTCAGGGGTAGTGCAGTCCCATCCAGAACATGTTGAATATCTCCCAACTAGACAGAAGAACCACCCACCAACTTGGTTTCATCTTGTCTGGATCGAGTTTCAATTTGTTGACCCTCATCCAATCCATTGCCATGCTCAGACACTGATTCAGAGCAGCCACTGCCTCACCTGGGTTTGATGAAAAAGAGAGGTAGAGCTGAGTGTCATCTGCATACTGATGGCACCTCAGCCCATACCTCCGGATAACCCCCCCCATCAATGTCATGTAGATGTTACGGAGCATGGGAGATAGAATGGAGCCCTGCAATACCCCATGGTGCAGGGCAATAACCCCCCGCCCCAGCACAAGCTTCCCCCACACTCTCAGCTGGTCAAGTAGGAGCAGAACCACTGCAATGCAGTGCCTCCTACTCCAAGCCCAGCCGACCTATCCAGAAGGTTACAATGGTTGATGGTATCAAAAGCTGCTGAGAGGTCCAGGAGAAGCAACAGAGTTGCACTTCTCCTGTTTCTCTCCCAGCAAAGGTCATCCCACAGGTTGACCAAGCCAGTTTCCATTCCAAAACCAGGCCTGAAGCTTGATTGAATGGAACCAGAGAATCTGTTTCACTCAAGAGCGCCTAGAGCTGTTCAGCCACCACGCACTCAAGCACCTTGCCCAGTAAGGGGATGTTGGTCATGGCCTATAGTTGTTGACATCCTTTGGGTCCAGGTTAGGCCTTTTCAGGAGTGGCTTAATTACCACCTGTTTTAAAGAGGCTGATACCACTCCCTCTCCCAAGGAGGCATTTATAGCCTCCTGGATCCAAGTACAAATCTCTTCCTTAGTTCTTGTAATAAGCCATGAGGCACAAGGAACAAACCCACAGGTGGTAGGCCGGACTTGACCAAGCTCCCTGTCCACATCTTCAGGCCTCAAATAATGCTTTGAGTCAAAGAAATGTGAAGTAGCCTTTCTGACTAATTTTAATATTCCCATTTTATTTCTTATTACACCATTCTACCCATAAGTCATTATAGCTGCTAGTAAGGAAGGATGCTGAGAAGAAACAATTATCCAAGCCACAATTTAATAAAGCATATTTAACAGTAATTTACTTTCTCTCCTGAGATATTAATTAGTTTGTTGTTGTTTCTTAAATGGTCTGTTTTGAGGCACTGTTGGACTCCAACCATTTTCTAGCCATATTCAGTGAGCAAACAGCTCCTTCTAGTGGTTATGTAGTATTGAAAATGAATTCCTAATAAATCACCAAGATCCTTTACCCTTCAGTAAGTAGAACTGACATCTTGACATGACATGCATTTCTAAAATTAAGATTGTTCTTCTTGTGCTTCAGGAGTGATTGCTAACACTGTTATTCCACAGTTATTTTAGGATTTCCAATCTTACTCGTTAGGTTGGTGGGGGGGGGGGCTCCATTACCAAGCTAACAAATTTAAATTAGCCCTCATTCTTTTGGAGTAGGATGATAGAATTTGTGCCTGTAAGGGTTTAATGGAAGATTGGCTTCTGATCCCTTCTCACTACTGAATTTTAACTTTATGCCATTTCCTCATTCTGATGCACTTCAGAAGGTTGCAGTAGGAGGCAAAGAAGAAATTAGAATAGTAAAACACTTTGTGCAAGAAGCACTCTACAGAGACAATCAGCAGCGTGACCTAGAGATATCAATATGAAGATGCATTTTCCTTTATGGTCTCTCTCCTCAGGACTCTCCTTTAAAAGCTGTACAGATGCTGTGGGTCAATCTGATTATGGACACCTTTGCCTCTCTTGCTCTGGCCACGGAGCCCCCCACAGAATCCCTTCTACTGAGGAAACCGTACGGTCGAAACAAGCCTCTTATCTCACGAACCATGATGAAGAATATTATGGGCCATGCTGTGTACCAGCTCACTCTAATTTTTACCCTCCTCTTTGTCGGTAAGCTCTTCGAGCCATTATGTTTACCCTTAACTTTTGTATGCAGTCTACAGAGCAGCTGTCCCTGTGAGCTTCCAACATGCATTCCATGCCAGTGCTGAGCTCTGCATGATCAGAGGCTTGCAAACAGGTGGGGGAGGCTCCTGATGTATTGCAGATGCTTGGATACCTTCCCAAGGTTTCAGCAGTGGCTTAAGTGATGTGGAGGCACCTTGCTTCCCTGGTCCGTGGACAGTACCATCTCTTATCCCTGGGATACAGTTGGCAAAGGTTTTATATAGGGGGTGGTGGTCTATCTTTCGCTGGAAGGATCTAAGCAAAGGTTGGATAGTTCTGCTCATTAAATGGTCCGTTCAGAAAGGTATAATTGCATCTTTTCTGTTCTCAAGCACTGTGCAGTATTAGCAGGTTTCATCTAATGTTTAGCTGAAATTTGGTGTCCTGCTTTTTGCATCCACTGGTTCTGGTCCTGTTGTCTGGAGAACAGCAAACGGATCTCTCTTCTGTGTGGCAGGCTTCAACTATATGAAGGCAGCTATTTTGTCTTCCCTTAATATTTGCTACTTCAGGCTAAAGAACTGGACAGTCTGCACTGGCTCCAGCAAATCACAGAAAGCTCAGGAGTTCCCTGGGTTTTGTCCACAATAATCTGGGTCTTTAGAATCCTTAGCTCCATCAATGCTAATTAATTGCTATTTTTTTAGGTTTGGGTTTTTTGTTTTGTTTTTACTAAAAAGCATTCTCTGTGATTGTGCAAATGTTTGTTTATATTCTAAACTGTAGAAGAACTTACGAAGGAAACAGCATTCACCATGTATTGCATTTGAGCATTATGAACTAGGCAAATTGGTATTCTAACTATCATGACTGGAAATTAGTTTTCTCTGCAAGTCAAACACTCATTTGACTTGCAGAGCAAACAACTGCAGTGGAGTTTATTTGCATTTTAACTGAAGAAGGGTGGCATTTTTTTGGTGGACTCTCAAGATCAGAGGTTTCAGCATCCCCAGCTTTTCACATCAATCATACATGGCATTAAATGCACCTTTTAATCCCTTGTGTGCAAATCTCCTTCTAAGAATCTGAGAAGAAAAAATCCATGCTGGATCAAGCCTATGGTCTATGTAGTCCAGTGCTCCAAACCAGCTGTCCACAGGTTCCCTCAAGCAGGATAGGTACAAGAGTTCCACCTGCCCAAGCTCCTCAGCATCCTGTGCCTCTAATACCAGAGAGAGTACATAGCCAGCAAGGCTAGTAGCCACTGATAGCATCTCCTCCATGAACCGGTTCAATCCCCTTTTAAAGCTGTTCAGATTGGTGGGCATCATGAACTCCCATGACTCTGAATGCCCTTGTTTAACTGTTCTTTAAGCAAACAGCCTTTGAGCAGGAAATGATCCAGATTTCAGCCATGATATGGGGAAGCATTTCTTTCATGATGAAAATACCCCTCTGCCAAAGTTGCTATTGCACCCAATAGCTGCTAGCACAACTGCACACAGAGTTCCAAATTTGGCTGCAGTATAGAATTATCTGAAGGCATTGTGATGCTGGTTATTTTCTTTCCAAACCCCTTTGTAATAGTCTGTAGCGCAGCATTTTCACAGCTACTGCACACTGAGTGAATGCTTTCATTGCGCCTTTTACCGTGACCCATGAATTCTTTCCTGATTAGCCTTCAAACCACATCAGTGTATACGTGAAGTCTGGTTTGTTTGTCTGTTTGTTTTGGTGTACCTCACTTGGCCTGGAAACCTGTTTGTTTGTTTGTTTGTTTGTTTGTTTGTTTTGCTGTACTTCAGCTGTCTGTGCTCTCATGACCTTCAAGTTAGAAGTTAGATTACTACATGGTTCTTCCTTTGAAGATGGTTTAGAAGCTTCAGCTTAAGGAAAATGTGGCAGCTTAATTGATAGGAGCAAGAAGATCTAAGTTGATAACACTGAGTTGCAGTGTCACACTGGTTTCCTGTTTGTTTCCAAGCCTGATTCAAAGTGCTGCTTTGAACATATGAAGTTTTACATATGATGTTTTAATTTATTGTTGTAAGCCACCCCGAGGCTTCGGCGAATGGGGCGGCATAAAAATGTTTTAATAAATAATAAATAAATAAAATAATAAATAAAAAATAAAAAATGTGCCGACATTTGAATACCTGGCAGAACGCATCTCCCAGCATAAGCCTACCTACATGCTACAATCATCACCTAAGGAATCTCTTCTGGCTGCTTCCCCCATGGGAGGCTCAGAAGCTGGCAACAAGGGAGGGGGCTTTGTTAGTGGTGGCCCCCTATTTCTGGAATGATCTTCCCTTTGACACAAGGTTAAACTGCTCTTTGATTTTCAGGCATAGGACGCCATATGATGAGGCTTATAATTGGATCCTGGTTGGTTGTTCCAACCAATGGTTGACTGTTAACATTATTTTCTTGGGGGTGGGGATGGGGGTGGGCTGTCTGTCTGGTGGTATGTAAAGGTTTTAATATTGTGGGAAATATTTTAAGATGTTTAATCTTTGTAAACTACTCAGGGAGGTCTGGCTTTTGGTTTGATAAATCAAATGCTTATCTTGTGCTCAGCTTGTGTATGTGTGTGTAACACATTAGAAAAGCATTTTCAGATTAAATCTTCAGAGTTTTGTCAACACCCACCCAGTCATGCAAGCTTTTGCTGAAGAGGTGACCTAGTCAGGATAGATAAAGGCATCCAGTGAAAATCTCTTTTGATTATTATATGTTGTATCTTTGTCATTAAAAACACTATGATGGGAAAGTGGTGTGTGTGTGTGTGTGTGTGTGTGTGTGCGCCACTCTTTTTCCTTCCAAGGAAAAGACTCTTCTCCTCCTCTCAATCTTACCCTCACAACAACTCTGTGCGGTAGTTGAGCCGAGAGTAATTGACATACCCAAAGTCACCCAGTGAGTTCCATGGAAAAGTGAGGACTAGAGCCCAGAACTCTTCTGCTCCAGTCCCACACTCTTTACCACCATCCCACGTGGGTTTTCTTTATTTATATATGAAAAATAAACCAAAAAATGTAATAAAGAACACCTTTATCATGGAAATACCAGAAGTCTTCACTTACTCCCTTCTAGGAAAACTGAACAATCGTTAAGAACTGACAAACTTCTCTGTACACAGAAGTAGGGCCACGTGCTTCATGTTATTGCTGCTGTTTCCATCTTCTTGCTTAACACTGTGTTTTTATTGTGACATTGAATTTGGGCCGTAATTTGGGCCGAGGATTTCTTGCTCCGATTTATGTCCTTCTCCCTGCTTGCACCAGGTGAAAAAATGTTCAAGATCGACAGTGGCAGGAATGCTCCGCTCCACTCTCCGCCCTCTGAGCACTATACCATCATCTTCAACACCTTTGTCATGATGCAGCTGTTCAATGAAATCAATGCACGCAAGATCCACGGCGAAAGGAATGTTTTCGATGGCATCTTCAGAAACCCTATATTTTGCACTATTGTACTGGGTACATTTGCTGTGCAGGTAATCATTATACATTGCTAACGCAGCAGCATTGTAATTGCATGTGCTGCTGCACAGGCTCTTCCGCAGTCCTCCAACCTAATACAGCATTTGAAAGTCCAAAGACACTGTGATGTTAGCTGTGAATAAATGGCTCATTTATGCACCATTAAGGCAGCTGTTCTGATTTTTCTTCTGTTGTCTGTTTTCTGTCTGAATGATCCTTCCTTACCATCTATTTCTTGCATTGTCTTTTGGGGCTTCATTTGATATTCTCTTCCTTTCATGTGTTTGTCTTAAGGAGACAGCTTCATTTTTCTAGCTTTGCCCTTGTAAAACTTGTCAGATGAAAAGAAGCATAAATGCTAGAATATAGTATATTCCCTTTGAACTTTTGTCAATGGTCTAATCGTACTAAAAAGTGTCTAGTTATTTTGGAGATAGCAAAATATAGAAGTATATTACTAAGTAATTTTGGTATATAATAAAGCTCATGATAGCAGACTTATTTAGTATAGAAAATGCTTCTCCAAAACCTTTTCAAAGATAATAAATTTCAAATTTAAGAGCCAGTCTTGGATGCTTTGCTCTCTTGCAAAACCAAAAGCAATATTTGAAATGACTACAGCAGATTAAATGACAAAATAGGTCAATGGAGTCAGTTTTGGCTTACACAAGTGTACTAAAAGGGCAGGAATCTCACTTTTTGAAGCTGAACTATAGATAGACTGCAAGGTAACTTAATTTAAAATTAGCCTGTATCTAATGTAACAAGCATATAATAATATTAGAGAGAATATTGAATAAATCTACAAAACCTATAAGAACTAGCTTAGGATTTATAAATATGGGCAGAAACTATATTGCTGCTTCAACTCATTTTTGCAACGTGCTTTCATAGCGTTTGGCATAAATACACGAGGCTCACTTGGGCGCTTGCTTTTTTGGCATTTGTTTTTGTGTCAGGGAACATTATTGAGCTTGGGAAGGGCAGCTCACCACTCCATATTAACTTACTGCAAACCATGCAGAATTTTAAAGGCTATGTAATAGTTTTCGGGGCATAAGGAGAAACGTTTTCTTCATTTTTCTTCCATAGTGAAAGTCTCTCTCTCTCTCTCTCTCTCTCTCACACACACACACACACACACACAGCATTCACACACACACAGAGTGCCTTGCTGAAGTCTTTGCACACCCCCATTGACTTGTCCACATTTGTGTTACAACCTGGAATTGAAACAGATATCATTGGCATTGTTGCTACTCAGTGTACACAAGATACTCAACACTGCGAAGGTGCAAAATACTTTTATAGTGGCACAAAACTTAACAAAAACACCATCGAGCAAAACTGCTCCAGCTCTTTCAGGTTGGGTGCAGACCCCTGATGAGCAGCACTGCTCAAGTCTTGCCACAGATTCGCAGTCTGGGCTTTGACTGGGCCATTCTAAGAAATGCAGGCTCCTGTTTGGAACCACTCCAGTGTTATTCTGGTTTTGTGTTTAGGGTCATACTCCTGCTGGAAAGTAAACCTCAGCCCCAGGTAGGTCATGGTCTGAAGCAGATTTTTCTATAGAATTGCCCTGCATTTTGGCTCCATCCCTCTTGTCCTCAATCCTGACCAGTTTCCACTTTCTTCTGAGGAACAGCACACCCTCAGCATGAAGCTGCCAGGACTGTGCGTCCCTCTGTGGATAGTTTTCTTCGGACAATGAGCACCGTTGGCTTTGTACCACTGATAGCGTTTTGGAACAAGGCCAAGGTCATCAGATTAGAGAATCTCTTCCCACATGTCTCCCATGAATCTTGCTGCAAACTGCAAATGGCCTTTAATACAGGTTTGTTTCAGAAATGGTTTTTATCTTGCCACTCTTCAGCTTTGTAGAGCATCTGGGTGATAGTTATCCCATGACAGTTTCTCAGCAGTGGTTTTCTTTAACGCTTTCAGAGTTACCATTGGCCTCTTGATGGTTTCCCTGACATTTCACTGAGTTTTGGCAAATGCCTTTTCAAGGCATGGCAATAGGTGAGCCCTATTATTTCCATTTTGTAATAATGCATTTAACGGTACTTTAAGGGAGGTTCATAATTTGTTGTTTTTTTTAATATAACCCGACTCTCATTGGTGCATCTGCACAACTTTATCCCAGAGATGTTTTGATAGCTCCTTGGTTTTCATGCTGCTGTTTGCTTCAGAATGCTCTCCAACAAACTCTAGGACCTTCCATCTCAGATCAGGTAGCAGTGGAATTCAACACAGGTGAACTTTATTCAACATCCTACAGTACATCAGTGAGTTTACTTAGGCACATCTCAGCAAAAGTGACAAATACACATGCAAGTGCCCGTTTGTTATTGTTCACTTAACTTTTGCTCCCGAATAAAAAAAAATGTTGCACCTTCACAGTGTTGAGTATCTTGTGTACATTAAGTTGTAACGATTCCTATGAAATCCATTCCAGTTCCAGGCTGTAATACAGCAAAATGTGGAAAAGTCAAAGGGGAGTAAATACTTCCACAAGGCACTGCATATAACCAAGTCAAAGGAAACCTTAATGAATGGGAGATCAGTGAACCGTTCCCCGTTTTTCCAGTATGAATTCCGTAAAGCTTAATGCCCTTCACATGTGGTGTACAACTTACATCCACAGCCAGCACGGGCAACAGTAAGTCGCATTCCAAAACGGCTGTGCCACAAAGGCCAATTAACACAACCTGCTGGTGAGGTAAATCTCTTTCTCAGTCAGACCACCTCATGGTGCTGGTGGAACTTAATAGAAAACTAGAGAATAAGAAAGGTACTCTAGCCTGACATTCAATGGCAAGATAAATCAGAAGTTTGTCAGATTAAGTCTCCAGTCAAATTTCAGAAAAACCACACTGGAAGACCTAACTTACTCGTAGTCCAAATATTCCTTTGTCTTTCCTAAGAAAGCTGCTTTCTTCCACTGCTTTGTTACAGATGAAAGCCTGAGACTGAAGGCTCCTAATTTCCCATTTGTTTCCTAAAATGGAAAAAGGGAATGTATGCACTGTTAGAAGCATGGGACTTAAATCAATGTGACTAGCTTTTATCATTACTTTCAGTATGACAAGCATCTTTAGCTGGTCTTTGTACATAACAGACGATTTCATGACTTATTTTTCCATGTTTTGTGTAATACTGTCTTGCAAGGAGTAGAGATAAAAATAATAAATGATAGTATTCATATCCAGAAATAAAATATTTTTGCTTATGGAAAAACATTCTTCCAGACCTGTTTTCCTGTTCTGGTTAGTAACTGGATCATTTTTCATTTTTCCCTTTACAGATAGTAATAGTACAGTTTGGTGGGAAACCTTTTAGCTGTTCCCCTTTGCAACTTGACCAATGGATGTGGTGTGTATTTATTGGATTAGGTGAACTTGTCTGGGGTCAGGTAAGCATCACTTACTTCATATCAATGACAAAGGTAATGATATTTTCTAGATTAAATATTTCTACTTATAAATTGAAGAAGGAAAGTGTTGGAAGCCACTTGTGCCTTATTTTTTTAAATGCCTCACATACTTGTCATTGATGGTAAAAATGAAGAATTGTAAAACAGATCAAACAAATGCTTGAAAGGTCCAGAAAATGCAAAAGCACCAAATTCAAGTCTTTGTGAGGATGTGGGATTCTAGCTGCCGCCTATGGTAGATGGATCTCTATTTTATTTAAAAAAGAATTCTTTTTTTGTTTGTTTTATTACACACCACCCAACTGATTAATGCCCTAGGTTTTCATGAACCGTTTGCATTCATGAACCATCAACACCATCAATAGCAATGTAACAAAAAACAATCTCAAACATTAACATATTTTCAAATATTAAAATATTATTAAAGCATGACTTAAACATGTTTAAGGCAACACATGTGGATTCTTCTATTTGGCACTCAAAAGAACTCAGAGTCACCCTGTAAATTCCACGATCGGTGAGGAACCAGAGTCTGCATTGCCTGAGTTTAAAACTTTGATGAATAAAATATCTTGGCTGTTGAACTGATCTTGATTCTTTTCCTCTCCACAGTAGGCCAGGGG
This sequence comes from Varanus komodoensis, assembly GCF_004798865.1. Lineage (NCBI taxonomy): Eukaryota > Metazoa > Chordata > Lepidosauria > Squamata > Varanidae > Varanus > Varanus komodoensis. Next base: position 9,345,672 of record NW_025336346.1, read on the forward strand.
TACCTGAAGAATTTATGGGGAGACAGCAGATGTAATGTTGGGGACCTACTGCTGCCCCCTACCAGGACCTATGCGTAACTGGGATTCTAGTGCACAATGCAGGGCTGTGGCAGAGGCCAGGAATATGGCTGGAATCAGCCTAGGAACCCCATTACAGAGCCCCCAGTAAACTGCCCCTTGGCACCCCCTGCCCTGAACACCCCTGCAGGAAGCAATAAACTTTCGCAGAACAGAAATGCTATTTGCCAGATTGCAACAAAGTTGTACCCATTTGCTTACATTAACATGCCTAGGCTACTTTTCTGTCCCCAGGCTTCTGGAGCATGATGATCCATAGCTTTTCAAACTGATAGCATGATATTTGATGTACTAAATGAAACTCTGTATGGTGTATGACAACTAACATTAAAAAAACAAAAAAAAAGTGGTTCAGATAGGCCTGGACCTTGAGTCCAAAACAAACCCACCTACTCAGAAAGCCACAAAGTAACTTCTGCAAGTAGCAGATGATGGGGCAGCCCAAGTGGTGGCATAGGACCACGATTCACAGCCCTCCATGGCTGCTGTCGTGAAATGCAGCGTCCCATTTAAATGAATTTATAGCTGGAGATCGGCCAGCTGAGGCCATACACCAATTCTCACTTTATTGTTTTATACGCATGTATAAAATCTCTGTCCGTGATAAAACAGTTCTTCTTCCAAATAAATATGCATGCTGGAATGTCTTCACGAGAAAGGCTAACAGCAACATAAGTTTCAAGAAAAGCAGAGAGGGTAACTCTATAATTAGACAAAACAGTAAAGCAAATAAACCCATGTTCAAAAGCATAAGCTTATGATTTTCAGTGGAATTGAAAGTCATTCTTAAAAGGAGACTTCTGAGGTAGTTACGTATTTGTTTTGTTTTTGTGTGTCTCCCTTGAAACTAAAAATGATAACCACCCACCCAAAAAAAGATGTTTTGTATTCCTAGTTACTGTAGTTAAAGAAGAGAACTGCCAGTAACTTTGGCTACAAGTTACTTCCAAAAGGAATATAAAACATAACCTTTTGTTCACTAAGGGTCAGAAGCTTAGGAGCACAAGAGTCCTACTGGCCCAGATCAAAAGTCTATGTAATTTAGCATCTTGTTTCCCACAGTGGTCCACCAGGTGGCTTTGGCAGAGCAGGCCTTGAGAGCTTGGTTAAATTCAGGGATGATGTATCTGCCTTGTTCCCAGGTTCATATGCTTCGTTTATTTATTTAGTACATTAGTCTATGACTAATCCTCTCTAGGCTGATTAGAACCAGTAAAAAGCCAAAAATTCCTTTTTTAAAAACAGTTAAAATATAAAATGCAATTCAAATATGTTAATAAAACAATATCAAAAACAATAGACAGAATAGGAATTGGTAAAATGGCCATAATAACGTAGAACTAGAATTCTAAATCCCTGGGAGAAAAGAAACATCTTTGCCTGGTGCCAAAATAGACGCCAATGTAGGGATCAGGTGGCCTTTTGTGGGGAGTTTAATTCATAAGTGGGATAATATGCCATGGGTCCATTTTGTCCCCTTTGCTGTTCAACATCTACATGAAACCGCTGGGAGAGGTCATCAGGAGGTGTGGGCTGCGGAATCATCAGTACGCTGATGATGCCCAGCTCTACCTCTCGTTTTCCACCAATCCAGGTGAGGCAGTGGCTGTACTGAACCAGTGCCTGGCCGAGGTAATGGGCTGGATGAGGGCCAATAAACTGAAGCTCAATCCAGACAAGACGGAGGTCCTGTTGGTTGGTGGATCGGGCTTTGGAGAGGGTGAATTGAACCATGTCCTGAATGGGGTTGCACTCCCTCTTAGGGACAAGGTCCGCAGCCTGGGAGTGCTCCTCGACCCGGAGCTTTCACTGGAAGCTCAGGTGACAGCAGCGGCGAGGAGCACTTTCCTCCAGCTTCGGCTGATTCATCAGCTGCGCCCCTACCTGGAGTACGACTGCCTCGCGACAGTGACACATGCTCTGGTGACTTCCCACCTTGACTTCTGTAATGCGCTCTACGTGGGGCTACCCTTGAAGACGGTCCGGATACTTCAATTGGTTCAAAATAGAGCTGCCAGGCTGCTGACAGGGACTGGGCGTTAAGTTCACATGACTCCAGTTCTCCGTCAGCTTCACTGGCTTCCCATTGAAGTCCGGGCCCAATTCAAGGTGTTGGTGATGACCTATAAAGCCCTAAACGGCTTGGGTCCTGGTTACCTGAAGGAGCGCTTACATCCATATATGCCCGGCCGCCCCTTGAGATCGGTGGGAGAGGCCCTTCTCCGGGAACCCTCCGTGAAAGAAATTAGGAGGGTGGGTACTCGGAGGAGGGCTTTCTCTGCGGTGGCGCCTAAGTTATGGAATGCGCTCCCCAGAGAGGTCCGCCTGGCGCCGTCGTTATTTGTTTTTCGGCGCCAGGCGAAGACCTTTTTATTTAAGCAGCATTTTAACTGTTAATATTATTGGATTTTATCTGGCCAGGGTGGCTTATTTTATATTGGTATTTTTGTATTTTTAATCTAATGTTTATATTTTTTAATTTAATATTATAATTATTTTTTAATTTATTGTTGTAAGCCGCCCCGAGGCTTCGGCGAATGGGGCGGCATAAAAATGTTTTACTAAATAAATAAAAATAAATAACCCTGCTAAGAAGACCCTCACCCTTGTAGCAACCCTCCTAGGTTCTTTTGGGAGTCTCATGATGATCTAAGAGTCTGAGCTGGTATGCACAAGGAGGAGGCTTGTCATTGGAGACTCTTGTCTCATCCACTTGGGGCTTTACAGGTCAGCACCAACTCTGAATTCCCGGTGTGCCATGCAGGCTATCACACAGTACCCTAGAACCTTAAAATCAGATTTTCTGAGCTTTAGATAAAACTGTCTGAGGACTTTTGCCATTTAGGCAGCTAAAGCCTTACAGCTTCCAGCATTCTGCAAAGCCAAACAAGGCCAGATGAGTGGAGTAGCCAAATAGGTAGAGGTGAAAGCCATTCAAGGTATGGTTGCTGCCACTGGTGCCACGTGTGAGCCACATTCAAGAGCTCCTGAAGCCAGGCACCATCACGAGGATAATCTTGTGTCTTTTATCTTGTGCGGTCTGCTTTGTATAATATCAGTACATATTCTGACCAGTGAACATTCTGTTCAATTGTCATAGCTATCACACTTATTTTCAGGTCATTGCAACCATCCCGACAAGTCGGTTAAAATTTTTAAAGGAAGCGGGAGGCCTGACTTTGAAAGAAGAAGTGCCTGAAGAGGAGATGAATGAAGATGTAGAAGAGATTGACCATGCAGAGAGAGAGCTCCGGCGTGGACAAATTCTTTGGTTCAGAGGGCTGAACAGAATCCAAACCCAGGTATGTTGCTATGAAAGGACAGGGATCTGTCTATCAGCAGACTGTTACCAGAAAATGTATTTTCTTTTATGCAAAAGAATAAACTTGAAGTATAGTCTTTGGCCATGATGAAAATCTCTGTGGGTCCCTGATCTAAGGAGGAACTGTTCCATTTAATGGTTTGCCAGGGGGAGGTCTGTATAATCAACTCATTGACATGTGCAAGATACAGTGCTGGGGTGACTTGGGAAGCCCCTGCTTATGGGCAATTCAACAGATGACTCAAAGCTTCTGGGCACAGACCCAAATCATTGGAATTAGGTGAAAAGAATAGAAACTGCAAACCTAAGAAAATATGTTTCTTTAATTTACAGGTCATCTAAATGTAAATTGGTGAAATGATAAAATCTAAAATCCATAGAAACTAGTAATATAAACAATGTACTTTGATTATGACTTTTTGTTTACCTGGAAGCTACAGTGAGATAGCCTACATTTTATGAAGTATATTATAAGCTTTCACAAAAGCAGAACAATCTTGATTTGTTGTTTCCTAACAGAGTGTTCCTAAAGTCTTTTTTGCATAAAAATATTTTTTCTTTTCAAATAATGGATCCTTTTTAAATGTCTGTCTGTCTGTCTGTCTGTCTATCTATCCAACTTATTGTGTACCACAACAAATTGATATTTTGAAATTAAATAGTCTGTAATCAACCTTGGATCATTTAAATATTTTATCTTGTTTAAAAAAACCTTTGAAGGTTAGAGGCTAAAATTGCAATCCTATTGGAAAGAAAAAAGCTGCCTAAGGGGACATGCCAGGAGATTTTTTTTTGACCTACATTGCATGGGATTGTGTCCTAAGAAATTGTTTCCAAGTGTAGTTGTGTTGCTGCATTATTGTTATTACTAAGATTCTTTTTTCCATTTGTTATAAATATACAAATGTTCAATATACAATATACAATGTTCAATATAGGAAATAGTCATGCATTTCATATATGAGAATGGGTAAAAAAGCATGGAATATATGTGAATGTTTAAAAGAAAAAAGATGTTAGTGGATTCCTTATACTACTATCACATGTAAATTTATGTTTAAATCATCTCTCTTTTCCCTCTGAATAGGGATGTTTGCCATTGCAGTAAAGTATGAAATTAGTACTAAAAATAGCCAACTTATTTGGTAGGGTTATTTTAGTCAAAGCTTTGAAAATATGTACTCTTCATAATGCTGTGAAGAAAGGAAAAATAATGAAAATTCTTTTTCGTAAGATCAAGGCATTTTAGGTTACAGGAATCCATCTCAGAAGCTTTATTGTTGCAATCAGGTTTAAGAAATAAAGTGCTTCTGTTAAAGTATATGCAGACTCATTTTCTAAAGCAAAAGAAGATGCATAATTTAGCTAAAGCAGTAACTTTGATATAAAAGACAGTTTTGCATGAGCCCTTTCGATTATCTTAAAGTTTGTCTCTCTGTATTGGAATCAGAAAACAAAAGGATTAGGTAGAAGGGAAATAGACCACATTGCTGCATAAATTTACATTGTTTGCAGGTAAGTACTCAAAGCAGATCTGCTCATTTGGATTATACAGGGATTTACAAAGGAGCACTCTCCAAGGGAGAAGATTCTTTGTTGTGTGTCCATGTGGGTGCTATTTTAGCCCCACGCTATCCTCTAAATGTGAATTATTTTCTTCCTGATGGCTGTAGGAGGAGTGTTGTCTGTTGACATTTCTGTCAGGATGTCTTTCTGGTTGTGGTGAGTGCAAAAAACCAAGAGCAATTTCTGCTCTCCATTCCTCTTGTAGATTGAGACATATCCTTTAGTTCTTCTACATACCTTTATCTTCTTGATCCATGGAAAATTCTTCTTGTTCACTATTTAAACCAAAATAAACAATAATTACATTTTCTTGCTAACTTACGCTCTTCCATTTCCCTTCTACTTAGAAATAGATGCCTTGTGGTAGGAATTGTTGGTATGTTCCCTCCTAGCAGGTCCCTGTGATTTACCACTCCCATCCCTTTTACATCTCTTCCATTTTGGGTTCATTTGACATCAATCACTAATCAATTCAGAAAGGTTTTTAATGAGCAGGTTTAATATATACAATGGAGAATGTTCGTCCTGTTTGGGAAGACAAGACTAGCACAAGATAAGATTAACACCCCTCTCCATGTGGTGCAGTTGAGTGTGCCAGTTCTGGAAAGCAGCACACCCAAATGTATTCATACGCTTCTGCTGTATTTGCAGGAAGGCATTTAATGAAGGACTTTTGAGAGAAGATTAGCATCCTTGTGAATGGAGGATTTACAGAAATTCTCCAATGCCTTATACAATTCCAGAAATATGGATAAGAAGGTAGAGCACCTCTTCAGACTCTTTTATTTTTTAAAAACAAATCTATTAATATCAATATCTCCGGGAACCCTCCGTGAAGGAAATTAGGAGGGTAAGCACTCGGAGGAGGGCTTTCTCTGCGGTGGTGCCCAATCTATGGAATGCGCTCCCCAGAGAGGTCCGCCTGGTGCCGTCATTATTTGTTTTTCGGTGCCAGGCGAAGACCTTTTTATTCAAACGTCATTTTAATTGCTAATATTATTTCCTTATTTTATTCTTTGGCCAGGGCGACTTATTTTATATTGTAAATTCGTTTTATATTTTTAATGTATTATATTTTAATGTTTTGTGAGCCGCCCCGAGGCTTCGGTGAATGGGGCGGCATAGAAATTTTCTAAATAAATTTTCTAAATAAATAAATAAGTATATCTAGTAATATACGGGATAATCACTTCTTTGAAGAAACGTCAGTGAACTGGGTGCTTATTCCTCACCTGTGTCGCCATTATAGGCTAGATGAAGCAGGAGGTTTGACTCTCCAGCATACAGAATCTGCAGTGGGTGGATCTGCTGCTTTCTTCTCTCCTTCTGTCTGACTCTACACTGTAAGCCAAGAAAGGAGAGAGGTATCTTGTAAGTCACAGCTCAGGCCTCTTTCTTCACCTGTCTTTTCATACAAGAACTGTATTTTCCTATTTTCCCAAAGAGAAGCCAGAAGTTCAGCTTCCCTCCCTTTCTCTCTTTCTTTCTGTCTCTGGAAGGAAGACTCTTTCATATAAGCAGCTCCTCCCTCCCTCCCTCCCTCCCTCCCTCCCTCCCTCCCTCCCACACACACACACACACACACACACAAACACACCCTTTGAACAGAATGAAGAAAGATAGAGGCAGGGATAACAGATTAATACCAAACAAAGTCCCTGGAATATGAACTTGGCTTTCATTTGTTCACTATGTTCACATATATTCCTATTTTGGATTATATCTATTTATACATTATAAAGAAAGATCCTTGCGCTATTCTGGCTTGAAGACAAGTATAGCTAACAGAAAGGTTCGATAATGGCTTGCCTGCTTAGCTATGTAGCAACTGCTTGTCTAGTTACCTTTGCTAAGCTGGAAATGTGCAGGCCTGCTGTCAGATGGGTCACCACATATAGAAGTGCAGTGGGGGGCAGACTTGATGGCCTGATAGGCTCCGTTCAACTCTAAGAAGATATTGTAAACTTCCATTTTGCTTTGTAAACCAAACCAAGTTCACCATGGTGTGTACCATTTTTGTTAAAATAAGGGCTGAGGATTAGGAGGCACCCTCTGGAGCTCAGATAGCAAGCCCCCTTTTCCTAACATATTTTCCCTGGTAGCCGCTTATTGAGTGATTTCTATATTCCCCCATTCTAAATGCCTCTCCTAAGGCTTAGGTACTTGACGAGAGCTTTAAGTTAAAAATATAGTGATACAGTTGTTCTTTTTCCTTCAGCCCCATCAGCCACTGGAAAGCCATCTCCACGGTGAAATTCAGACCTTACACACACCCCAGTTTAAATTATGGCTAATGAAGCAAGCCAGAATCTCAGATCATGATTTGATTCTGTTCTGATCTCACTAATCATAGTTCTCAGATTTGGATGTCTCAGAAACTTATTTATTTAAAAGTAGAAGCTGAAACTCTTTTCTGGAACACACGAAAAGAGGCTTCTGCTGTTTTATGCTTTATATAATAGGCAGCTGTCCTTGTCTATCATTGTCATTTCCTGTGACATTGACATGAAATTTTTGTACCATATTCTTCTACAGATTAAAATTGTATTTGGAGGAGAATCTCAGTAGCTACCTGGTTCCCCCCTTTATTCCTTTATTTTCTATTTGTGGAAAGGTAGCAGGACATTGGGAATTGCATAATCTGTATCAACATGAGTAAAATACTAAGAAGAATTAGAGGTTTTGTTAGTCAAAGCAGGACTAATTTAAATATTTATTTTAAAAGGTTCCATTTAATGTTAGTCAAACTTAAGTCCCATTCACTTCAATGGGACTGAAATACTTCCAGTTTAAGTATGGTACAGCATTCTCTGTACTGGAGGCTATATCAAGAAACAACAGGAGGTCAATACAGAACACAGTCCTGCTAGGAAACAGTGTAGCTTATATGATTCCCAACTCAGTTATTTCTGATACTTCTGCTACAAAGTCCCATCAAGCCTACAGTTTTATTGCTGCATTACTTATTTCCAACACTGAATACTTCTGCACATCAAAGGAAGTTCAAACCTAGATTAGAAATTCTGAAAGATCAATAAGGGAACATCCTGTTCGACCAGGAAAAATACAGAGAAGGTGGAAACAGTAGACAAATGGACTATACAGAAGAGGTGAAGAGACGACGAACTTCTTCAAAGAGGGTTTGTGTGTGAAAGGTCCTGCAATATTTGAAAGTAAAGCAACAGCTGTTCTGAAAGCACAGGGAGGAATAAAGCACCCAGAGTTGATAGGATACCAAGAGAACTATTCCAAGCTACAGAAATTGAATCAGTTCAAATCCTAACAAGAATATGCCAACAAATATGGAAAACAAGCAATGGCCCACAAACTGGAAACATTCATTATAAATTCCAGTCTTCAAGAAAGGAAATCCAAAAGACTACAGCAACCATAGGATCATGTAAGTAAAGTGATGCTCAATGTATTGCAACAAAGAATATTACTCTATATGTAATGAGAAATCCCTGACATTCAAGGTGAATTCTGAAACGGAAGAGGCACTTGACATCATATCACAATTATTGGCTTTTGGAGTACACCAAATAATTTCAGAAGATCACTCTGTGCTTTATACAGTGCAGTAAAGCCTTTGACCGTGTAGAACATGAGAAGCTGTGAATCGTTCTAAAAGAAATGAGTGTACCTCAGCCCTTGATTGTCCTGATGTGTAACCTGTTTCATAGACAAGAAGCTACTGTAAGCACAGAATATGGAGCAACATAGTATTTTTCTAAGGTGTCAGACAAGGGTGCATCTTCTCTTCCTGTGTATTAATTCTTTACACAGTGCATAGATGAAAAGCTGAATTAGGGTCAGAGGAGGAAGGAGTGGAAACTGGCAGAAGATACATTGATAACTTATGATAAGATGATTCCATATTAATATCAGAAAGCAGCAATGAGTTGAAATGACTCCTGATGAAAGTGAAAGAAGAAAATGCAAATGCAGGGCTGCAGCTGAGCATTAAGAAAGCAAAATTCATATCTACAAAGAATTGCATAACTTTAACAATGAAGAAGATTGCAATTATGAAAGATTTTGCATACCTTGGCTCAATCATCGAATTGGTGACTGCCTGTAATCAAGAAATTCACAGAAGACTGAGACTTGGGAGGGCAGCAATGAAGGAACTAGAAAAGACCATCAGGCGTAAGGACATTTCCCTGGAGACCAAGATCATTCCACTGGGCCACACTATTGTATTCCTGATCCATACATGTGGGTGGGAAAGCTGGGCAGTGAGGAACGCTGCCAGGAAGAAAATTGATGCATTTGAAACACTGTGCCAGAGGAGAGCTTTGCAAATACCCTGGGCTGACAGAAGGCAATCAAGTGGATCCTGGATTAGATCAAGCCAGAACTTTCCCTGGAAGCAAACATGATGAAACTGATGTGATTGTACTTTAGGCACATCATGAAAAAGGAAGATTTACTGGAGAGAAGTTGAAGGCAGAAGAAGAGAAAGGCCAAATATGAGATGACTTGATTCCATGAAAGAAGCCACAGCCTTGAGCAGAGCAGGCCAGTGGAGACAGGAGATTTGTCAGGGCATTCATTCATACGGTCAGCATAAGTCAGAGGCAACTTGATGGCACATACTAACAGTAAGACATCCAATCAGATTAGGGAGCTGTGTACAATAAAATTAGTAATTGCATCATCTCTTTACTATGAAGGCTGTTCTATGATTCTCTAGCCCAGAGGGCCTTCCTCCTTGCTCTGACAACATTAGAAAAATCTGAATGAGAAGGCAGCTTACGAACTAGTGGCAGACATGAGAGAGAAGCAATGGGACAGAACAAACAGATCAAAACAAGCATTAATTAGTCAGTAATTTATCCTAGGTCAGATCAAAATATTTAGTTGATTAAGGGCTCAAGCCTACGACCCTTACAGCCTGCAGCCTCCCAGATGTGGAGGCTTGTGTGCATCCTACACCTGGCATGAGATGCAGCAGTGGCAGGCCTTGCCCTATTTCAACTAGATACTGTAAATGGACTGTCTAGATAAGTTGGCAAAGGGGGAGGGAAGGAGGCTGGGGCACCAGCAGGAATTGATGTAGGTAGACAACCCCAGCTGTTCTCCACCCCAGCTGTTCCTCTCCCTTGGAGAGGCAGCCTGTATGGTTCTTTCCATGCAGACAAAATTTGGGGAGGTGGGGCCTTTGCTATCAGTATCAGAGCGCTGAGGTTGGAGGAACCTGGGACTCCAAAGGATTTGGGTCGCAGGACTCCAAAGAGTCCTATGGCTGCCCCTAACAATGTCGGGAAGCAATAGTATCTCTCCTTAATTTAAGGGAATTGAATATTTCTGGCATTTTTCCTTTCCTTTGAGTAACTATGGGCATTTTCAGTTTACTCAGTTTCTTTCCTTTGTGACAGGAGTAAGAAAGTGTAGCTGGGAGACAGGGAAGGCATTCTGAGAATTTAATGCAATTGTTGATTGAGAGAGAGAGAGAAACTGAATAATTTTTTGTACACTGAAAGGGCCTTTAATAAAATTCCACCCATACAGAAGGTCCACACAGAGTGCATTTGGAGTTGCTGTTGTCATATAGATAAATTTAATATCCACTCACCTTTTCAGAACTGTAGTTTTGTTGTATTGCATTGTATTTTGCAAACAGACCAAATTATACCTTTTTATACTTTCCCTACTGACTTCATACAGAATGAAAACTGTCAGCATGTTTTGCCGTCAGATTTTCTCCTGCCAAGAAGCCGGCAGAAGTTTCCCCTGACAGTTCAACAGCTTGAGAGTCTTATTTAGCTTCTCTCTTCTGGAGAAGCAGGGAATTACATCGGTGTAATTCTTGTTCCTTGAGAATACTAAAGGCAAATGTGTCCCTGCTGTTTCACCGTTATTCATGCAGAAGGACTTTCAGCTTCTTGTTTCAGTAAAAGTTTTATAACATAATTGATGGATACGTAGAATGGATTGTCTGGATTTTTACTACAGTGTGTTCATAGTCATGTCTTAACAGCAGCTCTCACAAAACATGAATTGTCTTTGTTGGAGAACGCACAATCAAACTGTATTAGAAAAGTCTAAGCCAAATTCATTTTTAATTTTAATTTGTGGGTTGATTTGTTCTGGTAAAAAAGCATAATATTAGGAATGCAATTTCTTTTTGCTTTGTGGCTGAGAGGGACTAGAGCCCTGGTCCCCCGGGCCCTGCTGCACCTCTCTGGCTCTTCAGACACTCTTGTCTGATAGGTATTGAAGAAACAGAGCTCTGAAACAGTGTGAGGTCTGTGCTTAATGCTATTCAGATTGACAATAAGGCGAAGAACATGCCCCAGTGCAAACAGCCGATGGCAGTCTGTGCCACCCTGTGCCAGGCAGGAAATCCCCCTCCTCCTGCTTTCTCATATAGTCATTGATCTGGCTGTGGTGACTGGGAGGAGTCTCTGGGAGCCACGCTTCCAAGTATCCCCCTCTGCCTGCCTCTCTGGTACATTGCAGGCTGCACGAGTGCTGTGTCAGCACCAGGGACCCTTGAAAATAAGGTCTTCGGTATGGATGCAGCACCCCAATCCCAAGCAGCATGTAGATCCCAAGATAACTGATATCCATACTTGAGACGGGGGCATCCTGGACAGCTGCATTGTGCAGGGGCAGCATCCAACTGGGTGTGCACCCTGCCACTCCCATGGCACCCCTGCTGATGCCATTCTGCGGGTGAGACCCACCCCTCCTGCCATGGAGATCGCATGCTCCCAGGGGCAACCAGAAGCAAAAGAAACGGCTTGTTTCTGGAGCAGCACACGTATCTCAAGCTCATACAACGCATCTCCACAGACCCGTTCCAGTGCGGGAACTAGTGCTTTCACTTGTTTTGGGGCTTCCCGCTGGAAGTATTGAAGCGCTTTCATGGAAGCAAGCCTGCTTGCACAACAGAATTGCTTCCACTGTCTGGTTGTCTGGGATTCTTGATGCCTGAGGCATCAGGGCAAGGAAGTACTGCCAGACAAGTTAGAAGGATCCAAGTGCAGCAACAAGGACCCGTCACTAAAAAACTTATGACAAGCCAGAGCCAAAGTGCCATGGAGTTGGCATTGGCTAAAGACTTGGGACTCCACTCTTGGGACTCAACAGTTGGGAAGTGATGCTTCAGTCAGTGTTTTCACTGAAGAGAAGGCCTGAATATGCTCACTATTCCAATGTCAATGGACAGAAGGCCTCCCATGGGACATTATCACTTTCCCAACAGGGAGGCTGCAACTTGCAGTCTCAGGCCTAGAAGAAAACAGATGACTTTCCACGGGCTGGGGAAGCACAGGAGAGTGATCCGTGGGTGCTTTTCATGCACCTTTGACAGCTTTATGCATGTTTGCTTGGAATGAGCCTTTAGCCCTTCAGGGTAAGGACTGGGATGTTTGTGCGTGTCTAGTGATGATCTCGTGTGCTATTTTTAAATACCATTTGACCTAAAAAGCAGATGCTTTACTCTATACAGAGAACCAAGCAGTCCTTAAATGAACATTTCTGACAATGTGTTGTGCTTTATAGGTAATAGATTCAGTTTTAAGACATAATGAGTTATAGTGGATATCACTTATGCTAATTCCCCCCCCTTTTTGTGGCCCCCAGTGTCACACAGGCCTCCATTCAGATGGTTCTCTCGCAGGTGGAAGAAAAGTAGGGAGCTGAAAAGCCATCGGGCATGAACAGATTCCACTCTGGCATGTTTTAATATGCTTATACAAAAAGTTAATTTTATTTCAAGAAAGCCACTTTTAAGAGATACCTTTCAGTGCCCTGCAGATACAGTTTAAGTGGGGAGAAAATACAATTTTAAATCCCTGTTTTAATTTTAAACCAACCACTTTTTATTCCAACTTCTTTCAGAATAGGAATAGAATCTTTAATCAATAGAAAAGGACAGATATATATGTGTTAGTCTTGCTCATACTGGGGGCTTTTTGAGGTCAAGCTAAATCCATACAATTTCTTCTTGAGTTTAATTTTTTAAACAAAACTATGGAAATTCATATACATTTTTCATAATGAATGTATTAATGTACATTCATTTTGGAGTCTGCACACAAAGACTAATGTGTGTTTGTGCATATTTTAGAATGGTGCAGATATTTTTAAATACATTTTGCTTTGTTTTATGAATTCATTACATACTTGGAAATGTACAGATTTCAGAAAACAATTTATTTTTGGATCCAGGATAGCTTTATTTAAGCTAATTTCATAAAAACAAAGTCAACAGAGAGAATTTCTCACATACATATCAAATGCAGCATTATTTTACGCCAGGGACATCTTTTGCAAGGTTAGTTAAAGATTCGAGCTGTGAAATGCAAAAAGCAGCCAAAAATACAAAAATATCTAAAAAGGATAGCATGGCTTTGCATTCACTTGGTTATTTAACCTAGTCAGCTACTGTTAGAAGACTCAGTCAGTAATTCAGGTGCTTTCCCATGGGTGGATCAAGGAAGCAGTGTTCATCAAGATACTGCACTTGGGCTCTCTGCCAAATTCATCTCCGGATCCATCATCTGCCGAATCTCAGCCTTAGGAAGCTGCATCTTCACCTTATGTAATCGTGAAGGAAGAAGGGATGTCGCCACTGACATTCAGACTTCTATTAATGACCGTGCTTGTGGTACATGTTTGCATCATTGTAATCACAGAAAAGAATTGTGAAAAAGAACAAATGCCCACAATGTTTCTCTGATTTTTATGAACATTTGTTCCTAGTATAATCGAGCATTTATTTTTAAATTAACATTCTATTAATATTTTCACTGATTTTGCAATAGCTACATCATAATTTCCACTTTATGAGCATGACTCCTAGTGACAAACACAAGTATTTCATTACTAGTGTATCTTTGCTTTTTTATAGAAATATTTGAGCCAATATTTATAATAAGAAGTATGTTAGCTAAATATGGGTCAGTGATGGGTCATATCAGACTGGTTCAGATTTAAGGTAAGCCACTTCTCCAAAACACAGGGAATGAATCTACTAATTTTCAGATTAGTCTGAATTTGAACCATTCTTGGCTTCATATGTAAATCAAGAAATCGTTCAGTTCTCCCAGATCCCTTCCTGCAGCCAGGCAAGCCCTTGCCTGCCTTTGGGGTCCACTTTGAGTTTAAACAAGATGTACAGAGAAAACCAACTTGGAGACAGGCCACCAAGCAGCCTGCTGGGGGCGCTGCCCATGAGCCCTCGGGCAGGATAACCTCTACCCACCTATCAGTGTTTTTCCTGCATTACAGCCTTTTTCATATGATGTACCCAAATTGTTCAAGAATTTTAAATAAAGGGGTTGTTACTATGGGGCAGGAAAACCACGTCTTGGCCCAGTCGTTCTCTGCCGTCAGTGGCCTTTCTCTCCACAACCCTTCCCCCCGCCACCCACACACCCTCCTGAAGAAGCCACCGAGGATTTGCAGTGCCTTCCTCTTCCGCTTGCAAATCCCGGAAGCTCTTGTCCAAGCTTAATCCTGTCATGCTTTGCAGGTACCTCTAACACTGGCTTTGTTTCCCTTGTAACATGACGTGTAACTTCTTAATAAGGTTTCATAGCTGCGTAATGCTTTCAAACGTGCTTCACATGGTGTTTTCTATTTGCAATCTTTGCAAGAACCCTGTACGGTAAGTCAGTGTTGTTATCCTGCATATTGGAGATGGGGCAAATGAAGCTAAGAGAATGGCTTGCCAAAGGTCACCTGGAAATTTGAACAGAAGCTTCCCTGATATGTAGGCTCTCCTATTTTAAGGTCCTGGGAGGCAACCACCTCTCTTCACGGATGTTGAGTAGTAGCAAATAAGTACTCTTTAAAAAATTTTATATTTTTTTAACTGGGTTGATGCTACTTGGATTTTATGCAGTTGACATTAGGAAGAATTTGTAGATGATTTCTGCATGGAAAATACTTTCCCAGTGCAGCTTTCAGAATCAAGAATCAGAATCAGTTCCTGATGAATGTTAAATCTTATTCCTCCCCACTCCACCTGATTAAAGTATATGGGATTAAGATTACAAATGTTTACCTCTAAATGTGAATGTATTGATATTCAGATATGTGACTGATGATAAGTGAATTTGGATCACTCCTTTTTCTATGGTATTTATTAACCAACATGTTTACTATTATTTCAGGATGAAATCCTGTATGCATTAAGCCAGGTGTAAGCTCCATTGAACTTGATACTGCTAACTTCTGAGTAGACACGAATGGAATGAAGCTATTTTCAGGGTTATTAATTATTACATGAATTTGGCAGTGAGTGATTTCCTTTTTCTTTGAGAAGGAAATCTACATACTGAAAGACAGAATGATAATAAGTATCTGCAGATGTAGACTAAAGGAATATCTGGAGTTTTAAGGCAGAGCCATCAAAGTCAACAAGAATGACACAGAAATGTATTCTGAATGGTTACTCTTCTGACTACAATAAATTGGCTACAACCAATTGGCACAGCAATGGGACTGCTGCATAATTTTGCTCCATGCAGAAGCTGCTGATCCATTGTTCCCAATTTTAAAAGGCATTTTCACTAATTTGACCTTGGAAATTGAGTCAATATTTTTAAAAGAGTAGAATGTTACTAGAAAGATATTATTTCTGTCAGTTGCAAAGCTATGTCCATTCCGCAAGCAACTTCTCTCATTCTTTCCTCCATTGCAGATCGAAGTAGTCAATACTTTCAAGAGTGGGACTTCCTTTCAGGGGGCTCTCAGGAGACAATCCTCCGTCACAAGCCAGAACCAGGATGTAACCAATATTTCTAGCCCTAGCCACGTTTCGTTATCCAATGCTCTTTCTTCTCCTACCAGCACACCTGCTGCGGCGGCTGGGCGTGAGTGTGTATTCTTAATGCATCTGATTACAGAGATGCCAACTTATCTAGCAGTCATTCAAGGCTGAGCCACTATGGCCCTTTTTCCACCTCTTACTTTCCGTAACAATCTCATGTAGTTCAAATATTTGCATGCCACACGGGCATTTTGCTGCGTTCTTCCTTTCAGGTCCTCATTTCACCAGTAGGGTGTAGCTGTTTGTGGCTACCCCTATGGAATACAAATCAGTTTCTCCTATACTGAAAAGGTTTCTGTATGGCATTTTTTTCTGAAGAGTTCATATTTCTTCTTTGCCTCCATAAATTGATTTTCCTTTTGCCTCGTCTTTCCAAGGATGCTTTCCTTTATAGAAGTGAGCTTAATGTTATCTTGTAGGAAGACTATGGAAAACAGATTCTTCTCATGCATGTCTAAGATGCTAAAGGGTTCCCATAATATTTATTATTTAATTCTACTATGAAGGCAGTTCCCTAGTCCATGACCTAGTATATTATTTTAAAAGTTCCATAACCTAAGGATTTACAAATACTAAGATCAAATAAAGGCAGAAAGAATTTTCTCTGTGTATGGACAATCCTTACATGTCTTCTTTCAGTGAAGAGTAAAGAATTGTTAGGTTGATGTTGCTCATCTTGATCTGCTAAAACTATTTTTGTGGGGACCTAGGAAGGAAGTAGATACAAAAGGAAAATAATTTGCTTGTGTTGCCTTGGCTGTCCCTCTTCTGCCTTCCCCTAGTATGCATCAGCAGGCAAACATGCAACTTAGCCCCTATTTCCAGCCTTCAGTCATATGGAAGGTGGAATTCTTGGCTTCTTTTTCAAAAGCTCCAGGATTTTTCAGTGTGGCAAATCCTGGACTTGAATCATTAATGTAGCTATTGCAATCAGGTAAGAGGTTGCTACTGAATGTTTGGGGAATCAAGCTGTTCTCCCTAGTTTAGCCTATCACTTGCACAAGGAATTTGAGACAATTAGTTAATGTCCTCAACCCCCAGATTTGTTTCTTACATTAATACAGTTAATTAAATGGAGATACAGGAAGCAGAGTCCCCCGTGGAGTGGGCAGCAAAGCTAGAAATACTTTCTTCTAGCTGACTTTCTTCTCTTTCCCCATTTTACCCAGTCAGTTTTTTATTATAGATTCAATTCAAGATCAAAAACCTGTATTTTATAGGCTTTACTTTTCTTAGTCTGTATTATACTGATTCTGTGTCAGGAATGGGGGTACACTTATAGGGTCTCAATAGAACAGTATGCTAGGAAATAACACTTTAAAGATGCATTTTAAACTAACTGCGCTGTGATATTTTACATTCATCTTAAAAATAAACTATAATATTTAGGGTTTTACACTTGCCAAGGTATCAGGCGGATTAGTATTTAACAGAACTAGCCGAGGTAAGAGATGCTTGCTTCCACATTATGGCTCCTTAGCAGGGACAGTCACAGAAAATTGCAGTTGTCATAAGCTAACCAGTTGCCCTGGCTGGTGTCCAGTTAAGGCCCCCCACTGATCAAGCCATTTCTCTTCATGGAAGAGGGAAAGGAACAATTTCCACATCCACCAATGCATTCCCCTTCCATAGTGTTATGGACCATACCCAAGCGGATTTTGGGAACAAAATGCATGGGGAAGCCCATTGCACAAGCTAAGCTCCACTCCTGAAGTGCTGGATGTATTTCCCTTAACTGTATTTCACAAACAAGCATTGAAACTATTTTAGAATGTGTGAGGCAAAAAGGAAATAATAATGCATGCACTCACCTTTTATTCTTTGTTCAATCACCTAAAGATTAAGAGAAGTAAAGGCTATTTGTTTTCTATGTGACGAGCTGGTCAGATAGTCTTGACAATTGGTTTTTTAAAAAACCAAGAGAAAGGAAACGGAACTCAGAGGACTGTATGCGGACTCGCACCACTGCAAGTGATGCACACACTGTGTCTGGGCAGAGAGGGTACCTCTGCTTACAGACGCAGGGCCCCGTCTGCATCGCTTCCTTCAACCTTTCTCATTTAGTCTCCTTTATCACTATGTTCTAATTTATTAAAACCAGACATGCTTCTGCTTTAGTTTTAAAACTATTAAGTTTTAAAACCTGTGAAGTATTTTGGTTAGGTTGTTGGTTGTGCAAAGACAGACAGACATAAAAGAAATTACTTTTGCTTTCAAGAAGGTTTGACTATATTGCTAGCACTGAAAGCTTTCTAGCTAACGTACAAATATGTGGGAGTGTCTTTAAAGAAACAACCCTCAAGCATGTGTTTTAATTTTACTTCTCTTGATAAGGTGTACAGAATTTATTTTATATATACAGAGTTTGTACAATGTTTACTTCATAGAATGCTGGCTTCTGTCGCCATGCAAAATCACAGATGTGCATTCATAAGCGCATCTTCCTGATCTCCACTGTTATTCTCCTCTTTTTGGAAAGGAAATGCATATAGATGTTCTTGATGCACATGCACAATCCAGGTCATATTTGACATTCAGTGTGTGCATGTGTGTGTGCACAAAATCTACCACACACAGACTCCCCTGGAATACAAGAGCTGTCCCTGTGTCTTAGAACCAAGTAATTCTTTCTCTTTCTTGATGTCACTAAGCAAACAGGGTGCCCATATTCTGTATCATTTTACTTTTCCTTTGGAATTTGGAAAATACTGAAGATTTTTCTCTATGGAAATACCATTTAGCTGAACTATTACATCCGTAGGGTGGAGATGGTTTATGCTTTTGTTGCAATTTGTGTGGTTGCTGAAAAGCTTTCCAAAATACCGCCGAGATTGCAGAAAGTGCCTAATATGATGATGCTGGTGCACAAGAATGCACACATGTGAGTGTATCCCCTTTCGCAAAAGTATTCCTGCTGGGGTGTCAACGTGGGTCAAATGGCCCTCAGCATTACGAAGATGCCTACAGTGGACTCAGCATCAGTGCTGTCTTTGCATAACCACAGCTCTAACTGAGAATAGCACCCATTAAAACTGAGTTGGCATCTCTTGGCAAAACCGACTTTGTGTTTACATTGTAAACTAATCTCCTTACTGTCCTTTCAGTAGAATTGAATTATTTGCTTTTGCAGTGCCCTACTCTCTACTTTCTGAATATTAAATGTGTTTGTTTTCCCAGAGGGCTAG
This sequence comes from Varanus komodoensis, assembly GCF_004798865.1. Classification (NCBI taxonomy): domain Eukaryota; kingdom Metazoa; phylum Chordata; class Lepidosauria; order Squamata; family Varanidae; genus Varanus; species Varanus komodoensis. Next base: position 9,364,612 of record NW_025336346.1, read on the forward strand.
AGATCACTGGACAAAAGGGTTCAGCAGGAGAGAGTGAAATAAAAAGAGGTTGTGAGTCTTTAACCTTGAGCCTGACAATGAATGTGAACCAAACTCAAGATACTTGGCTTATATGAAGCCAGGTAAACATTCGAGTATAAGCCCATGTGCTACCTACTGTTGTACCACTGAAAACTGGCCATGCTTATTTAAACGGCATTGTTGTGATAGGAGTGATAGTCTACATTTTATCAGGAGGTGGGTGTTTTTTTCTTTCTTTTGATGGAGGTAAAAATCTGCAGTATCTAAAAGAAATGTATTTTATCCTTTCTTTGCCAGATGCAAACATTTAAGTCTCACTTCCAGGGTGGGGCAAAACTGAAGCACTTTTTTATTACAGCAACAGAGAAGAAAGAAGTGGAAACTCAAAAGTCATGTCAAAGTGTCCTGAGATGTTGTCCCCAACCCCTCCCTAGTCGTTTGTGAAGAGCAGTTTTTTCTGTTGTTTCCATTCCTGTAAGACAAGGGAGCCGCGCACCTCATTGTTTGTCATCATCCATGCCAAGCCGTGTCCTTTCATAAACGATGTTCATTACCATGCAGTTGGTATAGCTTTCTGTTATATCCCCAGGTGCATACATGTAAAGCAAACTTCCCCTTACCTATATAATTATATAGCTTCAACTTTGTCACTTCTGCCGTCACAAGCCTCAGTTTTAGTGTTCTAGTTAAGCTATATTAATACACTTCCCTAAATTATACATGCCAAATTTTAAAAGATTAGTGAGCATAAACATAAATATAGAGAGGGCTGATCTCACAGGAGCTGCACCTGAATTTGGAACATTTCCATTCCCAAAAGATAGTCTTACAGAATAAAGCTAAACTGTGTTTTCTTAACTCTCTCAATCTCAGAAAGCACTTTGGAGATATTGCACCAGCTCATGTAATATTTTTCAGACATTTTCTTTAAGAGGTTATCATGCTAGAACCCTGGTGCAGACGAGGGTGCATTCTGGTGGAGGCAAGTATCTTGTACAGTCAGAGATGGCTAGTCAAAAATTACTCTTGGGAAAGAGTAAGTCAGGGACCGCCTGAGTCCGTCCTCCGTGCCTCCCATCCCCACAAAGCCCGCAAAGGCAGTTCAGCCACCAGTTCAGCCACCAGTTCAAGGATGCAGCAGCCTCACGCAAGCCCCTGACTGCCGTGCAGCACCTTTGCATGCAGAGGTGAGATGGCCAGACCAGGAGCTCGGTCTGCTTGCTTAACTGGGGGTAGGGCACTGTCCTACCCACCCTGCTTGCAATTACTATATACCTTCTGGGAATAGTGCAAAAAAATCTTTGAAAAGTTAAAAAAAAACAGCAAACCTACGGCTACTTCTGTGTTGCTTCGTGGGCATATTAACCTAATAAGGCTTCAACTAGGGGATCCTGCAGTAGTATTTATCCCAACCATTCCCCCAGTCCTTATCACATGTATGGCAGCAACCATTCCACTAGTACCACTCCTACCAATAGTAATGACAGTAGCAATATGAGTCGTATAATTAACCTGTGCGCAAAGATATGCATATAATGTTACACATCTAGCATTGCTTTTTTGATCCTGGATTTTTCATACATAGCGTGAATATATTTAGTTTGTTTATGTTAACATTCTTATCCTTCCCTTGTAGTATGGAATGTCATGCTGTAGAACAGGGTTCCTCGAACTATGGCCCGCGGGCCAGATCCGGCCCGCCGTGCCCATTTATCCGGCCCGCCATAGAGGTTTTGGACTTGCCGCATGCACGCACACATGTGCACACGGCAAGGCGGGGGCTTCTCGTGCAGAGATCGTTTTGGGCTCGCTCGGAGAAAAGGATCTCCTTGACAGCAAGCCAGCATCTCGCCACACGTGCACATGCACCCCCCCCGGCCCGCGCCCCCCACCCACACCGCCTTGCCGGCTCGTGCTCATCACTGGCACCTTTCAACTGGCCCCCTATTTAAAAAGTTTGAGGACCCCTGCTGTAGAACATAGTCACCTTAAGAATGACAAATATAAATAAAGCCCTTTCGACCCAGTAGATACTGCAAAAGTACTAGGCACAGCTGAATTCAAGGCACAAGTTGTAAAGCCAGCATTAGATTTTAATAGGATAAGCTTTAAATGTTTAAAAGCATCAGAAATCTGTAGGTAAAAAGTTTATATCAGAATGCATACCCCCCTCTAAGCACACTTTTTTTCCTCCCCATTCTTCCCTGATTCCCTGCCATCCTGTACCTGCTGTTGGTTAAAGATGCAGTACCAAACTGGGAAGCAGTTAGATGAACTTTCTGGTTCTCCTGTGATAATGCTGGATAAAGCAGAAATTTAAACAGGACCAATAGCAGGGGACTAAACAAAAGTTCTTGAGCCAAGTGATAACAGGAGCAGCAGCAGCAGCAGCAGCAGCAGCAATAATATCAATGGAGGCAAGTTTCTTTTAAGGAATACACAGTGTTTCCCAAAAGACTCCCCATGCCTCACATGTACACTGTTCCTAGCCCCCGTTTCCTGCAGCATCAGCACCACCTTTTATTTCCATAGTAGTAGTTCTTGTCCTTAGTGAGTGAGGCATCATTATGCAAACTTGTGGTTTTGGCCATGTGATGACATCACTGAAAAGAAGATAAAGCCAGTTCAGAGTGAAAACATTACCCTCACTCTGAACGGCCAGCACTATTTATCAGTGTTACTAATACAAAATGGCACTGAATCTCCAGCAGTAGCCACTGCTTCCCACTCCTGTGGCTCAAGGTTCAGGAGGCATTAGTGACCTGGATATGTCTTTGGCACACTACCTTTCTGCATCCTCCTCTCCGGTGCAGTTGCCTAAAGTCCTCCAAAGGTCAGCAAAAGGGGACAGTGTTTTGCTGGATTATAAAATCTTTAGAGAACCTCCACCATCGCTGCCGCCGCCACCACCAAGTTCAGACCAGCCATCACAGGACTCCTGACCCAGCAGTTACAATTCTGCCTACCAACATTCTAGTTCAGAGGTGGGCAGTTTGGGCTTTGGCCTTCAGCTTCCACAAGCCCCAGCCAGGATAACTAATGGTGATGGAAGATGAGAGTGGCGGGACAGGCACAGGTTGCCTACCCTTATTCTCAATTCCAAGCACATTTATTCAAAAGGAAGTTCATATTTTTTTCAATAGGCTTTCATAATAAGTGCACTAAAGATTCCAGTCTAAGGAGGTAACAAATGTTCTGAGACCACACAAGGGCCTACACATAGTGGCTGTAACAGGTGGTGCCATGAGGCATTTTGAAGTGCAGTGGATCTGTAAGAATCTGTGAGCATGTCTTCAGAGAGGAAGACACATCTACAGGTGCATGTGCCCCCCCCACACACACACAATCATGTTTTTTCTATTATATTATTATTATTACGTAAAAACTCCCTCATAAAATGCAGGCACCCGGAGCAAGCACTAATAAAAACTCAGAGTTAAGTTTACAGGGTTTGATTGCAATCCTATCGTGATATAAGCTCCGTTAACTAAGTGGTGCTTTCATCCACATAGGTTCAACTTGTTTTTAAAAAATGAGCTTGTACAAAAACTTACAGCCAGCTGAAATGAAACATTTAGCTTTCAAGTAGGAATGTGTACAGTCTTGTAATGATATGCTACCATTTCAAGGGCTAGGATGAAGGAAGAAAGCCCTCAAAAGAGAGGAATGAAGTGCTTAACTTACTCTCTGAATTATTTGATGTTAATTTGCCACCAAAAAAAAAAAAAACATAAAAGTTGAACCTCATTGTCTCCTCTTTCACTTTCTTGAGAAAGAATAGTCCATCAGTTCCAAGGTCATCTGGCTGATGTTTTTGCTGCTACTCACTTGGCTTCCTTCTCTATATTCCTTCTTTACCTCACCACTAACTACAACCCCATAAGGCGGCAGTCCCCTGCCCACCTAGGTTGTCAAAATCCAGATATGGAGAGACACTGTAACTAGTGAAGGACAAATTTCACTCATGTCCTCATTTTTATTAAAGTTGAGTTTGCTCCATCCTTCTTACACATTAGTTTGCATTTTTAAGTCCACACGAAAATTAATATAAATTTTGGTGTGCATTTCTCAAAATGTATGCAGTTTTGTATGCATTTTGTACACATTTTTTCAAATTATATGCATTTTGCAGACAAATTTCCCCTATGATGATGATGATGCTCATTATCATCATCATCATTATTATTCATTTCTATAGTGCCCCACAGCTGAAGTTCTCTGGGCAGTTCTTGTGCACAATTCCCTGTAAGATACTCCTTTTCCGCCCAGGCTTCTGTTTTAAAAAATATATTCATATTTTTTGATATCTGAACTTACAAAAAAGTGAACACATCAATGTTTAATTGCATCCCATGTATGGGGCTGAGTAGTGCAAATATGGTATGTTTGCATAAAAAAAAATATGCACAATTCTCACCCATCCCTAATGGTAACACTCCTGTAATTATGTGAGCAGAGGCTACAGATATTCCGTTCCCTTTGCTTCCTCCAGTTTCTCCAGTTCCAAGTGGCCACAGAACAATTCTCAGATGCTTGTTTCCATCTTAAGTACCATATTTTACTTCTGGAGCCCTTGCTTATGTCATTTTAAAAAAATCTAATGGACTTTACCTTTCCTTAATCAAGCTTTGGCTCATGTCATATATTCAGAACAAAAATCTATTTGAGGTTTCTAGAAACCAAATCATTCCTTTAGAGCAACCCCTAACTAAATTTGGAGTGGTGCACTCTTCCTGAGTTCAGAATATGGCATTTTTAACTTTGGCTGGGGACAAATTTGAGATAGGAGGCCACAGGATTTTCAATAAGGCACATTTATGGCCCTTAGACCCTTGGCAGGCACTCCGGCCAGCAAGTGGTTGCTCACTGCCTCCCTGCCACTTGCTTCTCATTCAGAGTAGTGGCGATACTTTACGCCATAATTAGGAGACAAATAAAAAGCTCCGGAATCCTAGAATCCATTTATAGTCATAGCACATTTCTCAACAGTTTGCATATTTGCCATTCTGTTTTCTCCTCACTGATTTTTCCCTTCAAGAAACACTGTCTTCTTCTCACCAGTAATATTTAGTAAAAACCTCTGCATTGGCAAGAGAAAAAAAATCTAGACTGCTCTAGATTTTTGTCAAGGACAGCTCCCTGTTCCTTCCTGGTCCAGCAATGCCCTCTCCAGTCCCCGCAGTTCACTGCAGGCTTTGCAAAATGGGGCATGAGCTGTTGGCATCCTGTATTTCTGAAGTCCTGCTGCTGACTTTTCCCATGTTCTGACAGCTTAAAAATGGAAAGCCCAGAAAACACCCAACCTAATTAAATGGACATCGTTCAAGTACTGCAATGTACCACCTTATGAACTTAAGTTTTTGAACCATGTTCACCCGTGAGATAGAGAAAATGAAGGAATCTGATATTTTACAATCCACTTCTATGAAACTCAATCACTAAATAATTTTCTAGTCTTAATTGCTGACTAATAAACATTTTAAACAAATGGTTAGAACAGTGGGTCTATACTCGAGTGTTTACCTCACATATGCATGAAGGAAGAATAAAAGTTGAATCAACAATTACATGTTCACATTATCCAGGCTTCCAAGTGTAGTTGTTGTGTGCCAGTTAGCTGTGTTTATGTGATAACTGTGACTTTTTTCCTTTCCTGTACAGCATGCTTTTGCCTATTTGGTCTGCTTGGCTTTGTGTGCTCTCCTGGCTGCTTCATTTAGATCTTGCTTTTTAAAAATGTTTGCGTTTCTGTCCCTACATATGGCTCCTGTGTTTGTCTCTCATACCTCTCCACCCACCTGTCTCTGTGTTTTGTGCTTTCTTGTTTGAGATGTGCAGTTTGTCTTGTGGGGCGGGGCAGGGGAATCCTGTATTAATAAGCCTTTAAAAAATTACAAGCTTTCTTACTCACTGCAAAACTACCAACATGCATGGTTCTACATTTGCATTGGAATTAACATGGCTTGTCTTTTACTAGGGATGTACCACATGAGTGGATGTTTGCGTTCTTTAGCCAGTGCTTCCCATCAGTTCTGAGAGCAGTTCTGATGGCTTTAAACTCCTATGGTTTTAACATTGCAGTTGATTCAGACACTCAAAATGCACAAAACCGAGCCACTCGTGTATACATTGAGCTTCCAGAGACTATGGACAACAACTGCCTGCTCTGCTCTGCCCTAACCATACGCCACATCTTTTCACCTCCCAAATCGGTCTCTTACGCTGGGGTGGCTTGCCAAGGTGGTTGCCACTGACATCTCTCTTATCTTTTCCCTCCTGTCAGATCCGCGTCGTGAAGGCATTCCGTAGCTCTCTCTATGAAGGTTTAGAGAAACCAGAATCTAGAACCTCCATTCACAACTTTATGACTCATCCTGAATTTAGGATAGAAGATTCCCAGCCCCATATTCCTCTCATTGATGACACTGAACTAGAAGACCCTGCACTCAAGCAAAACCCAAGTCCACCATCTTCTCTGAACAAGAACAATAGTGCTATCGACAGTGGAATAAACCTTACGACTGACACAAGTAAATCAGCTACCTCTTCTAGTCCAGGAAGCCCTATCCATAGCCTGGAGACATCACTTTAGCTGAAAATGTCACTGCAAATATATTACTATCAATCATATTGTATACATAGACTGATATGTATAAACAGTGCTGGCTGACAAGCTGTTTGAACTTCTATTCACGTTGAAGAGAGAAAGAAGAACGAACGAATCACTCATCACAGTGGTTTTGGGGGAGGAGCGAATGGTTGATTTCCATATTCCCCTCTTGCCCCCTGCAGAAACAAATAAAAACAGTGCAGACGCCCTCCTGCATGAATGTGCTACCCACTTCCAGACGCCCCTTCTTTTTACTCCTTAAGCAGGAAACGCAGAGGACTCGTTTGAGGCTATTTATCCAATTCACTGGTCTATGAGTTTTGTTTTTGATTTTTTTAAATGCTTGTGTGGCATGGACTCCGTTGTATAGATTAATTTAAATGATCTTTTTGAAGTTGCAAAGCTTAACTTGCACAGTAGATTTGCACCAGTTGGACAGAGGAACCTAAAATAAGCATTTATGAGACTATATATAGAGATATATAAATAATATATTATAACTATATATGTGTATATATCCTTTTATATATATATATATAGTTATATATAATATTTCTTTGTTGGCATGTTGCCTTTTTCTGCTCAAATTGCTCTATTTTAACTTATTTATGTCCTAAAAATAAAGAATGTAATTTGTTTACAGAACTGTAGATAATATCCTTAACTATTTGTAGGGTTAAGACAGCACTTCCTGCCGAGATAATATACAAATGGCTCGATTCAATGAAAACTTCTGTAATACGGCACCCTGGATGTTTTATTACAACTGTGATCAGATTTTTGCCTGATAGGTTTTTTGTTTGTTTGTTAAATGATGTAGATATTGCTAGCATATAACAAAAGAAGCCAAAATATAACACACTGGATGTAGCATCGTGATCCTATATAGAGGGCGATGAAGCAGAAAGGCTTCCTTTGTTTTAAATACAAATTTAAATAATCAGTTTTTTTGCGCTCTCTCTCTCTCTTTTTTAATGAATTGTTTGACCTTGTTTTGATGCAGTACTCCATGAGGAGGCCATTTCCTTATTTGAGCGTATTACAATGGCTTCGTACACATTTTTTTAAAGATTATAACAAAGCTCAGTGGAGTCTCTGAATATCACTTAAAGTAAGTTATCCTTGGCTTTGGATGAAGATCAGTAGCAATGAAATAGCGTGTGCTAATTCTGTTCTGTTAGCAGCTTAGGCATTTATTTCATGCAAACTAGGGGCTGTTGGCATTTTGGATAAGAGCCGCTATGGTCTGTTGCTTTGATATGAAAAAAGAAAAAGGAAAGGAAAACAATATCATTTTCTGCACTTTGTAGACCAGAATGAAACTTTATGACGTGTATACTGAAATATGCTTTGTGTGATTATTTTAAAACCAAGCTTGTCTTCCTGTAGTCATAGAAGTATCCAGTAGCAAATCCACCAATGTTGTTTTCCCTTTCCACTGTGCTTTCCTCAAGGAAAGCCACTGGACCTCCTGCAATACTGGGTGAGATTTTTGTTTTTCAAGATGGTAACAGCCCCGATTATTTAGACGCTTAGATAATTGTTACGTCAACCACTTGAATGCAAAGCACTTTGTGGGTCACAGATTTTTCATAATGACTTTTGTATTTAATACAAGTTTGCTTCAAGACTTTTCAACATATAATCTTTTCCATACAATTGTACAGTGCAAAAGACATTTTGATTAACACAATCAGTTATGCCAGAACAGTTGGGTGAAAGGCTCTTTTAATGAGCTCCAAAACTGTATCTCTTGTCATATTGCCTGCTGTTTTAAAGCTGGCTAATAAGGTGGAGCAACGCTGTAGTCAGAAGAACTATTACAAGCCAGAAACTCTTCAGCCGAGGTGAGATTCCCGGCCAAGCTGCTGCTTGAAATGACTATATTCTGAGGCCGTAACATGAGTATTCAGCCAGGTAAAGCTCTAACCAGCCTGAATTGCCAGCTTCTGGACTTTTATAAGAAGCTTTTAATGTCTTTTGGCTCTACAAAACTCATTTTGATCCAAACGTCTGGCAGAACAGCAAATCTTCCCAGGCTTACACAATTCTCTTCTCAACAAACAGTGTGGCCCGTTTCTTAACTCGCTAGCTGGCATGAAAACCATTGACCAGCTTATTTGTAGACTCAGACTGAAAGTCTATGAATTAGTCAGGGTTCAGCCTTGGATTATAAATAACAGTGACTAACTTTTATGTAACGCTGAGGTTCTATATTCTACTTGGGATACCATATTTGAAAAAATAAAATAAAATCTATATACAGGGAAAAGCATGTAGCTTTGGACTAAAGCATCTACAAAATTGTTGGTACTGGAATACTTTTCATTTTCAACATCTTAATACTGATGATTTGCCTTTTATTTCAAGCTTGTTTTTTGTCCAGTTCCTTTTTTTGATTTTTATTTCATTTTGTGTGTGCACGCGTTGGAATACTGCTTCTTAATAACTAGTAGGGTACCATTTGCAGACTTGAAAAACTCTATAAAAGGAACCAAGACTTCATTCTGTACATATATAGTTAAAAGAAAGAAAAAGAAAGAAGAACATATATTAACTCTCATGCATAGGAAACTTCAGATTTTGTCACCAGAAACCATGCTTTACATATATGATAAGACTTTTAATAAATAGAAGAGAAGAGAAAGCAGATGAGTTGTAACAATCATTCAGCTACCAGTTGTGCTCCATGCTCTTTTTCTTTATTGCTTGGCCTCTCTGTGAATGGAAGAACAGATCAAAAAAAACCCAAAATGGTCTGTATATTGAAATTCACTGCAATACATAAAATGCTTGCTCTTTACGTACTGTACCTAAAAGCATGAGATTTGTGGAAAAATACAGCAGTACATTTGGCAATTCATCCCACTAGGGGCTATTATTCCTATACGTCCATTCATCTGTTTTTATGAATTTTTTAAATCTAGACAATAATTGTAAATAAAGAACTTACTGTCTCTGTTCATTTAATACTATGCAAAAGGTTATGCTTTCTATTGTTATTCCTACAGTGTGATGCTGGAATGTCTGTGGTTTTGAAAAAAAACACAAAAGTAAAATATGTGATGTAAATTATTTTATAGTTTGAAACAAAATGATAACGTTTTACTCTTGCTGCTTACTGTCTAATAGATATCTCCTGGCAGGAGCACAAGTGGAAATTTAAAAAATAATAATAAATTCACAAAGCAGCATGAACAATAAAAGTCTGAATATAACATCCTTCTTTATTTCCACTTTCAGTTGATACCACACAGATTTTGAATTCTGCTAGCATACTTAATTCTGGACACTTGAAAATATTTTGGGATTTTCAGCCTGAAGATTTTGTGGGGCATGGCTCTGTGGAAGACTGTTTATTGATCAATTGTGGTTCTCCTAGTTTGAAGCTGCCCGCATTAAGGAAGAAAGAATATGTGCCAGGAAGGCATAAGTATCTCCTTGAGGGGTTGGATTAATGGGGAAATATTTAAATTGCTTCAGTTTGCGTACATACGGTGAGTAAGCCATTTGCTTGAGTCCATATGGATGACCAAGCGGACTTGGGTCATTGTGTCATTTTGTGAAATGGTGAGGAAGATTGGGTCAAGAGGCTTGTAATTGCTTGTAATCAGCCTGTATCCTTTGCTCCGTGAGGGAAAGAATTTATAAGGAACGCTGTGCACAGATGCAAGCAGTGACATTCACTCCACCTGCTGGCAGGAAGAGACATGATCACTTGCAGAGTAGTTCTATCAGGAATGTCTGGCCTCCAGGCATTTCAGCCTATGACATTCAGCATCCTCATCATTGCCTATTCTTGCTGGGGATAATGGGGGATGGAAGCCAGAGCATTGGGAGAACCATAGGTTACACATCCTGGATCACTGCAGTGTATTGTCACATCATACATGGTTGTCCACATTCAGTCTTCATAGACTGAACCAGCAAGCAACAAGTACCTTCCATTGCATAAAGAACAGGGCACACTTCTAACAATGTCATAGTTACTGTGGTGCAATAAAAACTTTTATCCTTGATTTTTTTTTTCTGAAAGAACTTTATGGATATCCTCTGGTTCTCCCCATTTCTATTTGATTTTCGTTCCTTCTGCAAGTCTTACCATGCCAGTGAAATAGTTTTAGAGGTCCATCTCCCCTCCCCGCCTCAAAAAATGGTGATTGCTGAAATAGCTAACTGAAATGCCTGTTTCACAAGTATTATGAATATGCAGGTTAAATGTTTTAGTTGCTGGCGTTCTTCATTTTTAGAGGATTCTGGAATTGCATATTAAGGTGCAACTTATGTAGAGGACTAGATACAAAGGATTTTTGACCCTTTCTCTTACCTGGAATTCACATTAAAATAAATCATGTTTATAATAACAAATTGCCATAATAACAAAATATTTGGCAGCTGAATGTAGAGTGAAGTAATTGAACATTTGCATGATGTAGTTTAAGCCAGTCACACATAGAAACAGAGCAAGTCAGAAAGTGTCTCCTGGGCCATCTAGTCTGACCCCAGCTCCAGTTGGCTCCACTCATGACATGCCTACCATGTGCATGAGTGGAGGGTTTTGTAGCAGGTTTGTCTTGCAGGTCTACTAGGCCTTTTAGAAAACTCCTTTCAGCTGTGAATAGATGTCTGAACAGAACCACAGTTGTCTTGCTTAACTGAACTATGGTGCAAATACCAGCAATAGCATTGCAGTTAAAAGCTGGAAAGAAGTAAGAAGATGTGTGGGATATAATTTAAAACCAGGTACTGAGTTCTGTTCAGTTTTTCATCATTGATGATGAAAGACTGAACAGAACCACAGTTGTCTTGCTTAACTGAACTATGGTGCAAATACCAGCAATAGCATTGCAGTTAAAAGCTGGAAAGAAGTAAGAAGATGTGTGGGATATAATTTAAAACCAGGTACTGAGTTCTGTTCAGTTTTTCATCATTGATGATGAAAGACTTGATCTCCTTTTTCACATGACCAGTGTAGTCTGCTTGACAGGAACGCTTGTGTGCGATGAGCAAAGATTCTTCATCCTCACCAGCAACACATGGCATTTATACTCCCAACTTTCTACCTTTTACAAGGAACCCAAGACAACTTACCAGGTTCTCCTTTCTATTTTATCCTCACAACAATCCTGTAGGTAGGCTAGGCTGAGAATCTGTGACCGACCCAAAATCACGAGGTGAGCTTCATGGCTGCTGAGTGGGGACTAAATCCCAGGTCCCCAGTCTAACCTCCTCACCACTAGGCCTCACTGCCTCTCAAGGACATAATGTAAGTTTTGAAATCTAAAGTACCACATGGCTCTATGAGTAACAAGACTTTAAAACAATACCTTCGGATTCTCCGCTTCAGTCACCATTTGTCTACTAGTCCTTAAGAATTTGGTTTCTTTAAAAGCAAACTTTCAGTACCTGCATTCAGTTTAATATTTTGTTGTTTGCTAAAACAAGGTGTGATTAAGCTGTCCTTAATTTTGTTTTGTTTTGTTTTTTGTTGGGCTACTGTATTTTGCAGTATGTTTTGCTGAATGATCCACATTAATTTATTGAAACTTCAGTTTGCCAGATGGAAAATATCACATTAAAAAAGCAAAGGTGACTTAAAGTGCAAATGTTGATTTCAGATTTGCAATACCAAATCACGATATCTAACCAGAAAATTTCAGGCCATAACACCGCTTCCTCTAACCAGCTTTATTCAAAGGACAAGTGTTCTGAACTGGTTCTGATCCAGAAATGCACACAGACAGATCAAACCATGCAACTGGGCCTGTTAAGCCCACCTCCGAGATGAGCCCTCCAAAATGCATTGTTCCTGCTGGTCCAGCTGTACTCCCTGGTGTGAAAGGGGTTGCAGGGCCGTGTTCCGAAGGGGTTCCAAGGCAGCCTTTTGGGAGGATAGCGCAGAGCTCCAGGTGGGCGCTTTGTGTGCCACGTCCGCTGCTCACAAAAGGTTGCCCGCTAGCATGATGATTCCCATTGTTCGGACATGGCTGAGCAATTCGGTTCTGAGGTCAGCCCTAAAATAAGGCCATGGAACGGACTCTCCATGGTCCCTCGTCATAAAGGGTGTTCTGGCACGATTCAAACACCAGCCGATTCACACTCATTCCTCCCCTCGCCGAGCAGACAAGTCCAGCCTGGGAAGAAAGGCTCATTTCCTCCATGAGTGGCCACGGACTCTGCCAGCAACACTCTTCCTGCCCCCTGCTTGCTCTAGCCCTCGTCCAGTGGCATGGACATTTCCATTGATGGAGCATCTTATTCCTTTGTCTTTTGCAGTTGGTCACAGCTTGGGCAGGTGTCCAGTGCGGGATCTTGGGACTTGGACACTGACCTTAAACCCAGGTAATTGGGCTTGGTCTTGGCTTTGAAGCTACCTTATAAGGTGGTGTCACTGCAGAAATCTGGGGTGGAAAAGCTAAGAGGGTATTGACAAAAGATGTCTGGAATGCTGTGAATATTTCATTGTTTGTTTGCCTTCTTGTTACATTTCTATCCTGCCTTTTTTCCAAGGAACCCAAAGAGACATACATGAGCCCCTCCCTCTTGATTTTATTCTGACAGCCTCTGTGAAGTATATGCGACTGGGAGTCAGTGACTAGCCCAAAATTACCCAGTGCTCTTCTTGGCTGAGTGGGGACTAGAACGCAGGCCTCCGTAGTCCCAGTCCAACGCTCCAGCACTCGGATATCCTTCCTTTTCCAAAGCACACTTTCCATTCACTCCCATCCTTGAAAAAGCATGGTAGAAACTTTCTCATCTGCATTTCAGTGTTGCTGTGTCTACAGCACAATAGCCTGAGCTCTCCAGGCAGTTCACAAAATGTAAATCTATAAGATGTTACAATATAATAAGATAGACTATTAGAACTTGTACAAGTTTAAAACAGAATCAAATCAGAGTGAAAGCCAGTAGCAATAAAGTGATCTAAAACATTAAAATCTGTGTTGTTAAGCCGACAGACTAAACGGCCTGAAGGAATACAGAGATCTCCATCTGGCATGGGCAGATGAAGGCACCAAGCAACTTTTTCTGTGGAAGGCATTTCACAGCTGGCTGCCAGTACTGTAAAGCCCATTTCCTTAGATGTTGCCTGCCTCACCCGGAGAACAGCCTCTGAGGATGATCTTGGGTTGAATCAGGCAGGCTCCATCCCAAACCTGAATCAGATGGGAGCCTGGGAGTTGTGGTTCAGGTGTAAGCAATGATTTAGCAGTTCCCCAAGCCCACATCGATTGCCAACAGGGAAGAACTATCTCAAGTTATTAAAAGTTTCACTTTAGTTCTTTGGATCTGTTGTCTTTTTACTGCCGTTCAGGCAAATGGGGGAACAGTTTATCCAATGTGATATTAAGCTGAGATACAGTCTAATGTTCCCACTAAAGCTTATTCTGAAGTATTGCAAACCCAACAAATAAAATTGAGACCTTTTCTAACCTGGTAGCATTTAAGTTGGGGTTGCCTCTGCAATGACCACTATTTTTGTTTGTGTGGGTACCATCCAGTCTTGATTTCTATTTCTGGGCCACTGGATGTAAGGAACCCTGATTAATTTCAGCTGATACATATATAGAAACAAATTTATATTTAAAGATGGAATGCAGGTGCTCTACTTATGCAAACAAAAAGTTTACATGAAAGTCTTGCACTCATATCTGTTATGACTTAAAATGCAAGCATACAATGTTTTTCAAGTGGGATAGAACTCCTCCCATGCCCTCAAAGTTCAGTATTTCTAGATGACTTGATCTACAATAAAAACATGGACTTATAGGAAGTACAGCTACCGGAGAGTTTCTTGCTTGTCACAGTTGATAGGTACATATTCCTTGAATGAGCACATCACCCTGCATGAATCATGTCTTATAGAGTAAAAAAAAATCTTGAAATTTATTTTTACCAGGCTCATTTTCATTCCAAACCAGCTTCATTTGCATGCAACTAAATATGCAATCATTATGTAAAGCTGTTTGAGGGGTCCATCCACATCAACTGCACTTGTGGGGTTCTGTTCCAGATATGCATGGTCTGTTATCGCAGAGGTTCTCAAACAGTTGGCTGCAGACCAATGTGCTGCTCCATGCAAGTGGCCCATGGAAAGTCAAGCGTGTCTATTTGTGGCCTTGGATTCAAGGTTATTTTGATAAGGGCTGGTTTACCGAGCACGGCTGTGGCTTACAGCCTATTCTTTTGCTAAGATGGTGCAGAACATCCCCCCTCTCACCCACTTTGCAAGCTAACGATATACTTGCTGAACCTGACCGGAGGCTAAAACTGACAAACACTACACCAAACTTCACAGCTTTGCTAACTCATCCATAGCAATAGAAAATCAGGCTCATGGATATTTAAATGTGAATTACATAAGTTGCTTTGATTTGTAAAACAACAAAAGTTCACTCTAAGTTGCTGGGAGACCAAGCAGTTTTCAAGTGGAAAAAAATGTCTGAAACTTTCCAGGGTTGGAGGAATTACATAATGAAATTACAAAGCTTTGAAGATTCTCTTTATTCTCTTTTGACAATTCCTTAAAACAGGCTTTGAAGACTTCTTGATGATTCCTTAAAATGAGTAAGAGGATTTACAATATTTAAAAATAGCATTCATTCAGTTTCTTATTTTTTGAAAGTGCAGAACTGATAGCTTTCAGGCATTTAACAGGTTTAAGCACCATCCATTCTCTTTTCTTGGGAGCTCACAATGAATAACTTTCTAGAATTGAATACGTGCTTTTTTTGTACATCTAGAAGGAGTGTGTGTTTAACATAATGCAAATGATTTCAGACATCTGTATCCCATCTCACCATGTGATTGTGCAGGTACACATAGAACCAGAACAGGTAATTTTTTTAATGAATATGAATTCAATTCATGAAACAATTCCATACTTGCTGTGACTGTCAGGCATAACTCCAAGGTCCAGGAGACCATCTCCACATAAAAGCCCCACAAAACAGATGGGCTTTACATTCCCAGCCCCAGTTCCAGGAGCGAGGCTTGCCCTGATGTGCATGGTTAGCTTCTGGTGCAGAAGTTTGCGTTCTCTCTTTGGATGTTCTCATGCAATGAACATTCTTTGCAAGGCTGAGAGTGTCTAAACAGAAGTTGCTTCTGAGTTCAGTAGGACTTACTCTCAGGTAAGTGACAAGCAGATTTGAGCTTTCATCACATTGTTTCCTTATGCTTATTCTCCAAATATTCTATATACAGTATACCCCCGTGAAGTCGCAGTTCAGCATTACGGCCTCAGTCTTTCGCGGAATTTTCTGTGCGGCGGCTTACTCACAAGGAGATTGTTTTCTCCGAGCGAGACTCACTCGACGAAAACGATCTCCGTGCCCGCCCCTGCCCCTGTTTCGCCACGCACACGCACCCTCCCCCCAGTCCGGCCTGCACCCCCCCACCCGCACCACCTTGGTGGCAGGTGCCCATCGCCAGCACCAAATTCGCAGTTTTTCACAATCCACAGGTGCTCTAGGAAAGCAACCCCGCAAATTTCGGGGGACTACTGTACAGTATAAAACTAGGTAGTTCTTTATTCACACGTTTCCTGTAGCATTTTTATCATAGCCTCTTGATGTGCCAATTTCCTCCTGATGGTATGTTTGGCTTCATATTTTTGAAGGATAACTGAACTGTGCCTATTTTTTTAATCATATAGGGTCAGTTCTTCAGTATGTTACAAGAATATGCTGTATATGTAAAATTATGCTAAGCTTCATGTTGCGCATTTTATTCTCCTCTAACTTGGTTTTCTTCTTCCTCTCATATGCCTTCCATTAAAAATTGTTTCAAACTTATGAGGTTTTCTATTAATATATATATTTACTACTTTCTCTAACTCTTCCTCACACTAGTTTTTATTTCTTTTTGTTTTGCTTGCATTTACCCACCTCAGATTAATTTTAAAGTCGAGTATTTGATACTCCATCAACATCCACAGACAACTATAGCCATCTGAAGAGGAAAGAGATCTAAAGAATGCAAAAGATATGGCTAAAGGAAGTGTTTAGTTCCAGTCTTAGCAGAAGAAAGAATGACTGGTGCTTATCGACCAGATTCTGAGTTTCTCCAAAGGGGGGTTATCAAAGGTGGTTTAGCCCTGCGATACATTCGAGGGTGCTGCTGTTCCAGCAGTGCTTAGTTTTTAGACTAGCAAGGGTGTAGTGTTCTCTGTTGTCCTTGAAATCCAGATGGGAACAAGCCGCCTTAGAATCCAATTGGAGAAACTGAAAAGCCTCTAATGACCTGACAGAGGGACAAAACAGCAACTAGGTATCCACAGGTGGGGAGGGCAGTTTTGCATCCTTAGTCTTTCTCCCCACAATCCTCCTATTCTTTGATCATGAGTAGGATAAAACAGCATGGTATCCCACACCTAATGGCCAAGTATGGGTTGAATGTTTGTTATCATTGAACCATGGCTGGCAGTGGTTTAAATGTGGCTTGCTGTGTTGTCTACACCCAACTTATTAACAAGCCCTGATACGTTAACCACAAACTACTTGGGGGAAAATGGTTTCTTGTTGAGTTGTAAACTGTAGACCTGTAGGTTGTTTCTGGTTAACAATCCATGGTTTTTTGGCATAGCTAGGTTTAAACAACAGGATAGCCCACATTTTGACATAACCCATGGTTTAATAACAATCCACACTCAATCCATACTCGGCCCATATGTTTTGGTTATCCTGTTGTCTGAACTGAGCCATTGTAAGGGCATGGGAAAATGTTGGTGTCACTAGGAGAGGAAAATGTTAAATCAAACTTGTTTAAAAATACTTTTGCATGGAACTTTGGAGAATAAATTGCTTATTACCTAAAGTATCCTTCATTCAGTGCATTGAATAGTTAATTTGACAGCAAGACTGAATTAGCACAACATGTTTAGGAAACAGTTTGACATGTCATTATAAATTAAACAGGTTTCATTTGCAACATCTTTTGGGATTTCTGGACATCTGCCAGCATTTTCATCAGATCGTAAAGCAAGATGTGCCGATATTGCTACAGACATGCATGTGTTCCTACATGGATTTTTTAAAAAGTTGGTCTTCTTTTCAGTGCAGTCCTCTAATCTATCAGATGCTATTTCATTATCATATGCCTTTCTTCATTATTGAGAAACAATATATGTTATACATTTTGCATGCGATAGAATCAGCTGTCCAACATACACAAGTACTTGTGAGAAAGTCTTTCCTTTTTTGACTAATTTCATTGTCCCATTCAGCTTCCTTCTCAGAAACCCATCAGGTACTCTGTGCAATTCATAGCATGTCTGGCCTTATAAAGTAAAAGCACTGATGTTTTACTCACAAGAAGCCTGAACCAGTGTGTTTTGTGCATGCTTAGATACCCTCCTTCCTTATCTATTATTTTGTTACACTGCAGTTTCAGATGTCCAGCTGCAAGCAAGTCCTTTTCTTTTGAGGTTGAGGTCAACATTAGACTGCTAACTGTGGCTGTAGGATATGAAAAGTAAACTGGATTAAGCAAAATGTGAATGCTCACAGGATTGTCTGATGCCGTAACTACAGTGACCATTCAGCAGGAGCTTATTTTCTGGCTGTAACTGGATTGATGACTCCGAGCAGCTGGCTTTTGTGCCAATGTCCTTGTTTTGGACGGCAATGTGCCTGCCTTCCCTGAAGCTGACGATCTTCTCTCATTGCAGGCATGGGTAGCAATTTCCATTTTGTAAAATCTGTTCTGGCTGAATTTTACAGGTTGCATCATCTGTTAATCTGCAGAGCTCAATCTTCTGTCCATTTCCTGAACTTGCATTTGTGTGCCCGTGTGCAAAAATGTGCTTGTCCCCTGGAAATTCACAAATGCATGTCAAATGCATATTTTCATGCTTTCCCCTATCAAGATACATGTGCATTTTCAGTCTTTTTGTTTTTTCATAGTTGCCTGTGACAAAATTTGTAAAAGAAAAATCCCTCCATGGCATCCATGTCTTTGGAAAAGCCAGTCTGTGGTGGAATGTATGAGCCAGATTCATAGAAATCTGAACTCACTTTAATCCATTACCAATTTCCCTGGCATCCCTAGGAATGGGCAGTGAATCGAAACTTAGCAGCCCTAGCGGGCTTCCCACGTAATGCCTGCAGAAGCGGCTGTGGAGCCCAGAAGTGCTGCAGATACGGCATTTGCGCCAGTGTCTGAAAAAAGCCCCTGGAGTGGAGATGCTGAGCTGGAAGGTGGAGTGCCAGAGGTCTCCACACAGCATGCTGCTCCCACTGCCATTAATCTTTTGACGCCAGATACTCCAGCTTCAGAGCTCATTTTCTATTTTTTTTAATGCATTTCAAAAGAATGCCTCCAGTTCTGGAACAAACACTGCTACTGAACTATGGAGCAGTCCTTCTGTTAGCTTACGCCCTTCTGACATTTTTCCCTTGCCTCCCAGGACTCTTTAAAAACAACAAAGCCTTAGAATGTCAGTCCTGGGAAAGACTGTTACACTTCTCCCATTTCTACTGGTGTGACCTTTGTGCGTATGTGCGTGCACTAATTTGCCTCAAATCTAAGTCCAGCTTCATAAGTCACAGGTAGAAAAGTTAGGTAGGATTTCAAAAAATGAATGCTCTTACAGGCATGTCCTCTAGAATTCTGCCGCAGAGAGATTTAGAGTCTCTGTTTTCCCACTGGGGCAAGAGGACGCTTTGGGAAACTTGTTGTCGTGTGCTTTGTATCCTTAAACATGCCTGGGAAGCTTTCTTGGTTAGCAACATCCTGTTACTTGCAGAGAGTGTCCTTGCTCACGTACTGCTTGTAGACACATGCCCAGTGGTGTCACCTTGGGGGGGCAGGCTCTTCCAGGGCTGGGCACGAGGGAAAGGGCCTCTTAGCCAAGTCAACATGCAAGTCAACGGTCAAAGCAATGGCACGGCTGGTCCAGGGAGAAAGGCACGCCGGGAGAACAGTCTCATCCAGGGGCATCCGCATGAGGGATCAGGCCAAGGGAACCAGGCTTCAAGGCACCGAAACTCAAATAAGGTGCCGTTTCAGCAAGTGGCCAGTTTCAGTGAGGAATATATCGGCTGGCACTTCTACAGCCCCAGCCAAGCCTCAGCAGAAGCGTACGGGAACAAGGGTCCTACTCCTGAGGAAGCCTTGCTCATGAGTGAGAGCTCCTTACAGAGCTCCTTGTTGCTTGCGCAGATGGGTTCGAGCGCATCCTGTTCTTCTGGCCATAGTCTGCTCTTCAGTGTTTGTCTCTGGGTGTGCCAGTTCCTCCAGGAGAAACGGCAGTTTATAATGCACCATTTTGCAGTCATTATGGCCATATGAAGTAGTATTACATTACATCACGTACTCCAAGTCTTCTTTTCTCAAAGAACCCACAGAAGCATCACAGCGTCCTCTACACTCCACATTAGCTCCACAACAACAGCCCTGTGAGGTGGGTTAGGCTGAGAGGGAATGACTGGCCCAGGTCACCCAGTGAGGCTCATGGCTGAGTGGGGACTAGAACCCGGATCTCCCGAGTCCCAGGCCAACATGCCAACTGCTACACTAGACCACCCCTAGCATGTTGGCCATGGGAGAGTCCTCTGCTCCAGTGAGTTAAGCAGGGTAACAATTACTCTACACATCAGCCCAGTTTAGTAATGATCAACGTAGGTTGTACAGTGTGACATGCAAAAGGAGACCAAGTTCTTTAGGGGCAGAAGAGCTCAGTGGTTGACCAAAGATAAAGCATGGGCTAAGTGCTCGGTTGCTTAGCTCTTAAAGAGCCCAGTGGCCAGGTTTGCAAGCCATATTCAGCGACCCATGAAGGAGTGGCTCAAGGTTTGCGACAAAAAGTAGAAGAGGCGGGCGTCTCCCCCCCCCCCCCGCAGTGCGCCCACTTGCTGGCACTTGGACCTAGCTGGCATCCCTCGACAAAGTTGCGTTCGTTTGCCAGCCACTCCCTCCCTCCCGCAGAGAGAGCGCGCGAGAGAGAGAGCCCTTCTGAGATGATAACCTCCTCCTTTTCTCAGCTGTCAATGAAAGTGTGAGAGTTGTGCCATCCTTTCTGGATTCCTGCAGGAAGGTTTCACTAAAGAAAGGCAAACAGCAGCCATCCTTTGACCGGAAGTAATTTGTTGCCTGACAATGCAATTTCAGTGCACCAGAGCTGCAGCCTTCTAGCTTTTGTCTATATACTGCAGTTTTATGCTTGCTTAACTGAAGGGTTTCATGCTCCTATTTAGGATTACCAGTATATTTGGAAATCTTGCCTCACATGCATCCCTTTCTCCACAATCACCTTATTGCCGCATACTTATTCCATGATACATAGAAAACAAAACTTGGCTGTAATCTTTGAGAACTCCTGAAGTCCAGGCGAGGTGGTTTCAGATGGGCAAATTTGAAGGCCTTCCCCAGAATCAAGCGTGGTTGGCTTGTGTTCATAATCCAGCTCGGGGGAGCACTCATCCTCTCACCAGCTATGGCAGGTTCTCCCAGTAGTAGGAGCAATAGGCCAACACATGGCAGCAATGCAGCAAGGGGAAGTCCTGGGTGTTGGCAAGAAGCCTGGCCCTCTCCAGTTCATTGGATATGGCTTGAGGCCTGGGTCCTCAGCGCTGCTCATGGTGCCTCAGGCAAGGCCTACCTCAGATGAACAAATGCCCAGGCCTGTACTGGTGGCACATGTTAAAGGAGAGTTGGAGCAGGAAATGGTTGCTTCCATGCTCACCTATCCCAGGGACACACTTGCAAATGCAGTCCAGCATGGACTCTCCTGCAGTTGTCCCCATCTAAGGTTTTTAGTGTTCACAAAGCATAGTTGCCCTCCATGTGAGATTTTTTCTTCTGAAGGAATCTGCAGGCGGGGACCTGTTTTTATGCATGGTTTATCAGTTGCTGCATTTGGAGAATTTTGTTTGTTTGTTTCAGCAGCTAGTTTGAAGTCTGTTATTGTTAATCCTAAAACATCATTGACTTCAGGTACTTATGCTAAAATAGCAATCAGCTACGCATGGGATTCTATCCTTGTGCCATTCTCCAGAAACAATTTCGGATATCATTTGCCCAAGCATTTAGGCAAGGAACTAAAAATGCATGCAGGCACACTTGCACCCAGCCTGAAGTGGCCAATCCTGCCTCATCATGGAAGCTAAGGAGGGTCAGGCCCGGTTAGAATCTGGATGGGAGGCCTGAATCCTGCACTGAGCAGGGGCTAGAGCCTGCTAGGCCTCTTCCCACTGTGTGATTCACCCCTGCACACACAAGAGAGCAGGGTACTGATCTACATTTGCGTGGGGACAATCAGACGGCTTGTCACCTGCTCCTCTGTGGACTTTATGACATCAGCTCCCATGGCCCCTTTAGCCTGATCCCGCTTACTTCCTGGTGGATTTTCCACCCTGCAGTTGTGGGAAAGGCCTGGCTGCACTGCATGCGTACTGCCCAGGCTAGGGAGGCCGAGAGGCACAGACTAGCCCCTTCCTCCTCTGGTGCTGGTGGTGGTGGTGGTGGGGAGTGTAGCCTCCTCGCCTGGCTCTGTCCTGTCTTTGCGCAGCCCGCCCCCGTTCCTGCAATGGGGGACGGAGGTGAGACACGTGAAAGGAAAGTGGCTGAGCCCTTTGCTGCTTCGACGGAGAAGCAGGGGTGGCGCCACCACTTTGCCCAGCCTGTTTCCTTCCCCCATTGTGGGCAGCGAAGAAGAAGGGGGGTCACCCGCAGAAGGCGGCCCTTTGTGCTGCACTGGGGCTGCTGCTCGCAGCGTTAGCTGGGTGGTGGAGAGCGTGCTGAGAGGAGGAGGAGGAGGGCGCGCCCTGTGTGTTAGCCTAAGCCCTGACTGGAACGGACAAGGACGTTCGCTCCAGCAGTGCTTGCAGCTGGGTCACCGTTACCCTCGCGAGCAACTTGCTGCCAAAGAGAATCTTTTTGACTGCATGGCTGTTGTCGCAACCTTCCGAATCCCACAAAGGTGTCCTGTGCAGCGGGTTCACAACCAACCACACTGTCTATTCACTACTAAGCATAAACTGAGAGGCTGGTGCTCAGCTTTTGAATCCTAAACAGTCTGGGAACAAATGATCTGAAAGATGGCTGGTACCTGCATGGCTGTTCTCCCACACCAACTTCCCTGTGCATTAAGGTCGTCTGAGGGGCACTTTTACATGCTCCTTCTGCAGGCACAGAGCATGATGCATCTACAAAATGTACCATGCAACTTCGCTGACATGGTGCCTCACTTTTGCAAGCCTTCCTTGGGGAGGTGCCACTTCTCTCTTACCACCACCAGACCTTCTCCAGCGCCGGATGCAAACTTCCTTCTTTGCATGCATTTTAAATTTCCGGTATTTTAGCTGGTTTAAAACATTTATACACCTCAGTATTTTTGCATTGTTAATGTTTCATGTTGTTGTAATAGTATTTTGAATATGCTGCCCTGAAGTCCTTTTCTTGCATAAAGGCGTAATTATTGTGTGTGCAGGACTGTGTGTGGGGGGGTATTTTTTAATTATTGGCTCTGCTGGGCAAAGGCAAGGAGCATGTGAATGGCATGAAACTGACAAGAAAGATCACAAAATGGAAGATGGCTCTGCAAACTCCACAGCAGAAAGGTGGATCTATGATAGTGTATGCTTGTGCATAGAGAGAGAGAGATTTGTGTGAATTTCAAGATAAAAGAAGAGCTAATTTGCACAAATTGCAGCCGTAAACAAACAGAAGATTTTATATATGCTCTTGATGTACTATAAATCAAGTCAACACCAGACCAGGGGAAAGGAACAAAATTCATTTGTCATGAGCGGAGCCAGCTAGAGCCAGGGATCAGACTAGTTGGCCCGGGTCCCTTCTGACTTGCTCTATTTCTATGTTTCTAAAATCCAGTAGAGCTGAGCTGAAAGACTCCATCAAGCTTTCCTCCCGAGAGCAAAAAGTTCATACATCGCTAGCACAGTTTATACATTTTTGAAATAAATAAAGCATTACCAATGTTGGCAAATGTGCAGTGGCCAGTTAAAACTCTTTCAGGTAATCAGTGGTCAAACTTCCTCATTTGTGTCCATATTTTAAGCACCTTTCTAATGCGCAGAATAGTCTCCTGCTCTGTACTCTCCCTGTAAAAGTACAAGTAAGTCACACTGGAATCAGTGAGCTCTATGCTTAGGAAAGAGGAGGCTGGACTGCAGCCCAGAACTACTGCAATTGCTTGTGGGGTGAACGGACATGAGATGGTTTTATATATACACCAAAACCGGATTATGCGCTTTTAAACAAGAGCTAATTAATTTAGAACAGAAAAGCAAGTATTTGTCTTTTAAATGCAGTTACTATTTCAGTGCTTGAATTAACCACATAGTGTCACCCTAAACCAACAAACACAAGGCTGGGGTAGACACTTCTGTTGTGTGGCTGCATTTAATGCCGCTGTTCCAAGAAGTCCTTCAGCTTCAAAATTTAGACATGTTTTTGACAGTGGACTTGCTGGAGCATGATAATGCAGTGGAAGGCTATGGAGAGGGTCAGAGGTTGTCTGGACTCGTTCTCATCAGGTATGTGCAAGTGGGAACCTGCAAAGAGTCAAGAAATCCTCGCTCCGGCAACCGCTCTATGTAAAGCATGTGAGGTGCGCCTGTCATTCCTCACGCAGGGCAGTTCGAGGGTGCTTTGGTGGCATCGGCATCTTCCAGGGCCTCTCCTTTTCTTTGGAGCCATCTTGGTATTTCCCTGAAGAGATGATCAGATGAAACTGTGCTACAATTGTGCAATTCCACTATACAGCAGTTCCATCTAGTGGCCATGCAGGGGAACATCTACAAGGAAGAGAAGCCACACTCCTGCAAAGAGGCTGAGGGAAGGGGCTGGTCTTAATCCCACAAACAGTCCAGAAGGAGAAGCCTCGGAAAGTAGCAGATTAAAAGCTCTGTGTAGAAAAGCCCCGCCTCACTTCCTAATCGCTCAGTGGCTTCCTTCTCTCCTAGGCTTGGAGCTCCTCTGCACTTGTTTCATGGCACTACCTTGTGGGGCCAGGTGACTAGGCAGTTGTTCACCTAAGTGCAAACTTGGGGTAGGGGGTAGATTTACCTTCCTGTCCCTGGTGCCTATGGGGAGGTTTGGGACGGAAATAGGTGCCATCTTTCTACTAGGAGGCCGTAAACTCTCAGTGGCTCTGACCCCTTTGCAACTTACAACATCCATAGAAGGACAACTCATTAAGATAAGAAGTGATTTCCTTCCAGGCCTGATTAATTACTCTCAGACACTTATGGACCTTTAAGCTGATGGATTCCTCTTTTAGGTCAAAAACATACAGTGCTCTGGACATGTGGGAGGGGAAATTGGAGGATGACCACATGGCTCATAGTCCAGTCTGCCTTCCAGGATACTGCTAGTGGCTCCTTCAGACCTGCCCCATCCATGCCCTGTTTTTCTATCTTTCCTCTCCAAAAGATACTTCTAACCTTGTGTGCATGCTTGGAACAATGAACATGTTAGAAGTTACTGAAGAAGCATGGAGACGATGCAAGAGAAAGGAGAGGATGGAGGAGCATGCGGGAGGAGACCGGGGGGCTGCTCACAAGCAAAGCCCAAACACGGAGGGAGATGGGGGAACGGGGCTCTCCAGCAGCTGTCTTGTGGGGTTTAAATGCCTTACTCTGAAAGCTGGCTGCTCCTGGCACCATTTCAGGAGTAATTCTTCTGCCCCTTCCAGAGCACTACATTTATTTGGTAGTATAGACAATAAATTTATTTGGTAGTATAGACAATAATTGTGTTTTCTTAAGAACTACAACACATTTCTGTTTGTCTAAGTTGCACAGCCAAAAAAAGAAAAGTTTGTGCAAGTAATTTAGCTTTTTTGAATGTCTGTTTTCCAACTTCTCTTCTGTCCCACTTGTAACTTGTTTTTGATTGCTAAATACAATAGGATCATCAATAGGAGTTATTTCAGGGAATCTATTTAGAATGGAGCATTTATACGGCATATGCCATTATTTCCCTTTTGGAATCTGACCCTGGCTACCCCTTGCCCTTTCCAATTCCCCCAGCGGTTTCCCTAATGCCACCACTGCACCGAGAATTCTTTCCATGCTCCAGAAGTGGTGTGACAGCTCCTTTTCTGTGGGTTTACCCTTGCTGTAAAGTGCAAAGGGTCGTGTCTCATACTTGTACAACATTCGGATCCCTGTAACAAGCGTTCAAGATGCCACTGTTAGATCTTCTTCCTGATCCAATTCACACTGCTGATCCCAGCCCTCCTCGTATTCTCCTCCTGATTTGCAGGCCACACTGGGGCAGAGTGGGGGGGGGCATCATCTGCCCTACACCCAGAGCTCCCTACTCCCTGTCCCCTAGGAATGTGCTCTTCAAAGCCCTGAAGCAGCAGGCTTTACACTGCTTACCAAAGAAGGCCCACTGAACACCATTTCTGAACAGCTTTCACATTTATTCTTGCCAGTCCGTTGCAGAAACAAATCTCTTTTTTGTCTGCCTGGCAAAAGCACTTTGGAGCCCTTCAAGACTCCTAGGATTGTGCAGGTCTGACTGCAAGCAGACTTTCCAAACATGGCTCTGCTGAGTGGGGGCAGAGGGAAGAGAGACCCTGGCTCCCAAGCAAGGAGAGAAGAGCACTTTGGTGTGTGTGTGTGTGTGTGTGTGTGTGTGTGTGTGAGAGAGAGAGAGAGAGAGAGAGAGAGAGAGAGAGAGAGAGAGAGAGAGATTGATTCTGACTCGGTGTGGTTTGGGGGAAAGCAAGAACAAGCCCAGCACACAACAGAAAGGAACAGTCTCTCTCAGGTGTGGGCAAGCCATTTGACCATCTGGGACCATGTTCCTTGGCGTTTGTCTTCTGGATGCTTCTGCAAGCCCGGCTTTTCTGTCCAGAGTTCTCAAGCAGCCATGGCAGTCCAGGAGAGTAGCATAGAGCATGGGTGGAAAGAGAAGGCTGTGCAGGAAAAGTCTTTTGCATGGCCATGAGGAGCATGTTCAGTCCAAAGGGGAAGATTCACCCTTCCAAGCAAGTCCTTCCAGCCCTATCTAATGTGCCTTCTGTGGCACACAACCTTTTCTGGAACAGAAAACTCAGCAAAATCAGTAACACAGAGCCCACAACAGACTATGGTCCCCTTCCATCTACGCCTGTTAATTTTTAATATCCTGACTGTGGAGTTTGAAGAGCTGGAGCTGGCCATTTATGGTCTGTGTCTTGAGCACTTGGCTGGCTGGTTCTGCATGCTGAGGTGACCTATTTTCAGTTTCTTTCCTAAACCTAAAATAACTTAAGGGACTAAGCCACCTTTAAGGTAGAACCCATCAAGGTAATTTTTTATGACAGCTAAGCCATCTCAGTTTTCTCTCTGAACACTCTGTTTCATTTCCCATCTTAAAAATTGATAATCAGCAGTGCTGTAAATTTACACCCTTTGCAAGGTAAAGGGAAGCCTTCTTGGACTAAATTTCCAGGAGTAGCAACCTGGCTACCACCCACCTACCCTTTCTGCAAAAGGGAGTTTAAGCCATGAAATGGCCCTGCAGGATGACACAAACTCACCTGGGATCCCAGAGCAGGTGGGAAAACAGCTCAGGGTTTCCTTGAAAGAACACAAGCATACCCCACAGATTAATTCTCTTACCTCCTCGTTGCTTTGTGGTGACAAGGGAACCTTCTGGTTCCTGACTCCGAGCAGAGCAGGGCACATCAGAGCAAGCAGCCCCAGCTCGCCTGGGGACTCTGGGATATGAGCAGCCAAGCTCCCTGGGGCTGAGTGACCAGACCGAGCGGCCAGGGAAAGCAAACGGGGGTTTGGTGGGGAAGGTCAAGGGGGAGGTCCCTAACATTGCCCCCCCCCACCTTGTTTCTCTTCTTTATTCACCTCAGCCCCCCTCCCACATATGGTGGCGCAAACAATGCACCAAGGTGACGCCACAGGGGTGGCCTGCAACAAGTGCAACAGCCGCACTCTAGTACCCCTGTTACAGGAAAAGGTGGGCGCACTGGAGAGGTGAGGGTCTGACCGCTGACAATAAAAGAAAATGGAGAGTTTCTAGACAGAGCAGAGGCACTGCAACAGGTCAGTGCGGTCCAGAAGGAAGAAGAGCAACAGCAAGCCAAAGCGGCAGAAGAGGACCCTGAGGGAAGGGGAAATGAGGAAACTCGCTGGAACAGGGTGACACTTGGATGCAGAAGACCTAGAGAACACTCTGTACCCGTGGAAGCAGTGGAACTCTCAAACCACTTCAAGTTACTTGAGGAAGGGGTGTGTGAAGACCCCACTGTGAAAGAACGACACGGCACACTGGGTAACTCTGAAAGAGAGACAGAAGGCCGATCCAGCAAGGAAAAGGATAGCAAAGTTTCCAAGGAAAGGAGAAGAGTGCTAGTTGTGGGAGATTCCCCCTTGCACAGGATGGAAAAATATGCATGTTGTGAAGACCCAGACAATCGCCAAGTACGTTGTGTCTCTGGCGCCAAGGTTAAAGATATGACCAGCAAGATCACACGACTTGTACGACCCACTGACAAATATCCCTTCCTTCTTTTCTACATGGGAACTAATGACACTGACATGAGAAGCTTCACTGAAATAGCATCAGATTTTAAAGTTCTAAGGAGGAAAATAAAAAATACTGGGGCCCAGATAATCTTTTCCTAATTGTACCAGTAGATGGGAGAGGAACTGTTAGGGAAATAAAAATCCTGCAAGTGAATGTCTGGCTACAAATGGGGTGCCATAAAGAGGGATTTGGATCCTGGGACCACAAGCTAAGCTTCTTGGAAGATGGACTATTGGCAAATGATGGGCTGCACCTCACAAAGAACGGGAAGCAGGTGTTTGGCCACTACATGAAAAAGTTCATCATAAGAGCTTTAAACTAAAACCTACAGGGGAGGGAGAGGTGCAGATGGCATACCATCACCTGGCAAAGACTTCTATATTTCAACCAAGAAAAAAGCCCAAGTAGAGTCCAACACCAGTCTTCCAAAAACATAATAAGAAAACCAGGCCACAGCGAGAATGAACCTTGATATCTCTACACCAATGCCCAGAGTATGGAAGCAAACAGCATGAACTTGAGCTCCTAGTACATGAGGCCAATTATGATCTTATAGGAATAACTGAAACTTGGAGGGAACTCGCATGACTGGAACTCTACAATTGATGGCTACAACCTGTTCAAGAAAAATAGAAAGGACAAAAAGGGAAGTGGAGTTGCACTATATGTGAGAGAAACATATACCTGCACAGAAATACAAGAAGAGGAGCCTAGTAGCCCCACTGAAAGCATCTGGCTAAATTGAACGGGAGCAAAAAAAAAAAAAAAAAAAAAAAAATGCTTTTGGCATATATTACAATCCACCCAGTCAAAAAGAGGATGATACAACTTTCAAAAAGCAACTTTCCGACATTTCCAAAAATTATGTAGTCCTCATGGGGGACTTCAATTTCCCTGATATATGCAGGAGACAAATTCTGCCAAGCATGGCCCCTCTAAGAGATTCCTGACCTGTGTTGCTGACAACTTTCTCCAGCAGAAAATAGAGGAAGGTATGAGAGGATCAGCTATTCTAACAGGGATGGCCCGTGGACCAAATAACAGCCATGGGAACTCTGGGGGAAAGTGACCATGTGATACTTGAATTCTCAATTAGAAAGGAGACAAAGGGTAACTGGAGCCAAACAAGCATGCTGGACTTCAAGAAAGTCAGCTTTAATGAACTCAGAGAAACGATAAGTGAAGTGCCTTGGCAACATACCCTTAAGGGGAAAGAAGGCCAAGAGTGGGGGAAATCTTGGGAAATATTCTCCAAACACAACTACAAACAATAAACAAGTGTAGAAGACGGCAGAGGAAGCCCATGTGGCTCCACAAAAAGTTAAGTGACAGCCTGAAAGAAAAAGGACCATGTACCAGAAGTGGAAGCAGGGCCAGGCCATGAAGGAAGGATATAAACAAATAGCAAGGAATTGCAGGAATAGCATCAGGAAGGCTAAAGCAGGAATGAACGGAGAATAGCAAGGTCTGCTAAGAACAAGAAAACCCTTTTCAGATACACCCACAACAAAAGACATGAGAAAGAGAAGGGTGTCCAGGTACTTAAAATGGATGGCTGAGTGATAACAGACAACAAGGAAAAGTCAGAGGTGCTCCATTCCTACTTCACTTCAGTCTCCTCCCACAAAGAAATTTGCAATCAAGAGGAAGTACAAGCTGGAAGTGAGAGATGGCAGCCCAAAACTGACAGACAAATGGTCAAGGAATACCTAGTTGGAATAAACACTTTCAAATCTCCAGGGTCTGATGAACCCATCCCAGAGTCATAAAAGGGCTAGTGAAAGAACTCTCAGAACCACTGGCTCTTACCTTTGATAAATCTTGGAAAACAGGAGAAGTGCCAGATGATTGGAGAAGGACTAATGCTGTCCCTATCTTCCAAAAGAGGAAAAAAGATGAACCTGGGAACTATAGACCAGTTAGTCTGACATCAATCCCTGGAAAAATTCTGGAGCAAATTATTTTTAAAAATCCATCTGCAAGCACCTTGAAGAAAATGCAGTGATTAATAGAAGCCAGCATGGATTGATCAAAAATAAATCCTATCAGACTAAATTAATCTCATTTTTGACTGGGTAATAAATGGACAAAGGGAACACTATGGACACAGTCTACCTAGTCTTTAGCAAAGTTTTCAACATAGTGCCACATGACATTCTGATAAGCAAATTAGCAAAAACTGGACTAGATGGAAAAACTATTAGGTGGATCCAAATTGGCTGCTAAATCAAACACAAAGAGTGCTCATCAATGGCACCTTCTCAAATTGGATGGAGGTAACTACTGGGGTGCCACAGGGTTCAGTCCTGGGCCCAGTGCTCTTCAACATCTTTATTAATGATTTAGATGAAGAAGTATAAGGAAAGATAATCAGATTTACCGATCAGATTAACATCCTAGAAAACAAAATGAAGTTCCAGGTGATCTTGATAAACTTGAACACTGGGCTCAGAGCAACAGAATGAGATTCAATAAGGACAAGTGCCAAGTCCTCCACCTAGGAAAAAGAAACCAAATGCATCAATACGAGATGGAGAATAAGTGGCTCAACAGAACTGAACAAGAAAAAGACCTTGGAGTAATTGTGGACAATAGGCTAAACATCGCCAACAATGCGATGCAGCTGCCAAAAGGGCAAATGCTATTTTGGGATGCATTAACAGAAGTATTACTTCCAAATGACAAGAAGTAGTAGTTCCTCTATACTCCTCACTAGACAGACCTCACCTGGAATACTGTGAAAAATTAGAAAGGGTCCGGAAGAGGGCAACAAAAATGACCCAGGGTTTGGAAACACTGCCCTATGAGGAGAGACTGAGAGAACTGGGCATGTTCAGCCTTGGGAAGACTGAGGGCAGACATATATCCCTCCATTAAGTACTTCAAAGGCTGTCACAAAAAGAAAGGTCAAGATCGCTTCTTGCTGATGCCAGAGTGTAGGACATGGAAGAATCAAGTCAAGCGGCAACAGATTCAGGCTGGATATCAGGAAAAGCTTCCTCACTGTCAGAGCAATACGACAGTGGAACCAGCTGCCTAGAGAGGTGGTGGGCTCTTGCACACTAGAGACATTCAGAAAGAAACTTGATAGCCATCTGAGCAGGTTGGTGCAACTTGGTGTCCTGCAGCAGCAGGCAGTTGGACCTGATGGCCTTCATGGGCCCTTCCAACTCTAGTATTCTAGGATTCTAAAATCACAGGAACTGCTTTTTGAGAAGTGACCAGTTGGACTAACCTCTGACATGCTTTGAGCAGAGAGCTCATGGAGACCTCCAGCTGGCTCTCTCTTTCCTAGCTTGCGCTCTGCTGGGCTGCAGGCAGCAGCACTGTACGAAGAATGCTTGGGGCACTCGGTGGCTTCCGAGGGGACAGACACCCTCCTGGGACCAGGTGACTTCCTCTGAGTATTCTGGGGAGAGGTGGGGATGCGCCTCATCTGCAAGACCCCAGCTCCCCGCCCCCGCCCCACTTTGCTGTAGCAGCTTAAGCCAAACTGTATTGCCAGGCTACGACCTATAAGAGGAAAGAAAGAGCTTTTGCTTTGTGGGATCTGCTCCTGCCATTATTCCCGAAAAAAGCGAGCCGAAGGACAAAGAGGGGGAAGAAGGGCCTCCTGACTTGGCACCCAGCTTGTTGGCCCCTCAGGAGGGTCTCTCAGGCTCAACAAAAGGCCTGCCAAAAGTGGGGAGGAGGAGGTGGCGGCCGCTCCATGGAACGCCAGGCTTCCCGGTCGCTGGCACGAGGAGCCACGGTGTTTCCTTGTACTCGCTGGTGCAGAGGGGTTGAGTCTGCACGTTGCCTCCTGCCCCAGGCAAGCGGGACTGTGGGAAAGGGGTCACGGAGGACTTTGTGCGACTCCTCCTGGCAACAGGCCAGCATCCCCTTGCGGGCGGCGACTCGGAGGGCTGCGTGTTGAAAACTGCTGAGCAAACGAGGCTTGGGACAGTGATGGGCTTCACCAAGTGAGTCCTACGCTGGCCAGATAACGGCAGCCCAGTAAAATGCACCAGGCTCCATGTCCCCCCGCCGTACGGCTCACGGGTCTCTTGCCACTCCGGGTAGAGAGCTGTTGACATGTCGGCAACTATTCCTATTGTGCTCATCTGTGAGCAAGAATACTATGAAAACATCCGGCACACAATATGGCATTATGTAAAGTCTATAAATATGCGTGCGCAACAAAAACTCCCCTCCGTTCAGCAGAGCCTCTTGCCTTGGGTAGGACAGTGTGTACTTAGCATCAACGTTGTTGCCTTGGAAACTAGAAATCACATGACAGCCCATGGCATTGGAGCATGCTCAGTGAATGGCTAAATGAAGCCAATTTTTCTTCCTTTGTTTTGGGGGCTCTTTGAGACTTCCTGTTGTCAGCTACAGCTGTGGGGAATGCTTAATTTGCATCGTATCGAGAGGCAGGCACGGGGCAAACCCTCTGGCACTCTCTGCCATTGTGGCTGCTTAAACCTAGATTAATGTAGAACAAAACCATTTGCACTTCACTACTGTGGGAAAGTTCAGACTCCCACCACAGGGACTTTTCCAAATCTCCACGCAGGGAAATCCGTCTGTGAAGAGGAGGGAGAAGTAGCCAGCCCATCTATCAAAGCATGAACAAAGCCATCAGCCATCTACACATCAGCTTATCAGTGGGTTCCTCTTCCATTTGTTAAAAAATAACTCTGAACAGAAAAAAATATTCCACCTCCCACCACAAAAAACCCCAACCCTAATCTTGCAAATTGTACGCCCTGCTTTGTGTTTTAAAGCTCCGCTTCTCTTCTTTCCACCCCGTTCCATCCCCTCACCCGTAAAAATAAAAGTTGGTTAATTCTTGGCCGAAGGATGCCATGCTGTACTCGCTCCACATTTGCATGCAAATGTGTGCCCAGCATTCCTAGCAGGCGCTTGCAGCTTGGAGAAGCCTGCAGCCGAGCATATCCTAGCTCAGAGCCACACTGCTTCTCCTGAAGAATAAGAGCTCTGTTGCAGCCGACTTGAACCATGCTGCTTCCGTTGTGTGAAATCAAGGCCCTCCAGTCAAAATTGTCAAGACAGGAAGCTACCTTTTTCCAAAGAGCAGCTTGAGGCACTTCAGAGGCCTACAACTCCCGTTGGCCCTTGCCAGCATAAGCAAGGGGGAGGGATGATGGGAGTTATAGGCCAAAATAGATGGAAGGCCACACGTTGCCCAAGCTTGTGGACTTTATAAGGCTATTCCCTCCGAGTCTTTGAAAGTGAGGTCTCCAGGTGGCACAGTGGTTTAAACTGCTGGGCTGCTGGGCTGGTTGATCGAAAGGTCGCCAGTTCAAATCTGCACAATGGGGTCAGTTCCCGTTGCTCCGTTCCAGCTCCTGCCAACCTTGCAGTTTGAAAGCATGCAAATGCAAGTAGTAGAAAGGTGGGCAGGTAACAGCGTTTTGTGCACTGCGGTGTTTAGTCATGCCGGCCACATGACCACGGAGACTGTCTGCGGACAAACACTGGCTCCCTCGGCTAGGAAATGGAGATGAGCACCGCCCCCTAGAGTCAGGCATGACTGGACTTAACGTCAAGGGAAACCTTTATCTTTACCTTTTTAATGAGATGCACATTCTAATGGAATTGCCATGAGGCTGAGAACTGAGACTGAGAAATGTACATTCTAATGATATTGCCAAGTCTTGAGGGCTGGTATCCAGGCCTCCCCACACACTTACCACTATCCCAATGGCAAGCTAATAGGTCCAGAAGCCAACGAAAAGGGAGGAAAAACTCCTTTTCAAGACAGGGCAGCTTGGCAGAACTCGAAGAAGGGTTCTCTGCTGATATGCCCCATTCCATAAACAGGCATTCCACCGGTTTCTAGAGTTGCTGGGGGAAGCCTGAGTTTCTGGTGGACTTGACATGGTCCCATCGGCTCCATGGAGCTCGTGGAGGCACAGCGGCAGTGTTGGATAATGCCTGTAGTTTCTTCTAGAACAGAACGATGAGATACAAATCCTAGGATGGGGCATTCTACTGTATTTGAGCTGCCTTTGTGCTGGCTGCATCATAGAAGAAAAGTTCACTAGATGAATACATTTCAGCTAAAAGTCAAAGGGGGTTAAAGAGAGATTAGGATTTTTGGTATTTCCTTTCCATAATAACTCTGCTAAACCTGTTTCTTGCCATGACTTCCTTGCTGGATTCTTCTTCAGAACTTGAACCTTTGGAGCCAAATGTCTCCAGGGAAGAGGTTCACTCAGAGGGCCCTGCACGAGCCAGGACAGGATGATGCCTTCAGAGCTTCCTCTTTGAGAGGCAGACATTTCCACTTGTGAGGCCAAGTGGGATGCTGAGCCACCAGAAAATACTGCATCCTAAGTGAATGGAGAGGACGTCTCACAGACACCTCTGATATGACACAGCTACATGCCGAGTGGGGCTCCAGTGAAGCTTTCCTTCTTTAACTCCCACATGTGGGAGTGTGGTATTTGAGGACAAAAATGGGAGGGGGAGGAAGCATAAACTCTCCTCTTTCACAGTGCCACAGCCTTGATTGGAACTGGCATACTGGCCAGAAAGATGGGGAGAGAATTATATTTAGCTCAAGCTGTGCATGATTCAAGGAACATTTAGGGTGGCCCTTAGTGCAGAACTACCAGCTGCTGGAACACCACCTTCCTCCCAGTTCCAGTGCTGTAATTGACCTTGTTCTGTGATGGATCTGTGGTGTTTCTGATCCTTGGATTCCTGCTAAGCTCTGCTCTTTGGACTGTGTCTATATAAACATTCACCTTGGTCACATCTCGGACTCTGCTCTGGGGGCGTTCTCTTCTCTTGACTGCCGATGCTGCCCTCTCTGCCTTCCCTTGCCCACCGACCTCTCCTACCTTGAACTGTCCCCTCACTGGACTGAAAAGGACCGGCAACCCTGTGCTTGACCCGTTGCCGTTCTGCTGACTTGCTGTTGGATTTTCGTCCTAGTTGGCCCCATGGCTGGGCCTCAGCCCACCTCGCTCTTGCAGGGCACATACGAGTTTTGGAAAATGGATTAAAGCATCATGAAACTGACACAGGAAGAAATGCAGACTTTCTAATACTTAAGAGTTAAATAGCACTGTCGCATATTTGACACCCGTGTGCACTGAGTGCTGGACTGGATGGAGCGCTGGTCTGATCCAGCATGGCTTTTCTTATGTTCTTATCTCAGTACCCCTGCATTGAACTATATGTTGGGAGAGATGATTCAGGATCTTTCTCATGACGGCCACTTTCACAGGTGCTCATTCCTTAGTGATCCACACTGGCTTCCTTCTGCAAGCTCTCCTGGCCAGCTGCAACCCAGAAACAAGCGCTCAGTTCTTTTCCATGGATCCATTTGCTTCTGTCTGACTAGTGGTGGGTCCCGTTAGCATGTGGGCAATGTTGGATACTGCCCAGTGTATCTCAGTAACATCTAAACTTGCTCTGTCACTCCTAGTGTAGAACATGCATATATGTTAAGTCTTCTCAAAGGGTTTATAGTCCTGCTGCCCTGGGGCCACTTGAAAGAAAGAATTCATGAGTAATACAGTTGTTTATCATATAGCAGGACAGAAATTCTTTGCAACTCTGGACTCTGCCTGTATCTGCCTCATGTGTGACAACAGAGATGCGGTTGCAAAAACTGCTCAATTCCAAGCCCAGAAATGGATGTGCAAGCAGAAGTCTTCCTCTGCTTGACTGCAGTGCAAATAATAAGCTGAACACGTGTTCTCTAACAAGCCACGTGCTTCTATAGTGGTGTTTTTACTATCATGCTGCAGACAGCGGCGTACGTTTTTGACGTTGAGGCAATGACCTCCAGCAGCCCCACCCCATCCTGGTGCTCTCCAGAAGGTTTAGACTTATCTCCTATCAGCCCCTGCCAGTGATCAGGAATAGTGGAAGTTTGCATGTAGTAGGCAACAATAGCCTATATTTGGCCGAGAACGTTGTGCCAGCCGTCCTTGCAAAGCAATTCCCAAAAGTGACCTACCTGGTATCCTAACTAAATACCAACTACGCGACCAAGAGGTGAGCCTCGAGTGTGAGTGATCATGTTGATGGCAACTGTGGACTATTCTGGGACTCTGCTTGGTGACCCTACAAACCCCATAGGGTGCTGTTTATGCTGAACCACTTGTGCATGTGGTGTTCTGTGGTTTTTAGCTGTTTGGCAGGGCTTGCTGTTTTCTGGGTAGTCTAAATGCCTCCAAACTCTTTGGCAACAGAATGGACTTTTACGTTTCCCTCTTTTTTCCCCCTGTATAGAAACTAGCCAGTTCCTCTCTCTTTTAAAAGTGTATTGTTAGGTGTTTCTTCTTTCAATCTCTTAGAAATCACTTCCTACAAAGACCTTTTTGGGGGTTTTAATTCAGCTGAAAAGAATGCTTTCTATTAAAAACATCAACAAATACAGGGGAAGAACAAATTAGAATAGTAGGGGAAGTAGAATGTTTTGCAACATCTCCAAATGGGTTGGCTCCTGTACTTGCTCCTGGAATACTTATCTCTGTGCCACCTCCATGTGTATTTCTGTGTTGGCTTGTAATTATAAGAGCACAGTCGCACATTGTTACTTCCCAAAACAGTTTTACTTTCTTCAGTTCTTACGTTATTCTACTCGACTGTCAAGATAATTTATATCTATGTGATGTCAAACATGACTTTAAAATAAATAGTTTGCACCACAATTCTGAAGGTGGCAGGTCATCCACTACTTCCAAAAGCTCTGGTGAGACATGGTCTCAAGCATCTCTACCAGATGCCAATTTATTTATTTATTTACTTATATGCTTCCCTTTTTCCTTTCAAGGAACTCGGGAAGGCTTACACAATCCTCATCCTCTTCTTCCTTTTACAACAGCCACCCTGTGAAGTAGGCTGGGCTGAGAGTCTGTGACTGGCCCAAGTCACCCCGGCAGCTCCATGGTGCGGGGGATTAGAACCCAGAATTCCTGAGCCCCAGTCCTGCATTCTTAGGCACTACACAACACTGGGTTTTATAGCTCAATTTCTCTCAATCTCTCTCTCTCTCTCTCTCTCTCTCTCTCTCTCTCTCACACACACACACACACACACACACACACCCATCCATATATTGTGCCCAATGAAACCAGTGGGCTTAGCTGCATCAGCTCCACTTTGGTATAGATGAGCGGCATGATCTGCGAACTACTTGGAGGAATGGCGCTTTTGATACAAAGGTCCACCCACCCCTACGTTGCCCTGCCTGGGGACCTGGCACCAGCAGCGGATCACCATCTGTGAAACGTTCCAGAGGCACAATGGGCCCTCCCGTGAGGCAGAGGGAGGCAGTTGCCTCAGCGGGCAGGTGCTGGCAAGTGACAGCGCCGTGTCGGGGGAATGAACTGAGCACGATGCGGCCTCCTCTGTGCCCCCCGAAAGAGGTGGCCGGGTTGACGTGCGGTGGAGCGGCTGCTCCTTCAGCAGCGTGGGAGGGCAGCTCCTCTGCCAGTCCAGCTGCTCTTGCACATGGATGGAAGGGCACCACTTTGTCCTTTGCCTCAGGCCGTGAATGCCCCGGGCTGGGCTGGCCTTGGTGGACCGCCTCTCTGCTGGGCCACGGGCAGCCGCCCCTTGGCCAACCCCTTCCAGGCAGTGGATCTGTGGACCAGAATAACAAGCACGTGTCTATTTCTATACCACCCAATAGCTGAAGCTCTACGGGCGACGAACGAGAGTAACAGATGCAGTAAAATGCAATACAGAATAGAACCGCAATAAAACACCATAAAATTATCGTAAAAATTCGCAACAACATTTCTTGCAACTAAACAGCTAAAACCTGTATCTGCTTGAAAAAAGAAACAGCTGGAAACCCCCCTCCGTCCATGTGCCTTTTGGAGTTGGTACACGCGTCAACAAAGAGGGCAGCCTTAACCTGCTGCCAAAAAGGCAGCAAAGATGGCGCCAGGTGGGCGTCAGTGGGGAGGGCAGGCTATAATGTGGGGGCTGCCACAGTGGCCCTGGGGCAGTGGGGCTGTACATGATCTGAGCAGACTCGAAATATATGCAGGTGCTACACATGGTGTGACAAAGCAAGTTTGCCTGTTTCCCCCAGAAGAAGACCAGTTTCTTCACTGGGATCTTTCCCTCCAGGATTATCCTTCATTTCTGCCTTAGTTTTTGAGATAAATAATCAGCCATGCAGGAAAAAACAGCGCTGACAGAGCTTGGCAGTACGGAATATATCTTGGTGTATTTCTATTATTACACTAGATTATAGCATGCAATCATATTTCGAATAAACTAGCCATGCATTAAATCCAACCATGACGTAGTGAAGCATGATTTCTGTTCTGGTAGCCCAGCGTAGGTGAAATGCCTTCTAAATTTCATGAAAAGTGCTAACTTTTGATGCCCTGATTTAGCTTCCATCATGCATGCAATCCATTGCACCATCAGCCTGTTTTCTCAAAAAGGTTTTGCAATGTCACATCTTTTAGAATTTCTTAGCTGAGGCTGTATTTTTAACCATTATGAAAAATCTCAAGGACTCAATTCTAAAGAAAGCCATTTCTGTACGCTGCTGCTATACAATATCCAATTCCAATGAAGGAGATATGTGAACCTTATGGAAATGAACTGAGGTTGGATCTGGAGTGTGCCCTGCATTTGTTTCTAGCTCAGAATACAAGGACAAGTCTGAAAAATGCTCGGAGGGAAAAGACACTGCAGCTCATGGAAAGCATTCAGGGTCCAGCAAAGCCAAGTTAGGCAAACTAAAGCAGGGCAATGTCCAGGTTTCAGCAAAACAGGGCAGCGTTAAGCATGGCAAGATGAAGCGAAGGCCAGTTTCTGCGAGCGGAAGCCAGCTTAGCCGGTGCAGCACAAGGCTCCACAGAGCCTCAGAGCAC
Organism: Varanus komodoensis; assembly: GCF_004798865.1. Classification (NCBI taxonomy): domain Eukaryota; kingdom Metazoa; phylum Chordata; class Lepidosauria; order Squamata; family Varanidae; genus Varanus; species Varanus komodoensis. The sequence continues at coordinate 9,403,606 of NW_025336346.1, forward strand.
CCTGGACAGCGCCACGGAAAGCTCAGGCAGCAGCCGAGGACGTGCTGAAGACAGATCCCAGTGGAGAGAGAAACCTTTTCTGCGGAAGGGACCTCCTCTGCTTTCACAGCATAGGACCAGCTGGGCGTCCCCTGGAGGGTCTAGTAAGGTGTTCTCCAAGACAAGGGGGACGTGTGGCAAAATGGGGTGCTCTGGAGTTAGACTTCCTGCAATTAAGTGGACACTCAGGCAATCCCCTCCTCCACTAAATGCACCCTCCTAGCCTCTCCGGCCTCCTGGGAATGCTGCAGAGACCGTCACAAAATCCCGCTGCATGGGCGAGCCTCGGTGTTGCGGAGAGGTGATCCCCAAGTCAGGCAGCAAGCCTTCAATCTTAGACCTCCTTCCACAAGAGGAAAGTTTGGAAAACGCACCGACGCACCGTGCCAGTCTTCTGCCACTGTTACGTAGCACTGTAGGTTCTGGGGAACATCAGAACCACAAAGATGATGTTATGGACACTTGTAAAGCTGTGAATGGCCTAAAAGTGAGGGTGTTCTAGCAGGCATTCATACAAGTAATGGAGGAAACTTGCTATGATAACACCTAGCAAAAAGCACAATGTGCCCCTGAGTTGGATGTCCGGAGGAAGAAGAGAGCCTAGCAGTGGTGCCACACCAGACGCTGAGGGGACCCTGGCCGTGCCACGGCTGAACCCCATGCCCCACACCTGCATTCTCCGATCCATTCCTCCAGAGATCCTACAGGCCACTTTGCTCCACTGTTGCTAGCCGTGCGTGAGCAGCGCCCTGTAGCAGGACTGCTGGGAAATGCGGTGAGGGGGCGGCGAGGCGGCGCACGCCTGCGGCAGCAACTTGCTTACTGGAGATGGGTAGTAAAAGTGGGGGGCGTCCTATACATGGGGGCATCTTAGAGAAGGAAAAATACGGTAAATGATTGGTGATCTTCCCTGAACCTAAGGCCATATTTGAAAGCTCTTTCTTCCAATTATACATAGCTAAGAGACACTCAGTTGTATGAAAGATCAATTGTCATTGTCTTTGATAGGTTTTTTTTTAATCCATTGCTTCAAATGCAGAATGTACTTCCTGTCATTACAGTATGTCACTAAATTCAAATCCAACAGCTTTTTACAAAGAATTTCACACATGTGCTTGCTTGCCTGTTTGCTTGCTTCATTTTTTAGTCTCACCATATTTTAGAATTTCAAAACTAGACAGCACTGGGTGGTTAAAGTTTCAAACTGCCAGATCAACAAAAAGTAAACAAACTGAAAGTAGTACATAGCTAATGTTTAATCATCTTCTCTGTTATGAATAGGCAAGTTCACATTTGGAATTTAAGAGTAGATTGATTAGAACATCTGTTCAGAGAAGAACACTGATCATAAAGTCCTATGGAGAGAAAAAAGTCAGCCCAACCAAATTTATATAAATGTGCCATAATATAAATCCAGCCATGCAAACCAGTGGGTCCTGCATGAAATCAAGCCAGAAGTTCCCCTAGAAGCAAAAATGACAAACTGAACCTGGCCTACTTGGTCGCATCATGAGAAGGCAGGACTTCCTGGAGAAGACATCCTCCAGGGAAGTCCTGGGAAAGTCAAAGGAGAAGAAGAAAAGGAAGACCAGGTATGAGATGACTTGACTCCATGCAGGAAGCCACAGCCATGGATTTAGAAGGGCTGAGCAGGGCCGGCTGGCATGGACAGGCCATTTTGAAGGGCTTTCACTCATGAGGTCATCTGAGAGGGTCTGATGCCACACAGGAAGCACAACACCCTCAATAATCAAAAAGGACATTGTAACAGCCCTTTAATATTATTTGCATTTAATTTTTGGTCACCATGACCCTGCAGAGAGGCTGTCACACATACAGAGCTCCCTTTGGGATTTCCCCTTTGAGAACTGGGCAACAGGGGAACGTTGTCCTTATGAATAATTTATTTATTTATTTTTCGATTTATAGCCTGCCTTTTTCCTACAAAGGGTTCAAGGCAGCTTACATCATTCTCCTCCTCCATCTTATCCCCACAACAACCCTGTGAGGTAGGTTGGGCTGAGCGTCTGTGACTGGCCCAAAGTCACCCAGTTGGCTCCATGGCTGAGCGGGGACTAGAACCCAGATCGTCTGAGTCCCAGTCCCATGCTCTTAACCACTACACCACACTGGCTCTCTGAAGTGAAATGTCATGAAATTCTAATGACAAGGAGGTTGTAATCTAGCACATGAGTGGCTGCAGAGTGCTCACTGGGACCAGGAAGGTCTGAGTTCTGGTCCCCAGTCAGCCATGACTATGCTAACCATTAGGCACCTGATTGATTTGGATGTCTGAGGGAAGACCTGGATGGATTGCTTTTGGCTGCTGGTTTCACTTTAATCAAGAGATAAGCTGGTAGTAGTCCAGGGGAACCATTTTGTTTTTGTTTCCTTTCAGTTTGAAAACATCGGTGAAACTGGCGAGTGCCATTTTTCTGGATGAAATAGTTTGTACTGTTTAATCGGGTGGAAAAGGAATTGCTTGGATGGAATACAAGACACTATCAGGAGGAAATCTTTGATGGCATAGTCGAACTCCTGCCTTCCTTAACATCAAACTGAGCACAATCGCTGCCTTCAAGGGTCTGCTTCTTGCAAAATGTGGCAAACATAGTAGAAACCAGCTTGCAGGGTCTGTACATGTTGGGCAGCCGGTACTCTCTGTACTGCAGCTCAGCACACAAAGCTGCGTGCATAGCAATGTCCCTGCCCATGAAGTGTCTGGGGAATATTAATGACTTTGGGGTTAGCTTTGCAGTTTAGTTCACACAGCTCCATTTAGCTCTGCAACATGCTGGTTTCTATTTTTACAACAAAACCCATGTGACAAACTGATGTCATGGCTGGCACCTTTGGTGGTTCATATTTCCTATCTAGCTGACTTGGATACTGTTATCTTCCCAGAAGTCGAAAAGGTCAAAGAGTTAATGAACTTGGGGAAGTTTTTTTTTGTGGGGGGGGGGGGGGATAGCCAGTCCTTAAAAAAAAAAAATCCAGATCCTTGGCTCTAACAACATGAGCTTGCTGTGCCAAACATCCATTCTGTTGCCATCGCTTTCCTGCTGAGAAACCTATTTTCTAGATAATAAAGTGAGCACTCAAGTGTAGAAAGAGAAGAAAAGCTCCGGTATAAAAAGGCCTATAACAAGGGTGGGGGGAATGTTAAACACCAGCATGTTGCTAGTTACTTCTACTGCAGTTACTACTGTTCTCTTCTAGCTGTTAGTATTCCGGGGCACTATTTTCAAGGCAAACAGAAGAGATGTGATCTGTTTTTACAGCTGTTAAGGAACAGTTATAGTTGACCTATAATTGTAGCAAACAAAACATGTGCATCCAAGCAGGCTTCTCCAGGATGATCCTGCTGTGACAACATGAATGCAAGAGTTTAATGACTAAGGTCATGTGGGATTATACAGAACCCCCAAAAGGAACAGGGTATTAGTTCTTCAAAGGATTCAAATGTTTTGCAGTTATAGCCACAAGCAACCCATCTTTATATCTTCATGTTCTATGAAAATATGACACTGCTTTCTACTAAAAGATGAAGTTGCCAACTATCATTGGCCTATCAGATCCAATATTCTGTATTCCACATACTCCAAGGGCAGTATCCAGCATTGGTGCTCTGCTTATAGCACAGATGTAGACTTCCTCCAGTGTGATGACGACATGCGAGTACCACGGATTTTCTGGGGATATCTACTGTCCCAACTCTTTCTACTGGCACTGCACATGTACGGTCACTTACATTAGCACTACTTTGATAGTGGAAATGGAGCATCACCACTAAATACGGCCACCAGTACTCAGCCAGAGGTCTTTCTCAGCTCGGCAAAGTTTATTTCTCTTCACTGGAGGCAGGATCTGAGGGGTGGCTAGAGATTGCATTGAGAGAAATTGCATTGAGAGTGTGTATGCATGAGCTCTTCTATTGCTATATGGCTTTTACATAAAATAAAATCTGGGAACACATGCTTATACATTAATATATACTTGCAGATCACTTTGTATATCTTGCCTTCAGCATGCCTGCCAGAACTTCATTTGCTATAGAGCAACAGATAACAAATATCACAGCGCTTCACAGAGTAACCAGTTATAAAATTATTTCCTACCTGTTCAAGAATGTACCTTGTAGTGTTTCTCAGTTTATGCACAGTAAGCTATCATTATTCTCTCTGTGATACATCCTTACTCTCACATAGTATTCTGATACGTATGAAAACACATTGCTATAGCTAAGTTAATGTTCCAAGATAGTCAAACGCGATAGAGGAAAACAAGCAACATTATAAATGTTTTTTAAAGAATTATTCACAGCATTTGAATGAGTAACACTTTTTGAAAGGTAACCTTGATGATATGGGAGCTTTGGATGTAAAAATATGTTCCCCCTCCTTAGAACATGTTAAAACATAAGAAGAACCCGGCCAGGCTGAACAAGGATTCATCTCGTCCAAGAGTCTACCCACACAGGACCTGACCTTCTGCCCCTGTGGAATGCATAGGCAGGACAGGCCTGCAGAAACACCACCGGCTCATGTTCCCCAGCAACTGGTACATGCAGGCATGCTGCCTCTGACACTGGAAGAAGCATATAGTCAGCAGATCTATTAGCGTCATAATAGCAATAACAATTAAAATGCAGAAATATGGGTATTTTAGCAAGCGTCTGATACAACTACAGTTTTAAGAAAGTCATTTTCAGTATTGCATGTACTATGTTTAACCCCACTTCTCTTTCATTATAGTATTATTGTTATTTTGTAGATATTCACTCATGTATTTTAATATGGATAAACAGTTTTATACAGCATGCAGTTTTTTAGGTGTTGCAAATATTTGCATTTGCATCGAAAGAAAGCATTGTGATATTCCAACAGATGGCAGTGTTGAGGCTTATTCTCTTATTGAGCCTTCTCTATCATACAGTCTTATCATTAGTGCTGCGCTTAAATAGTTAATTTATGGCAATATTGACAACTATTCCAGTTGCTGGAGACAGACAACATCCATGTGCTAAGGCATGATTGATGTTCCAAGACTAATAATATAATAAGGCATGGGAGCTGGAAAGGTGAAACACAGAGCTAGTTATGGTTATACATTAAAGCATCACACAAATGGCTTTGGAGCCCCCATTTTTGATGACTCCATTTTTCCTAGTGGGTATGTCCCAGGGGATGGTGCTAGGCAAATATTGCTCAACCCTGTGGCCTTTGACTTCTGGAAGACTTATATTTTCTCTGCAGTGGTGTTTAACTTTTCTACCCTGGGGAAAATCAATTTAGGATTTATGGTTGAGTGTCCTCAATATGCAAAGGATACCCCAATCCTTCCTTTACTTCTAATGCCATGGAAGTCACGAAAATCCTGAACCATTTGCAGGATACACTAATATTGTCTTCTATTATATTTCTGGGGATGTGGTTCTGGTTTACTACTGTTAATATTCAGGATTTTTCTGAGATTAATATGACTGGATATGAAACTTCTGGATTTAGTATATGTATATGTCATGTCCTGCTGTGCAGGAACATTGTTCAGAAAGGAAGGCTTAGATATCCAACTAGGTACCAGGAAAAATTTCCTCTCTGCTGGGGCAGTACAGCAATGGAGCCAGGTTGTGGGCTGCTGTTGCAACCGGACAGCCATCTGAGTGGGATGGTGTGACTTTGTGTCCTGCACTAGCAGGGGGGGGGGGTGAACCTGGTGGTCTCCTAGGCCCCTTCCAACTCTGCTATTCTATTATGATGTGATTCTGTGGTTTAGCTATAGGAAAGGTACATACATATAAGGAACATACAAATGTGTCATGGAACTCTGTGCGTGAACTGAAGAGGTTGAATGGCAACTGAAGCTATACATTACAGATGGCAATGGGAACACTTCACACACGTGTGCACGCGCGCGTACACAACAGTATGTATACTCATAAGTAGTACAGTGGGATTCTTTCTTGGGTGTGCATAGGAGTGCAGACTTAAGCCACCTGCTGTACAATCCTATGCACATTTATTCTTGTCAGTCTCACTGTACTCAGCGGTGCTTATTCCTGGGAAAAGGGCTTAAGTTTTCAGCCTTACTTAGAAGGAGCATTTGGACTATTTCTCTAAACATCATGACAGAGGGAAAGGATAAAATGAATGTTTACTGTCTGTTGTTACTTCTATTGCTATAGCTCCTTGGGTCTTTTCCAATTTTAGCAACCACAAAAGCTTTTCTCTACTTGACTCATAATTTTATGGCAGTGTATCTGTTGGCCTATGTTCTGTTTTAGTCCACATTTTAGAATGATTGCAAACCTATTCTTTCCACACACACACACACACACACACTTTTGGTTTTGGCAAATTAACCTGTTTTGTAGGGGTTGCAGGGATAGTCTATATAAATATGTTTGTATTAACATGTTGTTTTAATATGATGCACACATCCTGCCCCCTGGATATTGTGGACTCTGGAAGAACCCCTGGGCACAACTTTCTTGTAGCTCATTGTTAATTATGTTTCCTGTTATTTCTGGCTCAGACATAGGAGCAACAGTGAAGATACATTTTTACCTAAGTCAGGTTAGCAAATAGGTCTGTAGAGTTTATTTACACAAACTCCTACTTAACACAACAGCTAAATTCTACCACTAAGTTAAGAGTAACTGTATGCTTGAAAATATTCAGTTGTAACCCGGAATTCATTCCAGCCTTAGGCAAAACACACAGGTTCCTTGGTAGGTGAAGAACACAAAACCAAGAGAAGCATAATGGATTTAGTTTAGCGGAGCTGTTGATTATTTTTGGTTGTTACACTATGTTAACACAAAAATCAGTGAACCAACACTGTGTGTTGTGAATGATCCAATATGTGCTTCCTTTCCTCAACGATCCCAGGAGTGACCTGAACACTGCACACAATCTAGCAGAGCTCATGCTGTTTAAGTCTGTGTCCCCCCATGCAGTTTCCGTAACTTGAGGGAGATTTTCTTTTCTCCTTAGTTTTACAAAAAGAAGAGGCAGAAACGAAAAAGAATACCAAGTGATATTACACAAGTATAGCATACAATTCACATAAAAAGCAAAAATTTCCATCCCTTCTGCCCACCATTAAGTCAATCAGTTCCAAGAGCCTTATTTTTTTCCTAGTTTATAGTTCTTTATACAAAGTAATTGTCCTGTCCTGTAGTTATAAGTAACATCCTAGCTTTGATATTGTGATGAAGTTCACTAATAGTATTTCTACAAGTTCTGTTTACTTGAATTGCTTATAATAAGCTTTCCATTTTTCATTACATTCTTTGGCAGGTCTTCTTTTGATAACAAGGAGCCCTGCCCAGCCCCACTGCTCTCTTTTGAAAGCTGAGCCCAGTTCCACCTGCTGCATTGTCCAAATAGACGAGTTGAGCAAGCAGGTAAACGATCTAGAGGCACAGGGCAGGAAAGCCATGGAGAGCAGTTTCTCCCCAAGAGGACAACCTGAACCATTCTGTGGAGACAGCCGATCCTACAGAAGCATGCAAGCAAAAGCAGGCAGGGACCGCTCCTAGTTCTATGACCTTGCTCAGCCTCTTTCTGTACCAGGGCAGGATGGAGTGGGGCTGCATTGCTGTCCACCGGCTTTGTCTCTGTCTGAGCATGCAGGGTTGGTCATGGAGTTAGCCGAAGTCACATCCTTTTTTGTTTTGTTTTGCAAATGCAAATTAAAAGCCATATATGTTCAAACTAAGTTAAGGAAGTTACACATTCTTTGTGCATTCCAAAATGAAGGGTAATTGTAAATTGTGCCTGAATGGTAACTGCCACTGTAATTATAAGGCATACCTTATGTAATACATGCCTTATGTATTACACTTTGTAAGCAGTGAAAACCTTATCCAGTCTTATACAGTGGCACCTCGGCTCACAAACACCTCAGTTCATGACCAAATTGCATTGCGGACAAAAATTTCATAAAAATTTTGACTCAGGTTGCGAACTCCGCATTGAGTGGTGACCGCGATCGTGGCCATCTCCCCCCCCCCCCCGCCCCAAGTGGGGAGATGGCTGCAATCGTGCTGGGGCGGGGGGCAGAGATGGCCGTGATTGTGCCCCTTTCCTGCATGAGCAATCTTGGCCATCTCCCCCCGCAGCACGATCGCGCCCGTCTCCACCCCCTCCAGCGCACCGGGATGAGGAGCGCCTGCAGGGAGGACGGGCTCGATCGTGGTCATGCTGGGGGGGTGGGGAGATGGCTGTGCTCATGCTCGGGGGGCGGAGATGGCAGCAATCTTTGTTCTTTGTCACTTTGCTTCACATTTTTCTGATTAAAAAAAAATAGCTACAGAACGGATTAACCTTATTTACATTGAACCTTATGGGGAACTTTAACTTGGCTCACAACCAATTTGGGTCACAACCAGAGTCCTGGAACAGATTAAGTTCGTGAGCCACACCACTGTATACTATGTTTGCTTACCATACAGGCCCCGTGCACGGACATTTTGCCTTGGTCTTTCAGCTAAACGTTTGGCTGAGGGTATGGGGGTACATTTGAACAGAAATGCTACATGAGGCTTCCTCAGTCAAGTGCTGTAGATGCATTTGTTTTGTATTAAATTCTATTAATGTTAATGGGACGTAAAACAGCCTGATGTTTCTCTGAGAGTGCAACCACCAGTGTTATTTTATGTGTCATTTCCCCTAAATTAGTGTAAAAGCTCCCACTGGCAACTAAGACACCAAGGTGTGTGGAATCTGCATGCATCTACTGTTTTACAAATACACCTGTCTGAAGTTACAGTTCTGAACATGCATAAAAGGAAATTGCCAAAGGTGAAGCAGGAGAGGGTCTTTCTCTTTCATTCCTTGTTATTCATTTCTGAATTTCCAGATGAAGGTCAGATTGCATACATTCAGGACTCAAACGCTCCTTTTCTATAAGGAAATGGAGCATAGAATATACCCCAAAAATATATTTTGAGCAATGTCTTGGTAGTATGCAGGTGTCATATTTACAATTCAGAATGCTGTTTGTGCCGATAAAATGCAAACATGCATAAATTCAATTATATATTAATAGGCATTCCTTTGGTTAAGCAGTTTTAGTAGTAACCTCAGAGTCCAGCTGAATCAGATAGTATGATGGCAACAATATGCTTGTTGGTGTTTAAAAACCAAGGTGGGATGCAGGAACTATCCTACTGTGTGTAATGCAGAGAAATATGCATAGATGTATAGAATAGTAGGGCTGAAAGGGATCAAGAAGGCCACTGGGTCCAACCCCCTGCTGGTGCGGGATGCCAATTTACACCATCCCACTCAGAGGACTGTCCAGTTTCGTCTTGAATGTTACTAGCGTAGGAGAGCCCACCACCTCTTTTGGCAACTTGTTCCACTCTCATATTGCTCTGAAGTTAGGAAGTTTTTCCTGTGCCTGGCCTGAATCTGCTGTGCTGAGGTTTAAGTCTGTTGTTCCATGTCTTACACTTGGGCATGAGTGAGGTCTTTTCCTTCCTTTTTGTGACAGCCATCGAGGTACTTGTAGAGCGCTATTGTATTCCATTGCAGTCTTCTTTTACTGAGGCTAAACATGCCCAGTTGTCTTAGCCTCTCATCACAGGGCTCAGTTTCCAGACCCTGGATCATCTTTGTTGCCCTGCACTGTAGCCTTTCTAGTGTTTCTGCATTTTTTAAAATTCTGGGTGCCCAGAACTGGACTCAACATTCCAGGTTAGGTTTGACTAGGGCAGCATAAAGAGGAACTAGTACCTCTCTTGTTTCGGAAGTGATGCTTCTATTTATGTATTCCAAAATAGCGCTTGCCCTTTTTGTGCCTGGGATTGCTGTACACAACAGCTGCAAGGACTTTTTCTTTTTCAGTGCTGGTGAGCCAAGTATTCCCCATCTTGTATCAATGCATTTGGTTCTTTTTCTTAGATGGAGAACTTGGCATTGGTCCCTGTTAAATTTCATTCTGTTGCTCTGAACCCGGTGTTCAAATTTATCAAGATCACCCTGGATCTTCATTTTGTCTTCCAGGATGTTAGCTAGTCCGTCCATTTTATTGTTGTTCACAAACTTATATTTCATCTAGATCAATAAAGATGTTGAAGAGCATTGTATAGAATCAAAGAGTCACACAGTTGGAAGGGACCTAGCAGGCCATCAGGTTCAACCGACTACTCAGTGCAGGACTCAGGTCAACCATACAATTTCAATCTGGCCTGGCCTGGCCTGGCCTGGCTTCCAAGATGAGGGAGGATCAGGCACTTTAGGCTATATGGAAGCTACCGACACAGCCCTGTGGCACCACACTCATTCTCTTTCTCCAGCTTCAGAAGGTGCCATTGATGAACACTCTTTGCGACCGATTCTGTAGCCATTTGTAGATCCACCTAATAGTAATTCTGTTAAGTCAACGTTTTGCTAGTTTGTTTATCAGGATGTCATGGGCATTTTGTTGAATGCTCTGCTAAAGTCTAGATAAATTATGTCACAGCATTTCCACTGACCATTTGGGAGGTTACCCAGTCAGAAAAAAAAGAGATTGGTTAGTTTGGCATGAATTATTCTTAAGAAATCTGTGTTGGCTTCTGCTCATCACTGCATTTTCTTCAAGATGCTTACAGGCTGATTTTTAAAATATTTTTCCAGTATTTTTCCAGGGATTGATATTAGACTGACTGCTCTGTGGTTCCCTGGTTCATCTTTCTTGAAGATAGGGACAACATCAGTTCTTCTCCAGTCATCCAGCACTTCCCACTTCCCAAGATTTTCTGGAGATAATAGATAGTGGAGTGAAGATCTTGAGCCTCTGGTTATTAGCACAGAAGGTATAGCTGCCCGAAAACATTATCTAAAACAAAAAAATTATCAGTCTTTTTACGTATCTTTAATAGAAGTCAGAGAAAGAAACAGCTATGCAGGCAAAATCAAGTAGAGACAGGTACTCCTAATTTCTACCATCAGCATCCTGATAATGACTACCTCTCTAAAACAGAACCATTGAAGGCTGCAGTTAAAAACTATAAACACATTTACCTGGGAGTACATCCTAGTGGAGCTTAATTTGAAGATGATATGTGTCATATTGCCCTGCACTTTAATCAGTTGTGTTTAATCTTAAAAGGCTATTACTGGCTTGGGAAAAAGAAAGCTCTCACTTTTCCTTGTGTCAGAATCCTTTGGACATATGCCACTTGTATTATTGCTGTTTGGTTTCAATCCAGCCTATAAAAGTCTTGCCAAAGATTTGTAGTACTGCAAAGGACTGAAAATAGCTCCCTGGTACCAGGTTTTTACAGATCTTTAGCTATGTATCAGCTCAATATACTTAATGAAACACTTCCTTTACCAATTATAGGGTGTTCACAGTAGTATCAAATATATACTATTTTTATACTTGGACTGTAAGTCAAAACAGACATCTCTTTAAATTTGTATCAGCAGCGTCGGCTCTTCCAGTCTCAGCTTCACTCTAGAGTCATTGGAGGTCTTAAAAGACCCCCCTATACCTACTCTACAGTAGAAGTGGGGAAAAAACTACCAAAGAAATAAGTCCTAGCTATGTTTTTAAAGTAACATCTTATTGAGCAGAATACATAATCCTAGACATCAAAAGTCCAGAACATATTTAGTATTTAGCAACATATTTTTGTAATATACCTGCAGTAGTATAAAATAGGAATATGGAAATTCTTCTTTACAGAAGTTCTTCATGAGCCTGTTGAGGCTTCGGACTACCTCTGCAGATCCTGAAAGTAAAAGCATTTTTATTATCATATTCCCTGGCATGTTTGCTTTTCTTCTGCCAGTGGAGATAATAATAATAAAAAAACCATTTACAAGTAAACAGCATTCTTAAAAACCCCAGTACGTCCATGAAATAGGTCCATTCAATTAAATTATGTTCATAAATAATGGTTGATGCTTATGGTAAGCATCTACCCTAATGAGATAATATTCATATTTGAGCATTTCGGTTGTGAAAAACCTTTACCCCACGTAGTTGTCTGCCAGTGCAGTGGTCCAGAGGGCTTCATTTAGCCCTCATCTTAAGCCTCACTGGAGAGAACCTTAACAGAACCTGATCCTTGGCATATGGCTCAGATGTGGGATGAGATCTGCTCTTGGATTAAATCAATGCATTTACTTGCTAGGCCACAGTGTGCCTAGCACTCCCGGTGTTAGCAGAGTGTGAAGTCATGCTGGAAATAACAAACCGGGACAGGTGCGCACAGCAGTTGTAAGTTACATCACATTCATGTTTTTTGCACTCAAAATTGGGTGTTATGGCTTGGCTTCTTTTAAAATGCCAAATAAAAAGCATAAGACAGTACTTTGTAAGTTTATTTTAAAAACAGGATAGCAATCTGTAGCTCATGGGTCCTCAAACTGAGGCCCGCGGGCCGGATCTGGCCCGCCATGCCCTTTTAACCGGCCCACCCCACAGGTTTTGCACTCTCTGGGTGCATGCGGGCTTGTCGCGGGGAGATTGTTTTGGACTCGATCAGAGAAAATGATCTCGTGGGCAAGCCAGCGCCTCGCCCCGCGCACCCCCCCATCTCTGCCTCGCCTCGCGTGCGTGCGCACCCCGTCCCCACACCGGCCTGCGCCTCCCCACCCGGCACCGCCTTGGCGGCCCGCAGCCACCGCTGGCACCTGTCAACTGGCCCCCGTTCAAAAAGTTTGAGGACTCCTGCTGTAGCTATTCCAACTACTTATTTTATATTCTATCGATCAGAGAATGCCAGTGTTGCCTATTAAAGGCATAGCCTACCATTCCATTAAAATTGATCACAATAAACTTCCCGGATGCTCCCAGATTAATCACAAACCTTCCCTAACTATGCTCTGCTCGGATTCCTTAGATCCCTACATCCCTGCTGCTAACCTTCAGGTTACCATCTCCACCTTTCAGAGGACTCCTGACCCTACGAAGTGCTCCACCCTTTCTCCCCTGGTGTTCATCACACCTAGCACTGCATTTAGGAAGAGCTGTGGCCGGCTGTCGGCCATACTTTAAGCCTCCCGTCCATGAGGACTTTGTCACAAAAGCCCAGACCCACTGCTTGCACAACAGCTAAAATTAACCATGGAAAGGAGTGGGGACAGAGTATGGCAGGGCTCCCTTTGTATCCACAGTGGGATGCTACCCCTAATTTCTATATGCTACTACATCTAGACTAGGAACAGCACGGCCATCTTGTCCTCACAGGAGATGGGTGTAGTCTGGAGACTTACTGCATCCAGTGGCAGTGAGCTGATCTCCACCCTGCATTATGCCCTGCATTTGCTCTAGATAGCAGTTTACATTAATGCCGGTGAAGGAGAAGGAAGGAGGCTGGGAGAGCGGTTGGCAGGAGCAAAAGTCCATCACCCCAGCCCGCTCCCTTCCCTGCCCCTCCCTTCCTCCCGGAGGCCCAGCTGCAAGGGAGCTCAGTGGGCACTCGTGGATGCAGTCCAGCTCCAAGATGGTAGGGTCTCGGACCTGGGACTTGGAAGGCTCTTGGAACACGCCATAACCAAGCCTAAGGACATGTCACTGAAATGCTCCTCCTCCCTGATTAACCCAGCTTTCACTTTCCTCACCCTCTTTTGTTGTTTCCCTTCTACTGAATTTTAGACAGCAACAGACTGTTCTCTTGGAATCATATGCACAGGTATTCAAATGCATGAACACACCCAAACAAACACACACCCAGATATATACAAGCATGCATACTATACTGATAGTTGCATGCACTTTCATCTTTTTACCAATGAACACCATTGAAATGGAATAAATTCATGACTAGGTTTATTTGAATTAACATAGCAAGAATTAAGGAAAATATCTGGGAGGTTTAAGTGGAGCACATCTGAGATTTATTATTATACAAGCAATACACAGCAGTTACAGGTGTGATCTGAAAGCTACTCATTCCTATAGAGCAAAGATATTGCCCAATTAATGTGCAAGCATTATTACAGAGGGAAATAAAAGCAAGTAAAATATTGTACCTTTTTATGCATAGGTGATCAACATTTGTGATAGATTTAGAAAGAAGAAATGCTAAAAACTCTTCTATATCTGCAGTAATATACCGTTTGGTCTTTAATCATGTTGTGGATAAAAACCAATGATCTTTAAAAAAGCATTAAATGCATTTTTATTTAAATTGGATGTTTTAAAAAATAAAATGCTTTTTGAGGAAAAATCTATCTAAATAAATAGTTTTCTATTTAAGATACAATATCGCCCAAAGGTTATTTATCAAGAAATAAGGATTAATTTTTAATTATGTAGTAAGAGGCTTTATATTCATGCAATGTTTAAAATTTTGGTAAATAGATTCCATTAATCTGTTTGCAATGTCATGCTCTTCCAGAGATTCCTGTAAGATTGGGCAATTTTTCTATCTAGAAGATATTATCGCAGATGCTTGGTTTTACAGTTCTCAAAACTGTGAATTTATGTCTGCAGAGACCACGTGCCTCTTCTTCACAGCAAAAATGTTACAAAATACACATAGTTGAGAGAAAGGCCTTAATTCCAAAGGTCTTGCAAATCTATGTTCCCAGGTGGCACTCTTTAAGAATGGAAGCTGATTTTAGTGACATGTTACATATTTTTTGATTAGAAGATAAGTAATTTCATATTTGAGTTCTTTAAGGACTTAGAGAGATGCCCCCCTTCATAGATCACTGCCTTGTCATGGCGAAGGGGCTTGTGTAGCTCAATGAAGCTATGATCTATGCCGTGCAGGGCCACCCAAGATGGACAGGTCATAGCAGAGGGCTCTGACAAAAGCTGATCCACTGGAGAAGGAAATAGCAACCCACTCCAGTATCTTTGCCATGAAAACCCCATGGATAGTACCAAAAGGCAAAAAGATATGACGCCGGAAGATGAGCCCCTCAGGTCGGAAGGTGTCCAATATGCTACTGGGGAAGAGCAGAGGGCTAGTACTAGTAGCGCCAGAAAGAATCAAGCGACTGGGTAAAAGCAAAAAGGACAATTCAGTTGTAAATGTATCTGGTGGTGAAAGGAGAGTCTGATGCTGCAAAGATCTATACTCCATAGGAAACTGGAATGTAAGATCTATGAATCAAGATAAGCTGGATGTGGTCAAAGCAACAGTGAGAACTGGACATGGAACTACTGATTGGTTCAAAATTGAGAAAGGAGTTTGGCAAGGCTGTATACTGTCGACCTGCCTATTTAACTTATATGCAGAGCACATCATGAGAAAGGCGGGGCTAGATGAATCATCAGTTGGAATTAAGATTCCTGGGAGAAATATCAACAACCTCAGATATGCAGATGATACCACTCTCATGGCAGAAAGTGAAGAGGAACTAAAGAGCCCCTTGATGCGGGTGAAGCAGAGTGCAAAAATTGGCTTGAAACTCAACATTAAGAAAACTAAGATCATGGCATCCGGTCCTCTCACTTCCTGGTAAATAGATGGGGAAGAAATGGAGGTACTGACAGGTTTTATTTTCTTGCGCTCCCAGATCACCACAGATGGTGACTGCAACCAAGAAATTAAAAGATGCTTGCTCCTGGGGAGGAAAGCTATGCCAAATCTAGACAGCATACTAAAAAGCAGAGACATCACTCTGTCGACAAAAGTGCGTGTAGTCAAGGCTATGGTTTTCCCAGTTGCAATGTATGGCTATGAAAGCAGGACCATACGGAAGGCTGAGCACCGAAGAATTGAGGCCTTTGAATTGTGGTGCTGGAGAAGACTCCTGCGCGTCTCTTGGACCACAAGGCGATCAAACAGTCAGTCTTAGAGGAGATCAACCCTGACTGGTCATTAGAAGGCCAGATCCTGAAGATGAAACTCAATTACTTTGGCCACCTAATGAGAAGGAAGGACTTACTGGAGAAGACTGGGAACAATTGACAGCAAAAGAAGAAGAGGACGGCAGAGAATGAGGTGGCTAGATGGAGTCACTGAAGCAAGTCGGTGTGAGCTTAAGTGGACTCTGGGGGGATGGTGAAGGACAGGAGGGCCTGGAGGAATGTTGTCCATGGGGTCGCAATGAGTCAGACACGACTTCTCGACTAACAACAAGCCCCTCCTTTTTTTTAAATACAGGAAAAAAAAAACAAAAACAGAAACATCAAAATATCAGTAATATAACGTACAAAAGCCAAACTAATAATGAAAAAGTAAATAATAGTGTCCCCACCACCTCAGGAGACCAGTAATACCTGCCATGAGAGTAGTATCATCTGCATATCTGAGGCTGTCGATATTTCACCCAGCAATCTTAATTCCAGCTGGTGATTCATCTAGCCCCACCTTTCTCATGATGTGCTCTGCATATAAGCATAGGCAGGGCAACAATAAATAGGCAAGACAACAATATACAGCCTTGCCATACTCCTTGCCCAATTTTGAACCAATCAGTAGTTCCATGTCCAGTTCTCACTGGTGCTTCTTGATCCACATACAGGTTTCTCAAGAGACAAATAAGATGTTCTGGTACTCCTATCTCTTTAAGAACTTGCCACAATTTGTTGTGATCCACACAATCAAAGGCTTTAGCGAAGTTAGTGCTGTAAGTATGTTTTTCTGGAACTCCCTAGCTTTCTCTATGATCCAAAGTATCTTGGCAATTTGATCTTTGCCTCTCCGAAACCCTGCCTGTACTTCTGGTAGTTCTCAATCCACATAGGATTTTGAGCATAACTTTGCTAGCATGTGAAATGAGTGCAATGGTGCGGTAGTTTGAACATTCTCTGGCATTGCCCTTCTTTGGAATCGGAATGTAAACTGACCTTTTCCAATCCTGTAGCCACTGCTGAGTTTTCCAAATTTGCTGGAATATTGAGCATAGCACTTTTACTGCATTGTCTTTTAGGATTTTGAATAGCTCAGCTGGAATACTGTCTCCTCCATAGCTTTGCTGTCGCTAAGCCTTCCCAAGGCCCTTTTGACTTCACACTTCAGGATGCCTGGTTTGAGATCAGTGATACCACCATCATGGTTATCAGGGACATTAAGCTCTTTCTTGTATAGTTCTTCCATGTAATCATGCCACCTCTTCTTAATCTGTTAGGCCCCTGCCATTTTGGTTCTTTATCATGCCCATCTTTGCATGAAATAGCTTCATAGCTCCAATATTCCTGAAGAGATCTCTAGCCTTTCCCATTCTATTGTTTTCCTCTATTTTTTTGCATTGTTCATTTAAGGCCTTAAATTGTCTACGTATTCTCTGAAATTCTGCATTCAGTTCGGTGTATCTTTCCCTTACTTCCTTGCCTTTTACTTGCCTTCTTTCCTCAGCTATTTGTAAAGCTTCCTCAGACAGCCATTTTGCTTTCTTGCATTTCATTTTCTTTGGGACAATTTTAGTTACTATCTCCTGTATAATGTTGTGAACTTATGTCCATAGTTCTTCAGGCACCCTGTCTATCAGATCTAAACCCTTAAATCCATTTGTCACCTCCACTGTTTATTCATAAGGAATATGAGGTCATACCTGAGTGGCCTAGTGCTTTTCTCTACTTTCTTCAATTTAAGCCTAAATTTTGCAACCAGAAGCTCATGATCTGAGCCACAGTCAGTTCCTGGTCTAGTTTTTACTGACTGTATAGAGCTTCTCCATCTTTGGCTGCAGAGCACATAGTCAATCTGATTCTGGTGTTGATTGTCTGGTGATGTCCATGTGTAGAGTCGTCTCTTGGACTATTGGAAAACAGTGTTTGCTATGTCCTTGATGAAACTCTGTTAGCCTGTGCCCTGCTTCATTTTGTACTCCGAGGCCAAACTTGCCTGTTTTTCCAGTTATCTTTTGACTTCCCACTTTAGCATTCCAATCCCCCATGATGATAAGGACATCATTTTTTGGTGTTATTTCTAGCAGGTGTTGTAGGCTAGAACCGGTCAACTTCAGCCTCTTCAGCAACAGTGGTTGGGGCATAGACTTGGACAACTGTGATGCTGAATGGTTTGCCTTGGATTCGAACTGAGATCATTCTGTCATTTTGGAGATTGTACCCTAGTACTGTTTTTCCTACTCTTTTATTGAGTATGATGGCTACTCCATTTCTTCTGGGGGATTCTTGCCCACAGTAGTATACATGATGGTCATCAGAATTAAATTCACCCATTCCTGTCCATTTTAGTTCACTGATTCCCAAGATGTCAATGTTCAGTCTAGTCATCTCATGTTTGAATACATCCAACTTACCTTGATTCATAGATCTTTTTCCAGATTCCTGTGCACTATTGTTTTTTACAGCATCGGGGTTTCCTTTCACCACCAGATTCATCTGCAAATGAGTGTCCTTTTGGCTTTGACCCCGTCACTTCATTCTTTCTGATGCTACTAGTACCAGCCCTCTACTCTTCTGCAGCAGCACACTGGACACCTTCTGGCTCATCTTCCAGCATCATATCTCTTTGCCTGTTGATTCCGTCCCTGGTGTTTTCATGGCGAGGATACTAGAGTTGGTTGCCATTTCCTTCTCCTTCTGCTTTTGTCAGATCTCTCCGCTATGACCTGTCTGTCTTGGGTGGGCCTGCCCGGCATAGCTCATAGCTTCATTGAGCTACATAAGCCCCTTCTCCATGCCAAGGCAGTGATCCACGAAGGGGATCACAGAGCTTTTCCAAACAAACAACATCCTTCATGTGAAAGAGATCTATATGCATTGGGTTCTATTACAGGAGACAAGTTTTGCTGGATCTGCTCAAAGGCCTAGCTATCATTCTGTTCCAACAGTGGCCAACCAGATGTGTACTACATTATTATTACTCTTATTCATACCAATACTGATAAACAGAGAAGCCAACAATCAGGCCATGAGTTTAATGGCAAACTCCCACTCTTGTTCCCCATACATGAGGAACTATGTTGTATACCATTATGTCTTATAGCCATTAATAACCTTCTTGTCAATGAATTTGTCTCTTTTAAAGCCATCCACTTTGTGGCCACTATATATACTAGTGAATTCAGTTGTGCTTGCATATGCTTATTAATTACACTTCTGCCACACAACCAAAGCTTTCTTAATGGTTCTATATTTTAATTATCTGCTGGGTGTAGAAGCCCTTCCTTTCATCTGTTCCATTTGTCCCACCAATCAGCACTAGGGGATGACCCCACTAGGTTCTAGTACCATAATTTGTAGCCTCTTTCTTTTTCCACAACATGTATAATTTTGTACACTTTTGCCATGCTTTTGCCTTTTTTTGGTGTGTGTATACACATTGAAAATCCTTTATTTTCCTTACATGGGAGATAGTCCAGTCCTCTGGTAATTTTACTTTGACATTTTCTATTGCTTCTTCAGTACTACAAAGTTCTTTTTTGGGTTTAGTGATTAGAACTCTACATAGTATTCCACACAGATTTGTATAAATGCAGTAAGATATTGGTAGTTTTATATTCAGATCCTTTAACATGGCATTAACCATTTTTCTCACAGCCACTGCACATCAGAGCAATCTTTTCACTGAACTACTTTCCAGAACTTTCCAGTCATGATGAGCTCAGAACCCATCAGTCCATATGTGATGCTTTTATTGTTGGCATTATTGTTGCCAGCCATGTACTCGTCAAAATCCATTTTTGGATACCCTCTTATCTACTTGTGTTGATTTTATGCAAGTTTGTTACTTTTTGTTCTGGAATTTGAGCAACACTTCCATTTGCAGTAACCCTTATTTTCTCCAGTAGCTTCCTTAATACTGCTTGATAAACATTCCTTCTAACTTCTTAGATTTTGTCTTACTATTCCAGTGATATGATATTGATTCTACTGGAGCTTTTTTTTTTTTTTTTTTGGTAGTTTTGGAGCAAGTGCAAGCATTTTGGTGAGGTTTGACCCCCGTCTTTCCCTTCCTTCCTTCCTTTTCTTAACTATTCCCTTTATTTTAGCAAAGTTTCTGTTTTTGAAGTCAGATGTGACCATGTTAGCCTTTATCAGAAATTTCCTGAGTACATATAAATGACATTTGATTGCAATGTGGTCACTGGTTTCCAACTGGTTAAGAAATCTCACATCTTCTACTAGAACCTGGAAGTCACTTGAAATTAAATGCACATCTGCTTTCCCTCTGGTCAGTTCCATGATCAACTGTTCCAGGGCACTGTCACTGACACTATTTAAAAATTTTAGCTCATTGTTATGGCCTGAACGTACACTTGCCCACTCTATGTGAGGGTTATTGAGGTCATGCATTAGTATATCACAATTTCTTTTGGATGCCCGATTCTATTTCCCGATCCCATTCCAGGAGGCTGTCCCATTGTATTGTACTTTAGTTTGGGTTTCTAGTTCATTTTATACTGTGACTGCTTTGACATAAAGCATGGCCCATCTCTGGTAGGTTTCCCATCCCTGCTCTTCCAGGATATCAGGGGTGAAGAACGCATGGCCTGTAGGCTAGCTTGTTCTACCAGGCTGTCTCGCTGAGGCCAACCCAGTGGATCCAGAGAGGGCAGCAGCAGCAGCAACTGTCTTCCCTGGTTGCACACTTTGCTGCTCAACTCAAAGGAGCAGGGTGGCTGGCTCTCATGGAGGAGAAGGCGGTCAGTGGCTACCGGAGTCCTAAGGGCCTTTTGCCACCTCCATTACCGGAGGCAGCGTGCTTGTGCAGACCAGCTCCTGTGGCACGCATCTCCTGCTTGTTGGCCCCTGGGTGAACCGCCTGCTCGGCCTGATCCAGCAGGGCTGTTGCGGTCCTACCTTCTCGGATGGGAAGAACGCGAGCGGGCGTCCCGGCAGGGTGTCCACTTCTCCAGCCCTGCTGCAGGGCACGGGAAAGGGCAAGGGGTGGCCGTTCGCTGCTCGCTGCCAAACCGCCTCGATGGGTGCTTGCTTTCCTTGGACATGGCCGTGCCAGTCGAGCGTCCCTTTGCTCCGGACACGTGTTCCGACATCGAGGCGGGTGCAGGCGGTTCAGGCAGGCATCCGAAAGCGGGGGAAGGCGTGGGGTGGCCGCGGGAGGAGAGGGGAGGTTGAGCAGGGGGCTTCCTCTCAGCCACGAGCGTTTATTAGGAGGTGGAGCTCAGGCCGCGCCGTTCTCCCGGCGCCCGAGCGGGGAGGAGAGAAGGCGGGAGAGCTGGCGGAGGGGGCGGGTGCTGGGCGCTTCCTCAGCAGGCTGCGCGGTTGCAGATCCCCCTCGGCCGTGTGGCTAGCCCGGAGCCATCCAGCCAGCAGCCCTTCCAGCCAGGCGGCAACAGCGGACAGGGAGACGTCCCTGCCTGCCTATCACGAGCCTTCCCCCTCGCTGCTGTTGCCGCCTCCGCCGTGGGCGCTCGCCGCGCCTCGCCCGCCTCGCCTCTGCATCCCCTTCCTCACTCTTCAGTGCAACGAGGACGAGCAGAGGCAACGCCAAGGGCCGGTTCCCGACGCGAGCCCAGCGCCAGCCCCGAGCTCTTCGCTCTCTCAACCGCAGCGCAGGCAGAGTCCTGGGTGAGTAGCGGTTGGTGGCAGGATCCGGCCTCCCTCCCCGCCGTATATTCGCCTGGAGACACGCAGGAGGCAGCCGGGCAGCGCCGGGCATGCCTGGCAGCCGCGCTTGCAGAACTGGCGTTTCGAGCAGCCGAAAGAGCGCGGCGCTGGCTGCCTTCATTTCTGCGCTAACTCCGCAGTCTGCTTCGCTGCACAAGCACGGCAGCAGCAGTCTGCACGGGCTTGCAAACTTTGCATCCTCTGCACTTGTAGACCTTTCGTGAAACGCAGGTGATGCAAAGCAAACGATTTGTCGTCAGGGTAGAAAGGGGCGCCGGAAGGTTCAAGTACTCTCTCTCCCATGTGTATGCACACATACATCTCCTCCTCTCTTCTCTTTCAGGCTGGAAAGAATCATGACTGCTGAAAAGAGTATTCCCATAATCAATGGGAAGCCAGAGGATGCTCTGGACCCTGAAGCCTCCAGTACCAACTTGGTGCACAGCAACGACAAGAAAGTGCATGAAAGAGGCCACTGGAACAATAAGGTTGAATTTGTGCTCTCTGTGGCAGGGGAGATTATTGGGCTGGGAAATGTGTGGCGATTCCCTTATCTCTGCTACAAAAATGGAGGAGGTAAGATGGCATCTTGTATAAATTCATAGCTTGCACGTGCTATAGAACCTGCCAAAAGGGTGGGGGAAGGAGGTGGCAATGTGCCTCATGTGAGGGGAAGGCTTTGCATTGTGATATGTCAGGTTTCAGGCAGGTGTGATGTGCATATCTCTCAGTCTGTGGGATGAAATTCAGACTCTGGTAGATATATCGATTAAGGCAGAGACTGATGTAAACACAGGTGTATGGGCTTGAGTAGATTGGAGATCATGCCCGGCATAGGTTCATACAATGCCTTAAAAAAATGCTTCTTTAAATTGTACAACTGAGTTGTAGCTCCCAGCCAGGTATTTTGTCCTAAAGCTTATCATTAGGGAATGTTATAGATTTTAAGAATTTTATTCTTGGGATTTTGGAAAACCCAAGAAAATCCATGTCTGCCTGTTCTAGCAATGAGACCATAGAGAAAAACACCTGTAGGGTGACAAGACCTTTTATAGGCAAAACCATACTTTGATAGATGAGGATGGTGGACAATGAAGGAAGACAGCGTGTTGACTGTAGGGTTCTGTGAGTGTGTGAAATAGAGGACAATCCAGCATCTGGACAGCATAAGAGTCTTGACTGCAAAAGTTTGTGCCACAGAACACAATTGTCACCCTTTAAGGGCTTAGTGGACCCTTTGATATTATAACAAGGTAAAGTAGTATTCATATTAGCATTTCAATTTTTTCCAGTTCTTATCTATAGTAGTTATAGGGACATAGGTATACTTCAAGTCATACATACATAGTCTATTTGTAAGCCTATTTGAAAATAAGCCCTTCTAAATGTAATAGGATTTAGGGTGCTTCCAGATGGAGGGTGCCTATTGCTAATACTAGAACAGTATTGTAGCTATTCCGTGTTTTCTTCTTTAATACTTTCTGATAAGAAGTTAGGATGGAAAAACAAGCAGGGAAACAGGAGAACTACAAATTAAAAACCATACTGTTTGGCCCTACCTAAAATTCTGTGAAGAATGTGGTGCAATTGAACAATTAAGAACTTATCTGGAAGAATCCCTTAATCAAAAGGAAATGTGTTTAGAAGAGTCACTTCAATTCTGATTTTTGGTTTTACTCTGGGATCTGCATTTGTTTCTGATGAAGCCTAAATCCAGAACTGAAGCAGTTTGCTTCAGAAGGATCCAGGCTTTTCCCAAAGCGATTAAGGACTTCCAGGATCCAAAGTGAAGGCTTGTCCTGAAGTCTTCAACTATTCAGAAAAACACTGCTACATTAGGCTCCAAATTGATACATTTTCTTTACAACTTATTTGTAAAAGGAACATGTTAGACTGTGGCGAAAGTGGCTGGTTGAGTTTTTTGATTGATGACTCTAGTGTTCAACCTGGGAATTTATCCACTGGGTTCTCATTTTTAAAAAACCTTTCAATCAGAGTTTTTAGGGGCATATAGATTAAAACTATCAATTGGTGTCAGTTGTGAAACCCCTCACACAGATTTTCATTTAATGTAATTCCATAACCTACACTTTAGAAATTGTGCAGATTACTTATCTCTGTTCTCATACATATTGCCAACAAAAAGCCACAGGGAGGAGTGAATCCCTTTCTGCCAAATTTTAAAGTTTCTTCTTGCATGAACAGTTCTGTACCTATCCCTCTGACATTTTGCAGGCTACTTAACTAGAGGTATCCTAGTTAAGGCATTATGTATTAGTTATATTGAGAGCAGATTACTTCCCTGCCAAACTGTAAAGACCACATTTGCACTATTCTTTATCTGTCTGAAATTTCACAGGCCCTGTTCCTATGATTGCAGATTTCATTCCATTTTGCCAAGAAATGTTTACAAAATTATAGGCATCCCCTTAAACACACAGGTGACCCTTTAAATCCTGGCTAATTCTGTTGATAAATAAAAACATGATTGCACTTTGTTCATTCTCCTGTTTGGGGAGACATGCAAACCCTTGGATTTCTGAAGTAGGGTTTGGCTTTGGACTTGAGCTCAATTGGGTTGTGCCCGAAGTGATCTGAGGGGAGTTGAATCACTTTCTAAAGTGCTGGCATGGGATCATAAAAAAATATTTTCTTTGATGTGTGCCCCTATCTTTTATAAACTAAGTTGATATCACCTTCATTTCCATAGACTGGTATGATGGCCAACTACTTTAAATGGCTTTTAAAATTGATGATTTAGATTGGTCGTAAGCTAAGTGGTGCTGAAGGGGAGTTTTACAAATAACCTGGAAAGATGAACAAGTGGGTCCTATATGAAAGCAAGGGCTGTCATACTTCTGGGGCATGTCATGAGAAGGCAAAACTTGCTGGAGAAGACATTCCTTCTAGGGAAAGGCTAAGAAGAAGAAAAGACCAAATATGAGATAGATAGACTCCATAAAGGAAGCTTCAGCCTTGAATTTAGAAGAGCTGCCATGTCATGTATAGGACATTTTGTAGGGCCTTCTTTAATAGGGTTCCCATAGTTGAACACAACTTAATGGTATATAACAGCAGCAGCAGCAACACATTAGCTGTAACCATATCTAGATATTTAACATGAGCCACAACTCAGCACATAATTAAGTGCAGACATCTTAGCCTGTTAAATAAGTCCCCTGTTCTAGATTGTGTCCATAATGTGAAGGAGATCTCTGAATGCTCGGAACACTCAGGGAGAGATTGAGAGTGCGGTTGCATGTTCCGTTTTCTCCCTCTATGGACAGTACATGTTCACTGTGCCATATTTCTTCAAATGTTTTGGAAGCTGTTCCAATAGCATTTTTCAGTGTAGGACCTGCTTTTGGAGAACAACAAGTCAGGGTGTGCAGAACTGATTGCAGGGTTCTTTGGATCTTGGCCAGGATCTTGAACTAGGTGGACTGCTGCATTCTCCCAGCATGGCAGTGCTTATATGAGTAATGGAAAGAGAGAAAGGTTTCTAAGGCAATGAAGGGACATACTGTTGCAAATTCTAAATAATCATCAGAACCTAGACTTGTGAAGCAGGTCTAAATGCAGCTCAAGAAAGAATGAACTATCTTAGAGTATGAATGCAAAATAGTTTTGGTGTTCTTTGCATCATTACATGCATACTTGGCAGCTGTGAACAAATGTGTCTTGCAAGGTATGGCTTCTGAGGAAAAATGGCCAATCAGAAATAAACACATGCTGTAGGCATTTAGCAGAACCAGTGTGAGCTCCTCAATGAGAGCGTGTTTGGTCTTGTAAGAAAGACTTGGAAAGACTCGAGCTTCAAGGCACAACCATGCAACTAGGTCACTATGTCCAAGTGGGGAGTTTGGATCATTTCTTAAAGAGCATCTTCCCATGTCATATTGTGACTAGGACGTGATATGACAGAAGTGTTTCAGCGCTGAAAGGAAGAGGTGAGGCAGCACCGCAAGCCTCCTTTTCCCAATGTGGTGTCCTGCAGACAACACTGAGCCTTGTTGACTGTTGGCCATGCAGGCTGGAGCAGGTGGGAGCCGAAGAGTAACACATACGGAAGGCATCACATTGGGAAATGCTGACTTGAGCCCCCAGATACTTATGGCACATTTTTCTCTTCTGGTGCTTAAAAGATTTGTGAACAGATACCCGTAACCTTGCTCTGCAGTCTGGATGCTGCCAACATGGATCGGTCTTGAACTGATGAAGCAACATGTAAAACAACATGAAAAAAGTAGTGTGTTAGGCAGCCCGTGTACAAAGCTAGGAAATTCCTCATGCCATTTTTGTTCTATGTTGGTGAAGAAACTGGACAAGTCTTTTTTTGCTAGATGACCAACCAGCCACTGTGAACTCCTTCACTTATATTTGTCTGGGTAAAATAAGAAATGGCAAGTTAAAATGGTACAATTAAGTTTTCTAGTATTCATTTGGCTTGCTTTTCAGTGATTAATGCGGTGTTTGATACACTGAGAATTTAATTTTATCAGTTAATTTTATTCAGGAAATATTATATTAATGGATAATGAGAATGGATAATACATACGATTAAAAATACACTCTATTTCTATTGCTTAGATCAGGGCATTAAGTGGGAAAAAAAGCTTGATTTGATGATTCTATCTAGGAGACTTCAATTAGGCAGAGTTCTGTATTGATCACAAGGCAGCCTGTCTGTGTCTTTTCTTACATAGTTCTCATGGGTGCTAGAAGGCAGAGTATCTCTTCTTTTGTTCATATGCTTATTGTAGCCTGCTTTGTGATAGTGGTTGAGTGTGTGTTTTTGCTCAGGCATGTTGCAAACTGTTACACGATACCTTATTGGAATACAGAGGAACATTCATTTTGATATAAGTACTGATTCTGAGTATTCTTAGTGATGCAGCTTTTGGAAAGCACTTTTGGAAAAAAGGTTTTTACCTATGGAACATCATTTTGATGAGAGTAGTAGGTTGAGATTTTAAGCAGTTCTGGAAAGCAGATGTTCTTAGTTGCGACAAATGGCATGCTTGGGAAGATAGTGCTTGATCAGCAGCATTCAATTAAGCTGGTTGTTCTCCATTCACTGGTTTGTAACCCCCCTCCCCCACCTTCCAGTATTTTCATTTATACTCTTACATTTAAGGCTTAATTCAGTTCCAGTTTGTGAAGCATCCCTGTCTTTTAGGAATCAACTCTATGCATATTTAGACAGGAGAAAGCCCTACAGCTCCCAACCAACTTGCTGACAATAGTAATCCTTTTTTTTTTGGTCTAACATATAGAGGATTGCACCCTCTTCCTTTGTGTTCAGGAGTTTATACTTTCTGACAAGATAGTGTTGTTTTCTTTATCTAGAATATGACCAGAAAGTTGTATTTGAGAAACCTGGAAACACAGTGTATCAACAGGTCATAAAGGGAACTATTCCACAAGTATAGACAAGAGTAGAAGAGGTTTGTGGATAGAAAATTCCCAATGTGATTTTGCAATATTTGCAAAATTAAACAGTTTGTCTAAAAGCTGCTGTGTTTTTGTAAATTAAATGTATTTAAATATTGATATCTATTCCAATATATGTTTCTGGAATGTTTGTTATCATTGTTGCTAAGGTTCACTGATGTATCATATAGATAAGATGCGGAGGCAGTAATATCAGTTGTGGAACTAAATTCTCTTCCTCAGAGTCACTGGATGACATTTATTCCCTTCATCCAACACATCTTTACCAGTTGCATATATTTGTTATTGATTTTTTTAAAATGAACATCAATAATTTTAAATAAAAATCATTTTCAGTGTTGATTAAAAAGTGTTTATTTGTTAGAACAATTATACTTACCCAATTTATTCACAATTTACTATGTAATAGAAGTTGTTTTTTATGCAGTACTGCCATACTGAATAAATAAAAGATAATACACTACTATTTTAGAGCTAACTTTAAAACCAGCTAACCAGTTTCCCAAGTTAACTATTTAATTGATAAATATATAAAAATATTGTAATAGTTTCATTTTATAACTCAACCTAACTAGTTATGCATTTAGTTGTTAGATTTTCCATAAAAAGTAATGCTTTACTTTCAAGTTACCCCACTGACTTTCAGGGGAACTCGCTTTAAGTGCTGTAACACTTGAGCTTCCCATGGGGGCACAAACATGTGTCCATGGGGAATGATTTCTGCTTGGTCCATGGGAAAATACATCGAATGGGCCTTCATATTCTAAGCATCCACATACTATTTTTGCACTCTTCTAGTATTGAAGGAATGTGTAAACATGCAAACTGATGGTTTGTGGTGCCACACATACCTATTCAGACGTAGGTCCTGTTGAACTTAGTGAGACTTACTCCCAGGCTACTATGCAGAGGATTGCAGCATAAAGTTGTGTCTGCACATCAGGACAGCAGTTCCTGGGTTGTTTAACCCAAGAATTGTGGGTATGGGTGCAGCATGTGAACTGTAGACTTGTTGCTTCCACTTTCAATTAACAACCCAAGAAAAGCTCTTTCAAAGGTGTTTTGTGATATGCAAACCCAGAACCCCTGGATTGTTTATGGACCAAACAAATTAGGGTTAACTGGGCTGCGAACTGGGTTTAAATACCTTACCAATTCTAGTTATTGATTTGAAACCAATTTTAGCTTGCTTTTAAGTAAGGAAGCCTCCGAAGATAGTGTATGCAATAAAACGTATGACTCAGTCTTTCCCCAGAGATGGCACTGTTAGTGACATCCCAAGATTGCATATGTAATCTTATGCTGCATTCCAGCTTTGCGCCGGTGGCACTTGCGCCGGTGCTTAGCAAGGCATTGTTAGTTCCTTTGATAACATGGGATCAAGATTGCAATCCTGCACATGTTCATCTGGGAGTGAGTCTCATGGAAGCCACTGGGGCTTCCTTTGAATAGACACATGCTGGCTCATGTAGATACCAGAGGCAGGCAGAGTTTTGTTTATGATGTGATAAGGTAGAGTGTCTGTCACAGCACTTCAGCTTCATGTTATTAAACAACTCACCGAATCTGCAGAAACATTGTCACTTCAACACCTACACTGAGTTAACGCTAATGCCCTGGTGATGGACATAGCAGGATAGACATCAAACTTGTGATGGTTGTATAGTCTTCAGCTGCCTTGATATTTTACAGCTTTCTACACATGTCTTTGTCCTGTGAGTAGCTTTAATGCTCTTATGTACAAAATCATGTACACTTTGGAGGCGGGGCTGGAATTCCAAGAGTATTGTGAATTTAATGATCAGTTGTCGATTAAAGTCAGCCTGACAAACATGGATCTTGAACATTCAAGGCCAAAGAAAGACTCTGGTGCATCTTGATTTGCACAGATATTCTTTTGCATCTGTAATGCTACCTACAAGAAAGTATTGTTTGAAGTAAGACCAGAAAATGATTCTGTAGGCAGAATGCATACATAAAATGAAACTAATTTATATTTAAAGAATTAGATATAAACTAAGTAATCCTTGTGCAATGCTTGCTTTCAGGTGCTTTTCTTATACCCTATGTGATTTTCTTTATTTGCTGTGGAATACCAGTGTTTTTCCTCGAAACAGCCCTTGGACAGTTCACAAGTGAAGGTGGCATTACCTGCTGGAGAAAAGTTTGTCCACTGTTTGAAGGTACAGTTCTATATTCCTTACCTGTGTGTGTGGACACACACATTTTTCATTGTACACATGAAATAAATATTTTTTAATTTCTTCATCAGCAACAGTATTTTGCAGCCTACTGATCCCTTTTGTATCCAAATTCCAAATGGCAAGTGCAGCACCATAGTTAGGAGCAGAACTTGCACATTAAAATAAAAGAATGCAGTGAATAGACTTAGACAAACCACAGCCTCAGTTTCCTTCCTCTGTTTCAGTAGTGTGAAGCTAACTTACCTTACAGTCAGATGATGCACACAAAGCATTTATAAAACTTGGAATAAATACCAGTTTAATGTTTTGGTATTACTGTTTTTAGTTTAGAATGTGTCCCCACAAGGGCTGTGAGAGAGTCCTTAAAGATAAACTTTTCGGGTGTTTTATGTGCTTACTTTCCAATGCAACATACTCACTTAAACCTTTGCAAAGTTTGGGGATGGTAGGATACAGCTTCAGCCTTCTTTCCTTTCACAACCCAGGTTAACCTCTTTGTTCAAGGATCCCCCAAATCAGTTATCATGGACAGCGTGGATGTGCATGTTCCAATACTGTTTTCATTTCGGTGGCAGGAACTGGAACGAGCATGAGCTGAGAATATTCGGACTTGAAGAAACAGCTAGTTTCACACCTGATTTATTTTATTTTCTTTAAAAGAGTTGAAAGCATCTGTCTCTCTGCTGTTTGCAGGTATTGGATATGCTACCCAGGTTATTGAAGCACATTTGAATGTTTACTACATCATCATTTTAGCCTGGGCTATCTTTTACCTGTTTAACTGCTTTACTACGGAACTTCCCTGGGCAACCTGTGGGCATGAATGGAACACAGGTATGGGCACCGTGAAGGTATTGTCTCCATTAATGCACTGAAAGAACATGGATGAGGGAGTCATTCCATAATTAAATGTTTATAACATTAACAGTATGATGGTGGAAATTAGCTTCACTTTTCAAATTTTATAGTAGAAAACATGAATTCCAGTAATTAATGTTAATTATAAATCAAAGCTATGTATTTAAATCTTGACTCAAAATTGTTTTTCTTATCTCCTTTTAAGCATTAGAAATTATTATTTTAAAATGACTAATGTCATATCTATACATCACTTTGAAAAATAACATGCAGCATTGTGTGTTAATAATTAGTTAATTAGCAATTGAGAAAGGGTATATTATTTAAGTTTTTCATCCTGGAGTCTCGTGTGTTTATTTTATGTATACATATTTTGGCTAATTTTAAACTTTAAAACAACTTACACTTTTCCTTTAAAAAAACAACAACCAAGTTCATCAGTAATAAAGTTTGCCACAATATAACATCATGGGCCAAGGTTAATTTAACATTATGATACTGGTTTTTCACTGAGCAAATGCTCATCTCTAGTAACATTTGGATTATTCAACTCTGTAGCTGGAAGTTGTGTGAATGTGAAAATGGAAAGATTGGATTCAAAGAGGCTACTACATGTGCACTGGAATTACAGACATTTTTTTCTTCAAGAAGCCGTTTTTGTATCTAACAGAACAATGTTCCCTTGGGTTCCCCTTATTAAGAAAAAAAGCTTTTTGGCAGTTCAAGGAAAAGACAACATTAAATTAGTGCACTGAATCTGAAAAGAAGCTTGGAATGTTTTAAATGAGATGTGTTTCACTTTAATTTAATCGCTGTAGTTTTAATTGGTGCAAGAATTGTTATTTTCTATCCGTACCTTGGATTCCTTGAACAACTCCAGATTTTTATTCAGATCTATGATGCATGGCTAAATTAAAAGACTTCAGTCAAGTCCATCGGAGATGATAGGACTGGACTGTCAGTGTTGGCATCTGCTCAGGAACACTTAGCCAATACTGAAGACTGTCCAAAAGTATGTGTCAGCTCTACAATGGAAAATAGCTTTGATCTCTTTCCACTGTTTCTCTGAAGCCAGAGATAACACTGTGCCAAATGGTAGTTTTCTCATTTGCCATCTTAAGATTGTTGTTAAGATGCTGTTGGTAGAAAGTGATTCCCAAGGCTGGGATAGTCACTGGGAATTGAACTGAATGTATTAATTCCTGAACGATCAGAGCAATTCACAGTCTATTTTTACTATCCAGAAAATGGGTCTCTTATTGCAGTTTGAATAAGAGAAACAAAAAAATTTCATGACAAGGACTATTTTATTTGAAATCAAAAGTCATAATAGCATTTTTTTCAAACCTTTGTAGCCACAATCCTAAAAGTAATCAAGTAACTTGAAAGTTTAAGACAATTGTTGCAACTTTTTTTGTTCTTTTACAGAGCATTGTGTGGAATTTCAAAAAATTAATATGAGCAATTGCACGCAACAATATTTGCAGAATGCTACTTCTCCAGTTATGGAATTTTGGGAGTAAGTAAAATCAAACTTTTATTTGAAATTAGGTCATTAATCTTCTTTTAAAGCAAAAGTTTGGAGCAAACATGAATCGCAAAATACCAGCCTCTGGTAATGTCAGAATTTCAGTCAGAAATGGTTTTTGCATATAATTAACAAAGGTGTAACCATATTATTTTTCAATATATGTGAAAGTATTATGGTTGAATAACTATTATTATAATAATAATTGTAATAACAATAATTATTATCAACCATAATAAGAAATCTTTGCTTTGTTTAGTTATCTGAGTTTGATTAAGTGGAAAGGTTGGTTATCTGATATTTTACATAATTGTTTTTATTAAAATGTTTGTTTAACCAGCTAAAAATAATAATACATCATTTGTTAAATATTGTAACATAAAATGCACTACACTTCCTAAAATTGGATGAGAAATTGTCAAAACAAGTTTGAAAGATAGTGTATTACTTCATATACTGTATAAACCAGTTTTATCTGATGCTGGGAAGGATTGAAGGCAAAAGGAGAAGGGGATGGCAGAGGTTGAGGTGGCTGGATGGGGTCACTGGGGAGGTGGGTGTGGGGTTAGATGTACTCCGGGGGATGGTGGAGGACAGGAGAACCTGGAGGAATGTTGTCCAGGGGGTCACGAAGAGTCGGGCACAACTTTGCTACTGAACAGCAACAACCAAAATAGTTTTTTAGCAGCCTAATTATAAGACAGTATAGCTTGCAACCAATCATACCTAGTTTTGCTTTTCACGAGATGCATGCAGGAATGCATTTCAAGTCCCACTGAAAACAGAGAAGCATAATGTTAGCCACAGCTAAATTGTTTCATTAGTCTTAATGGGACACAGCGATGACAGCTATAGGGGGAGCATCCAAGTTGCATCCAAATCTAACAAGAATGTAAATCCCATTTATTTCAGGGGATCCATTTGGACAATATCTGGGTTTGTCGTACAGTCTTTAGCTAGGAACTCATTACTAATTGCACGGCCAGGATATGCCAGTTGTAAAATAATAGAGTTAGAAGGGTTGGCATGCGCCCTATGAATCATTGTGCCCGGATTTTCTTTTACTTAAAGCATTTAGGCACTTTGCTTAGGAATGGCTGGCATATTCAGTTTCGTAAAAAACTGAAGGCAAATGTGTGAAATGCTGGTGTGCAAGGAGTTGTCAGGTAGACGACAATTATTTTAAACTTTTTAAACACAAGTAGCTGAAAGAAGCTCATGACAGGTCTGCTAACTGGACACATCCTAGACATCTGTGTTTTAAGAAGTTGTGTAGCATTGGAATTATCTCTATCATTCTCCCCACATCCCAAATTGGATTGTCATTGGTTCATTTTATATGGCTCCCAGTCCTCTACAAGGAGCAGAGGGAAAAGTAGACAAACTGAATGGACATCTAACCTTATAACTGCCTTGGGGTCCTTGCAGGAGGGAAAATGTGAGGCATTAATGGAATACATAATAATGTAATACTAATTGTGGCCTTGACCCTGTCACATTTCTTTCTTAGTGGAAACCGATCTGAGCCCAAGACACAGGGCACATTATAAAGGGCTAGGGGACCACGGCTCTGGAGCCACATGTGGCTCTTTGAGTTAATTTTGTGGCTCTCTGCTTGCCACATGGGGCACCCGTGGGCACCCACTTGCTGCTTGCCACCTGCCACCACCTATGGGCATCTCTTTGCGGCTCTCAAACCTCCAACATTTACCATGTGTGGTTTTTCTATTGAGCGGGTCTGGCCATCCTGTCATAATAAAAAAAGTTACTTTTACACAAGTTTTTTTCTGAAGTTTAGGAGTTTTGTTGCCTTTAGTTTGATATTTTGCTTCAGATTGTATTTTGATGGTGTTCTGTGATTCAAGATGGATTCACTAATATATTGGGATGGTAGTTTTTTTGTGCTCTCTTATTTCTGGCCATCCATTGCTGTGGATGCTGTGTGGAATAGCTCGGTTTGGCAAAGATACACAGAGAGGCAGGCCACCTGTGTTAGTGTAGAGCAGAGCCTCTGTGTTCCCTCTGTTACCAGTCTTGGACTCTTTATGCCCCATTCTGGTGGGGCTGCTCTTGCGGGAAATCCATATTACAGCAGCCCATTGTTTCCTCCACAATTCCTTAGTACTTTCCTGTGGTTTTTGCTAAGACTATCACTATCAACAGCATAACATAGGAAATGTATTAATTCTATTACTCCTTCGGAGATGTGTTGTACTATTTGCTCTGAATGGCTCCATACCGGAACTCTATCTTTCTTAAGTATGTGTTCTGTAGCTGTAATCATTTAGTAGAAGCATAGGGTGTAGGCTAGGATTATAGTAAATGACAGTAATTATGCTAAGCAAATTTCCGTGTTGTCTGGTAGTTTATTTGCACTAAATTGGGATCTTGTGAAAATCTGAATAATTGAAGCATTTGTTTGGTTTAGGACTATGTTTCCGAAAAGGAATAATTTGTATGCATGAACAACTTAAGTCTTGATTTTTAAATGATTGATGAGAAATGCAAGCTTTTCTTTAAACCAATGCTGAGAAACTGCTCTGCTGTCTTTCCTCATGAGTCATGCTCTGCTCAGTAGACATAATTTTGGAAGCAAAGAAATTAAGGTATCATACTTCTACAGAAGAGTGTGTGCAATGGCCACCAAAAATAATCCCATTTAAAAAGAAGAGGATAGAGAGGAACCTCATGCTTTCCTGGGCTAATACTACATTTCTGCTAAAATAATGCAACCACCTGCTGTAAATGGTGCTTACTGTTACTCTTGTTAACAAATCACTGGTTTACTCCCAAAAATATATATTCTTTGAAGGGATCATTGGTG
Organism: Varanus komodoensis; assembly: GCF_004798865.1. Taxonomy (NCBI): domain Eukaryota; kingdom Metazoa; phylum Chordata; class Lepidosauria; order Squamata; family Varanidae; genus Varanus; species Varanus komodoensis. The sequence goes on from NW_025336346.1 coordinate 9,437,951, forward strand.
TGACGAGATGGAAAAAGATGTCCAGCTGAACTGCTGCTTAAAGTAGTTTTCTTTCAAAACTAAATCGAACATTTCTTTCATCTTAACATATGATGGGTATACAATGCATGGAGGCAATGGATATTAAACATTTGCATTACGGTTTTGAAAAGTGCCTTTTATTTTAGGTCTGATTTCATAGGAGATCAAGGAAAGGAAGTAGGAATTTCTTATGGGAAAAACTTAAGATATCTGTATAGTATCTAAATAGTCAAAGAAAACACCCACTTTGGAAAGAGTTTAATAAAGATGTAAGGGTGTGAACAGTTTTGGTGTAATATTTATGTGCTTGATGCCTAGAGATGCAGAGGATGACCTTTTATATTTGAATAGTGTGGGACTATTGTTGGAAACACATGGTCAGATTCTGTATATTAAAGCAGTGTTTATGTGTTTGTAAAAGAATTCCTTTCCATATGCTATAATGTTGGCATGAAAGTGTGAAGAATGGTTCACTGATTAATTGCACCCTGTATTTACCAAGATTTCTAGTTTTCTTTTACATAAAAGAACAGTGTATAAACATGTTTTCATTTCTCAAATTTTATAAAATCAGGAGAAAGGAATAAGAACATTGGCTGCTTTGCTAAAAAGCAGAAATGGCATGATACAATTTTGGCAAAACAGAGGAATATAGATGTGCTGAAATGCATGCATTCCCATACAGGAAAAATTTAATTACCTCTCTCACTTATACAGTCTGTGCAAAGAATTACATTATGGGCCCTTACAATTAATATTGAGTATGTACATTGTGCTACAGTAGTAACACAGAATGGATTCTGCAGGACTGATAAGGATTGAAATCAGAGTTTTATTAAATTACTAAGGCAGGATATATTTATTTATCATTCATTTTATATTCAGCGTACCTACTAAAAGTCAAGTCAGTTCATAACAATTTAAAATAATAAAATGGGAAAATTAAAACAAGAACATTAAACACATTAAAACTTTTGTCTCCATGGGACAAAAGGCACCTGACAATTGATGATACATAGCATAGATTTCTAAATGTTCCTATGTCCCTACTTTCCCTCCCAAGCAGACCTCTGTATGTAATGGTGCCCTCTAAAAGTCCATTCCTGCAGACCTTTAAGTTGAGAAAGACCAGCTCAGGTCCTAAGCTACTTAGAGCTTTAAAGGTAAGCTAAATCTTACCTTTCAACTAAGCCCAAGAGCAGCTGGAACATGGGGCAATATGGTCATGAAAATCCCCACTGGTTAGTTAGCTGACCTGCATCAACTGAAACCTTTGGACACTCTTCAAGGGAAGCCTCACATAGCTCTCACTGCAGTTGTCCAAATGTTATATAACCAAGGAATGCAGATGTGCTAATGCACTCTTTGCTGCCATTGGGACGTGAAGATCCAGGGGCAGCCCAGGAGGACACACACCTGAGCTACAAACCCAATCCTTCAGTGAGAGCACACCCCTTCCAGAACAGGTTGAATCTCGACTGGCTTTCTGCCAGCCAGCACCACCTCTGCCTTTTCTAGGTTTCACTTCAACTTCTTCAGCCTCATTCAGAACATTATTTTAGTCAGGCGATGTTAAAGGGTTTTCAGTTGCTCCCATGGTGATAGGTGGCAAAGAGCAATGGAGTTGGATGATCTTGGGATATTGGTGTCATCTTGAATCATAGAAACAGAGTGAGTCAGAAGGGGTCTCCCGGGCCATCTAGTCTGACCTCCAGCACCAGCCAGCTCCACTCACAACATGCCCACCATGTGCATGTCCAACCTATCTTTGAACACCCTCACTGATGGGGCCTCAACGATCTCTCAACCTCTTACAAAGCTCCAAAAAGATATCTCCCAGTAATTCTAAGTAGATATTAAACAACATGAAGGACAAGATAGAATGCTGATTGTGCTATAGAGGGCTGAGGATTACTGCAGAACAGCACCCCCAAGGCCCATGAGGTGGTCCAGAAGAATACCATGGTTGGTGATATAAAAAGCCAGCAAGAGGTCCGTTAGAACTGATCTTTCTTCATATTCAAATCTCCATGGCATCTAAATAATCTTACAATCTATGCCATCATGGTATGTATAAAGCATTACTGAATGCAAGATTTCTCTTTCCCAGTGATCGACCATGGCCTTCAATAATGGATATTTGTAAGAAAGAGTCTGTGGCTGGGCAATGTGTCTGGTGCCAGTGTGGCATCACAGGGGAGTTAAGTAGGAACACAGCCAAGCATGTATTGTCCTTTCGTCACACTGGGGAGGAAGGCTAATGGGAACATCCATTAGCACGTAGCATTGGCAGGAGACCCATGAAGTCCATGCCCACCTGTTGCCATGGAAGGTCCTTCTCTGATGAGTTGTGATGCTTATAGGGCTGCTAAGCATTGCATGTATGTAATATTGGTGAATGTGCCATTAAAATAGAGTTGTGGGCGCAGTCAGCGTATTCAGATGGTGGTGGGAATGGGTGCAGTTGTGTTCATGGTGTTCTTCAAGCGTAATCCCGAGAAAATGTAAGGTGTACATGCTGCACAGGATAGGGCTCAAACTTGCTTGACAGGTGGACATTCACAACAGGAAGGGAATCTTCCAGCAAGTGAGAGGGAGCCCATTGATGCCACTTCTGCAGAGCGGCCCCGTTTAAGCCTTTTACGGTGGTCTGGAAACAGAGCTTACTGCTTCTTAGAAAACGATTTGGGCAAACGGAGGTGACATGGTGGCAAAGTTATTTCCACCTCAATAGCCCCCTTTGTTAGCTAAGTAACAACCCAGACCTCAGCTAAAGAAGACCTAGTTGTTAGCCTGTCACTCACAGGAGGAGGTGGCGTATCCGTCATGTTTCCAAGTAAAGACCAGTGAGAAAAACATTTTTTTTTTTTTTTTGTCAAAGGGAATAGGGACTATGGTCTGTAGAAGGAAAAGGTTAAAAAAAAACCCTTCTCAAAAGTCAAAAGGAGTTTTTTCTGCTTTATTCAGTGTGCAAATAACTGCAGGAGACACATTGTTACTAATCCCCACAATCCTATAAAAAGTCATTAGCAAGTTTGGGCCTGATTCTGGTACACTTAACACTTACACACTCATTCAGTTTCTCTTTGACCTGGACCTTTTTGTGTTTGGTTTGAAGAACACTGTGCTGTGCCAGACTCGTCAGTTTGTGTTCAGTTCACAGAAGGCCGTGTGAAAACATTCTTTCATTTGGATGAGCACAAGTCTCTCTCTGGGTTTTTGGAGCAAGGTTTGGAATTACAGTAACACGTTGCTCACGTGGAATTCAAACGGTTGTAGAAATCCCAATCACACCGTACCACAGTGTGCCCTAGAAATCATTTCATCTAAAGCTACATGTTTTTTAAATACAACTTTCTAAATGGAAAACATGGAAGAAAAATATTTTGCAAAACATTTCATGTAAATATTTTAACCCAGAACTTGCATCCTCAGATACTCCATTCTGTGAGGGTTCAATATGAATTTCTGATTCTTTCTGTTTTCCAATCAAGAGTGATGACAAGGGCCTTGAGCGTACATATCTAAAGAAGTTGGCCTTTTGTCATTCTTAAAATACAGGTTGAAATTCAGGCAATGCAGTCTAGCATGGCTGCCTATAACCCTCTAAACTTGGGTGATTAAGGGAAGCAGAAGGAGCATGGAGGCAAAAGGCGTCTCTCTACTTACTCGGCTCCGCAGAAGATTTGGCTGGCCAGAGGGGCCATCTAGGTCTTTTGCTCCCAGCATATGAGAAGGGGAGACTACAGTGCCATCAGGATACACTGCTTAGTGGTAAAGCCTTATTCCTCCCCTCCCTGCCCTGTGAAGCAGCCACAAAACATTGGCTTCAGAGTCACTCTTCCAACCTTGGAGCTGCAGCTTGTATGGTTGTTTTCGCACCAGCTGTGAGGTTAGAGGGAGAGTAGTTGGACCCTGAAGGTCTGGTTCTGACCTTGGGGGTGTTTCCAAGACTGGAGCTCTGACTCTGTCTTCTCCTGTAGCGATTTGCTCTCTGGTCCAGCAGCTATAGGATTGCACCGTAGAACATGGTACGTGGTTCAGTGCTGTTGAGAAATCTTCCCCTTTATTTCTGCAGAATCTCTTTGCATCTCTTTGCACACTCTCAGATGTGAATGGAAAATGTCTGGGATACGGCAGGGCCTGAAGCTCCTTCCTGTGATCACAGACCCATTTTCTTGCTGCAAATGTGGAGACGTACTTCCAACTAGTTTTGGAGGAGAGGAGCTGGGAACTGACTTGTGTCAATATTAAGATCCCCTGTAACTGGCATGACTTTTAAACTCTCATGTATGAAACCCCATAGAATTCCCATTCCTCACATTGCAATGTTGAAGTGAAACAAACAAACAAACAAAGCAACAATTACATAATTGCAGAAACTACTTTCTGTTGTGTAATAGTTCTGGTCATTAAGAAAAAATTGGTTAAATACATATATGACTAGACCTTTAAAGTTGTAGATAGAGGAAAAATATGTACTTCCAACCCCCAAGGAATTTCTCCAAGATGTGACAGAAGCCAAATTTTTCTCCCAGTCAGTTAGTTTAATGATACCTATTCCAAAAGTACTTGTGAAATCAGTGATTTATTAAATTGGATATAACAATTAAGTTTTGTTCAAACTTCTTTTAAAGAAGTGTTTATTTTCACTTAAGCTAGTTTACTTCCATAAAAAGACAGTTGTCTTGTCCCAACTCCACCCCAGTTACCAGTCATGGATTGGTGCATGGCTGAAGTCATGACCCTTCTGGTCAGAGTCTCCCCAGTGAGCACAGACGTTGCCTTTCATTTTCCACTTCCTGAAGAACATGCGCAGGTTCTAGTGCTCACCTTCTTGTAGTGAAAAAAGTGATTTCTGCTCTTGTAGGACTGTGGTGGAGATCTTCTCTCCTGCAGCTCTTATCAGCTGCTTCTTCTGAGATGTCAGCTCTCCTTTTATTCTTCTCTTCCTTCGGACAGTTGCTGCTTGGTGCCACCCTTCCTTCTTTTTTTCAGCTCTCATCTTTGCTCCTGCTTTGGCTTCCTGTGCAAGCTTTTTCTAGCTTTGGCTAGTTTATTCTTCTCCCCTTGCTTTTCTTTGCCTATTCCAGATCAGTTACCCCAGAAGAATACACCCAGGGGTGCTTAAGATTGGAGCTGACAGATGTAGGGCTTTTCATTTACTTCCAACTCTAAGTGCTTTGAACGTGTTTAAGAGGGTGCTTCATTTTCCAGGACATTGGCTCTAACCGAGCAGACAACAAACTAATAAAGCCTCAAATGCTGGTTTTTAAAATGCATAATTACCTAACTTCTACATCTGCCCCTCTGAATGTTTGCAAGAAGTTTAACTAAGGTCATTTTCATGTTGTCATGTTAAGAAAAATAGGCCACAAAATTTCAGAGAAGGATGTCAACTTTAAAAAAGAAGTGCTTCAGAGCTTGAGGGTTCCCAGCTGTTGTGTTGCACCACTTTCCTAGCAAGACCACAGTGGAACTTGTGGGAATATCACAGGTGTTTGTGTTTTCAGTGGAGGAGCAAGCCATCAGATGTCAGTGGTGCTTCCAAAACTCCCATGTGCCTAAGAGCATGCCTCACTCAAGGGTTGGAAATGCTCAAGTTGCTTGCTTGGGCCTGGCCTTCATTCCAGACCCTACCAGGATCATGCACAGTATCCTTGGAGTGCAGGTAATGGTTCCTCAGTTGGAGTGCCAGACTTAATGTCCGTCTGGAGACAGATTGCTGGAGAATTCTACAATAGAAGCGAATGAGATGGAAGGTCCAAGCATCCAACTCAAGGGGTCCCACAGGGGTTGGTCTTGTCCCGCATACTACTTAACATCTATATGGAATCACTGAGCCAGGGCATCACTTGCTTTGGAGCTTGTTTTCATCGGTATACTGATGACGGACAGTTCCATTTCTCCTTTTCATTTTCATGAAGTGAAGCTGTGGTTTGCTAAACTAGTACTGGCTGTGACAATTGACTGAGAGTTAACAACCTGAACTGGAGTTCATTCTGACTGGGTGGAGGGAATTCAAATTGTTCTGGATGGGGTCCCACACTCCTTGAGGGACCCGGTTTGTAGCTTTGGGGTGCTCCTTGAGTCACCTTTGTTTCTTCAGGCCCAGGTGGCCTCAGTGGCATGAAGTGTCTTCCTCCATCTTCAGCTGTGCCTCTGTTTGAGCCTGGCTTCAGAAAGCTATGCTCTAGTAATTTCTACACTAGATTCTAATGAAGCAGATTTCTAAACAATGCACTCTACATGGAGTTGCTCTTGAAGACAGTAAGGAATCTGTGGCTTGTGCAGAATGTGGCAACCAGAATAACTACTGGGACCTGCAGGTCCAAACAGAAGACCAATTCTGGCCTGCCTGCACTGGCTGCATTATATTCCCAGGCCCAGTGTAAGCTGCTGCTTTAACCTATTAAAGCCTTACACAGCTTGGGACCATGGTACCTGTCAGAGCACCTCTCCCAACTTCCATCTGTATGGACACTGCATTCAGCTGCTGGAAAATCCCTGCCAACCTAGGGGAGCTGTGGTGCACTCCCATCTGTGGAACAGACGCCCTACTGCAGTCTGCCTGGTGCCAACCTTGTCGTCTTCTTAGTGCCTGGTTAAGACAGTCATTTATGCTGAGGCTTTTAAAGGTTGGGTTGGTTATGCAAGGGCATGAGGGAAGTACCCATCCCAAATGTTCTTATTTTTACCATCCGTTTTGCTTGTTTTAAATTTTCAAATGCTACTTTGATTTTACGGTACTTGTATTATATCTGATTATTTTGTTTTCATGGATTGCTGTAAACTGCCCAAAGAGCTTGGCTGTGGGGCAATAAAGCAATGAAAATAATAATAATATCATAATAATAATACTTATAATAATAATAGCAGCAGCAGCAACTGTTTCACATGATCACTAACCATCGCCTTTTTAAACTTCGTTTTCCATCCAGCTGCCAGCACAGAGCTCTTCATTGCAACTGCTCTACCAGCATGTTTTTCTTTCATATTTTTACAAAAGTATATAATCTAAAAATAAAGAATTTTCTTTATTTCTAAAGAATAAAGAATTTTTAGAAAGAATTTTCTTTCCAAAAATAAGAAAATTCACATTTTAGGTGGATGTGCATATATTGGATGCATTAGAATTTTTAGGGATGCAAGTAAGCACAACCATGAGATTGTGCACATGTGTACCGATGTGTTTGGCTAAAATCTAATTCTATCAGTGGACAGAGGACGGAACAGAAGGCACTTGACAACCTTGAAATGTAGACAGCCTGGAGAAGTACAGTGCCTGTATGTCTCTACTTCCAGAATGTCACGTGTCCCTGAACCCTGCACTCGCACATGGTGACAAACCATGAAATTGGGGGATACTAACATCTCTTCTAAAGCTCTTCACGTGGAGCCTGTCCCTTGCTCAAACACCTCTCTTGCTGCATTTCCTTTAGGACTTCTCCCCTGCTAATTGGAACTTCCTCATCCTTAGCCCACAGGTCTGCTTCTTGTAAGGCAAGATCTTAAATGACGTGGCAGGAGTGGCTGGAATGCGACACTTACACAAACCCCCCAGCACCTGTTTGTCTGAAATTGGATTGTGCTTCATCTATCCAGAAGAGCCTACAATGAATACAGGGGCGGCATAGAAATGTTTTAATAAATAATAAATAAAATACAAATTGCATCCAATTCTCCAAATAAAAAATGTGTTTAGGAATTCGTTTTGCCTTTGCAGTCAAGGGGTGGGCAGCCAAGGCTTCAGACAATCAGATGATTTTACTATCTTCCTCGGATCCTAAGTGAAGCGTTTGGGCCGCTAAGCTGAGAAAATCCTCTCTCTGAGCCAGTGGGGCAGGTTCCAAAATCTTTGCTGGTTTTGTTTTTTTGCATATCTCATTTCTTTTTAGCAGAAAAGATGGATACATATGTTTAGTGTTGCTGCAAAGTTTATGTGGCATCAAGCTTACTTGGCTCTGAGTGAGGCATCTGGAGTTTTCTGCTGCTGGTCTTATTTTAGTGTGACAGCTGAGTTCTTGTGCAGCTTCCTGACAAGTACATGCTGTCGGCCTTCCTTGAGATTGCTCTACTTGTTACCAGGAAGTGATGACACAGGATGGCCAACGTGTGCATTTTCTGCCACCACCGCTGCTTCTTATATGTCAAAGCTGCTCTGGAAGCATTGTGAGTTGTATGGGGCTAGATGTGAAGGAATTATAACTCTTCTGGGAGAAGAAATTACTATTACCTTGCATTTCCACTTCATCCTCTTATGAGGAGCCCAAGGTGGCTTAGATAGCTCCATTTTATCCTCACAACGACAACCCTGTGAAGTAGGTTAGGCTGATAGGGAGTGACTGGCCCAAAGTCAGCCAGTGAACTCCATGGGTGAATGGGGACTAGAACTGGGATCTCTCCGTCTCCCAGTCCAGAGCTCTAGCCACCACACCACACGGGCTGCCTTTAATGCATTGTTATTTCTTCTTGAGTAAAATTGTTGCATGGTAGTCTCAGTTAAGTTACAAGACAGCAGGCTGCAACTGGAGCATTACAAAGGTCCAAGTATTTTATTTACTCATTTGTTACCTTTCAGTACTTCCCAAAGTCCTTTCTAATTCTTTTTCCTTTCCCTGAGGCCAGTATGGGAACAACATGTTGTATTTGGAATTGTATAAAATGAAAATTCCCTCATTGTGAATAATATGCTTTCCGTGTTTTGATTTCTGACTTCTGAAAAGGTATTAAACATATGTTTTAGAATAAGTAAATATAAACATTGACAAGAAAGAGCTCCCCAAATATACTTTTTAATTTTTGCTTCTCCTGCATCATTGCACATCTTTTGATCTTTGAGAGCTACCCAACATGTCAGTCTTCCTGCTGGGTTGAAGATGCAACACCTGGTTGCTGAATAACTCTTTTTTATGTTTGTCAGATTTTTGAAAGCTGATGCAGCTTGGCTCATGCATAGCTATATCCAGATGTTTGTCAAAACCCAATTTCCTGGTGTGGCATATTTTCAAGGAAAAAAACCTGATGTGCATGAGCACATTGATTCTGAAATCCGCTTGAACATCCCCTTTCATGCAGAATGAATTACAAATTACATTTTAATAATTTTCCTTCCTTGTTTTCAAATATATGATAATATATATATTCACAGAGTAGATTTTATATATTCCAAGGAGGTGGGAGAGTACCTTTTTAGCTAGAAATGTACTTGTTCTTTAGTGTACATAATTTTCACCTTAATGATATAATACTTTAGAGAAGAAACTTTACAGGTGCCAGTAATGCACTCATCATTGTTATGGGCTTGAATTCACTTGTATGAGTAATTACACATGTTTCACTTTTACAGTGGGATTGAAAGTTAAGCTTAACTTCTGGAGGGCGCAGTGATGTGTTTCGTATTTTTGCTGCTGGAATTGTCATTGCTTCTCCCCTCCCCAGAAAATTGCAGGTTGCTATCGCAAGTCAGATTTCTTGACGAAATTGTTAGGTGTGTTCACACTGAATCCACGTCCAAGGCTTGAGTTTGATAGTGGACCATAAGAGGACAAGGGCAAGACATCCTCTGTGATTTCCCTGGAATCAGCATCATCACTGCGCCCCATCGCATTCACTGTCAGACTATGGCTAGCTGGTGCTTCTGTTGTAGTGGATAACTTCTCCTTTTGGAATGGAAAGGACAAGAGGGCAGCAAGTAGCCAGGCATATTCTTCTGTGGTGTGGAGACAGCTTCTGGGTCTCAGCCTTTCAATGAACCCACACCACAGGGCCTGCTTTCAAGACCCTATGGGGCAAACAGAAAAAATCCAGGATGTAACGCTCTAAAAGTCCAATGGTAGATTGCCCTGTTCACTTACTAGTAAACTGGTTTGAAACATGCCCTCTAGGTTTCAGCACTTCTTCCATGTCAAGAGGGCGAACGCCACCCTTGGTTGCATAGCCAGAAGTGTGGCTTCTAGATCAAGAGAGGTCTTACTACCACTCTGCTCTGGTGCGCCCGCAATTGGAGTATTGTGTTCAGTTTTGGGCCCCTCATTACAGAAAGGATATAGCCAGGTTGGAGTCAGTGCAGCGTAGGGCCACAAGGTTGGTGGCCGGTTTGCAGGGGATGCCATATGAGGCAAGACTGAGGGAACTGGGTCTGTTCAGCCTGGCGAAGAGGAGACTCAGAGGGGATATGTTGGCGACATACAGGTATGTGAGGGGATGTCACACGGAGATGGGTAGAGACCTGTTCTCCCCTGCAGAGGAAGGCAGGACGCGCTCTAATGGAGCAAAGCTCAGGGAGCCAAGGTTCCATTTGGATGCCAGGAAGCACTTCCTGACAGTCAGGACCCCAAGGGTGTGGAATGGGCTTCCACGGGAGGTGGTTGAGGTCCCATCGGTGCGGGTGTTCAAGGATAGGCTGGACGTCCACATGGTGGGCATGTTGTGAGTGGAGCCGGCTGGTGCCGGAGGTCAGACTGGATGGCCCGGGAGGCCCCTTCTGACTCGCTCTGTTTCTATGTTTCTATGTTTATTACTGATTTCTAACCATCTGCATCCATCTAAAGCATGAACACTTACACTTTACTGTTCTTTCTTTTAAGTTATGTCTAGACTGATGAGTTTCAGGCAGTTTTCCATCCATCTTGTTCACTCTGTCCTTTCTGCTGGTATTCAAAATGACCTTATTTGAATATTTTATCCTCCTTGTTATCCATTGTTCTTGCTGCTAGTTCCACTACTGCTGCTAACTGAAGCACAAATTCTGTTTGTTCAAAATTAGAGTGTCTCCTGCTTAGTTCAGCACATGTAGCCTGATTCCTGGTGAGCACCCTGTGCATGCTGGGCATGCTCACCAGGAATTCAGCATTGCAAAGTGGACCAGAATCTAGGGGAGCTGGACGTAGGGAATCTGATGCAGTCACCCCCCTTTCCAGGGGGCTGTGTGCCAGGTTCACCTGTCATGGCAAGCGGGTGGCTTGCACTCGGCAGGGCTTTGTGCATGGATGTGCCTAGAAGGGATCAGGCACAGCATGGTAGCTCTCCCCCCATCTGCCATGTTCTTCCCCCTCTGCCATCCAGGCAGTGCCCCTGGAAGTACTGCAGGGAGGAATGGGCAGCTGTGATTGTGTACTGGGTAGAGCTCACCACAACTCTTAGCAGGCCTCCTGCCTTGAAGCGTGGCAGAGAGGCCAAGCAGCTGGTCAGGCAACACAGAGGGCACTGTTTCGGTAGGAGGCACTGCCTGATCCATGTGGCCAGGGGAGGGGGCACCACTGGGCAGCACGATGCAAAGGAGCAGTGCTGCTCGCAAAGGATCCCCCCTCTGCTACTTTCCATGTACCAGAGTGAGGAATCTTGCAGATGAGCCAGCAGCTGGGCAATGGCACTGGATTGCTGTGAACCTGAGCAGATTTGCCCACTGCATCCCTTTCTTGCTTTGGCATGCCCAAGGGGCATCCCCAGTCTAGTTCCCATGACACTTTGGAACACCTGTTTGGCAAGTCAGTGTGAGGAAAGGCGGCGCCAGTGGCCCCCTCCCTCGCTGCGCCCCCAGCTGCGTCGTGCGCCCGGCTCTGGCTTGTTCACATGCACTTTGCTGAGGCATGTGCAAATGGGCTGTGGAGGAATCAGCTGAATGGCATCACTCCTTTCCTCAGCACTGCTCAGTGGATTCTCGCCCCTGCCGCTTGCTCACTTGAAAGAGGAGAGGTGCAAGGGGGAGAGGTGCAGGGCGCTTGCAAAGGAGCAGCGCAGGGGAATCCACTGCAGTGGGCAGCTTCCAGCCAAGCACTGTCACCCATTCAAGGCAGAATCACTGGAGTGGTGCTGCTTTTCCCTCAGTGCCAGACAGATTGCCCATGCCTGCCCGAAAAGGACCTTAGAGGCCAGAGGCCAGAGGCAGGACGAGTGGGGAGCAGTTGTGTGTGGTGGTCTCTGGCTAGCCACTTGCCAAGCAGCTCTGTGGTTCTGGCCTTAGTACCATGCAGGGCTGTGTTTTCTGGTTCAGACAACACAGCAGGCAATGGTGGTACTGAGGAACCATAGAACAGACTGTTGTTTCTGTTTGTGGTTTCTCAACACCAAACATACTGTGCTGAATTACCATGATGGAGTTTGGATGTCACCACCATTGCTTGTTAAGTCCCATGAATCCGCCCTGTGGTATCTGCATACCAGGATGATGGAAACCACGATCCTAGGTTCAGACAACACAAGTCATGGTGGTACAGAGAAGCCATAGAGCAAGCAGTTGTTTCTTATCAAAACTCACCTTGGTGAAATAGGCCTGGGTTCAGGTGACTTGGCGGACCAACAATGGTAAAAAACCATTGTGATCTCTTCACCTGTAAACAGTCATAGGATAGGGCTCTTCCACACTTTATTCCAACCCTCCCTCCCTCCCTCTCAATAAATTCAGCACAAATCAGATGTAAAAGAGAATACCCATTTTTGTAAAAAAAAATGATTCTGATTAGCATTTCTTTACCAGCCCACAGCCAAAGATTTCTGAGTGGTTTATAATATTCAATTTAATGGTTTATATTGTTCAAAGAGCAGTATATGTACTGCTCTTTGAAAAATCTAACCTGCTGTTCTATCTATTTTACTAGTAGGTTTGCACTGCTGCCTATTACTATTTCAGTTTGATTCAAGTTGGATTATTAATGCATTTGTTATCTTCATGCTTTTACAATTAGGCTGCTATTGCTTTCAGTGAAAGTTATAAGACACTTAACATGTTGATACTTTTTTTCTCCTGTTGACTGTACACTGCTGATAACATCTCATTTGATCAATTTAGCACAACATAAGATAGTTTTGAAGTGTAATTCCATTTTCTTCAGCAATTGCACAATATTTTTTGACAAACAGGACGACAGTTTTGATGATGACTCAGCTGTATTCCAACGTGCTTAATACTGTTTAATATTTAATATAGTACTGTTTCAGCACTTAATATATGACTTAATATTTAAGACATATATTAAGCCACTTCTTTATTATTGTTATTAGCCTGTTACTCTAAATAGCATGGAGTCATAGAAAACACCAGCAAGACATTTTGCTGCTTGTTCTTGGAGCATTTTCTGTTCGAAGAAGCAGCTCTGTAATGCTGAGCTTGGATATTGCTTAGGTGTTAGAGTGGATTTCATAAGGTCTGAGCAAATGCAATACCGACAGAATTCTGCAAGTTTTGTCCATGAGAACTGTGTGGTAACAAGAAAGAAAATCTCGGGATGATTCTGAAATAGCTGGTGGAGGCAATAGTAGTAGAACATTATTTGTGGCTGCTTTATTATTTTTGCTTGTCAGGGTAAATTTTCTATCTGGGACTGTGGTAAAATTGCAGCATCGAGTTGGGGGCATAGCCATGGAGAGGAGGGAGTTAGGTGTTGGTGTACGTGTTCAAAGATATACCAGCAGCACAAGCAAAGCATTTCACTGGCATGTCTGAAGGGACTGATAGGCACAGTGGGACTTCTGCAGCCAGTGGGTTTTCAGTGTCGGATCGCACCTTGATGGAACTGAATGAACTCTGAAAGTAGTTCCTCCACTTACGTGCAAATGAAGTCCTGCAACCCTTGAAATAACTTCTTGACCAAGATCTAAGTTTGAAAGGATGCAGGAAAGTTAAAGCTCATGGCTGTTAGAAGAACCTAAAAGATCAAGTATCCACACACCAAGTTTTCCATCAGAGGATCTTCCTACTGTTTCCTTCACCCCATTCCTCTGTTAATACTATGTGGCAAGACAGATTGAGGCTGCAGTCCTAAAAACACTAATGGGGTGGGGAGAGGCCATTGGAAAAAGTAGAACATAATTCCAGCTAATGTAATTAGGGCTGGGATGCTGGTGATGCAGAACATTGACAAGTGTGAGTGAAATTCCATTTTTAATGAATGATGAGCCTAGAGAACACTTTGCATTCCAGCAAGTCCAATGAATCTTCAAAGAGGGTACAGTGCCAGAAAGGTTAATACTGGTGCTTGGAGCTTTTAAATAAAAAATTTAGAACTAGCAGATCTTTGCTTTTGCAGGATGCAAGGAGATGGTAGCGACCTCATCTGTGAGCAAGCTGACCTTGCAGTGTTTCATTCAAATTACTGATAAGGGAAGGACCCAGCCATCTGCATTAGGAGGGACAGCTGTCAGAACCATACCTAGCCCTTTTGTCATATGACTCCCCATAGCAGTCATCGCTGGAATTGTGCTGGGAATATTTGGCTCTGCACTGTGAGGATCACACACACACAGTGCCTTTTCAAGACAAAAGTTGCACATCTTGAATGGGGCTCTGTTGGCAATTCCTTTCCTGAGCACAGCAGTACATGGGATTAGTAGCAACAGAAGGTATTCAATTAGCCCAGGGCTAGTCGGTCTTCAGTTTCGCTTCCCCTGCCGGAGTGGCCCTGATCTGGATGTTGCCCATTCTGCCCGCTCTGTGCTTTGGGACACAACAGTGGGGGCTTTTCTTCCAATGCAAATAAAATGTGTGGGCCCTGACCCACACTGGGAACACAGTATGGGGCAAAGGACTGTATTTGGGCAGGGAAAGTAAACGCTGCTGAGGACTTGTCATCCATCTGTGGTTTTAAAGGAGCCTTTTGTATTGTAATCTTAATCAGTAGCTTCTGAAAACCTGACTTAATGGCAAAGTAAAATTAAGCACTGAACTGTTTTCTTTCCTTGCTTGAGCTAAAGATATGAGATGGCCATCCAGGAGGTATGCTGCTCTCCTTAGGTATTAGACTTCCCTGTAGGTAGCACATTCTTGGAGAAAAAGAAGTAGAAGAGTTTGGAAATGTTGGTAGCATGGATGGAATACTGTGCTATGCCCCAACATTTTATGCAGAAGATTTCAACTAGGAGATTTGTTCCTATAAGTATTATATTTTAGCCTGAATTTTATTAGTAATTTTCCATCTATTACAGTGTTTTTCCAAGCCATTTTTAAATAATCTGCAGCCTTGGTTTTGGTCTGGGAACATGTTAGGAGTCTTTGAGCAGATTCAGTGAACTGCCACCAGATGCACTTACAGTTCTGACTGATGCACTTGCTGCTTTTCACACCGTCGGACACTCAGAACAACCACATTTTTCAGGCTTTCGGTGACAATGGAGGAAAAACACCACTTGTATAGATAAGGTATCCAGCATTATCAGAGATATAATTCTCTTTGGGAGTTTTGTTTAAAATCATGATGAATTTTTATGTAAAGCTTTCCTCTGTATATGTTCTTGCAGGGAATATTTATGCATCTCGTTTGGTTCTGAATGCATGGCAGTATCTTTTAATAAGCAATAAAACACACTGTCTGCTTAGCAGAAGGAGATAATAAGCAGACATTAGTATGACTGATTAATGGGTTTGATAAAAGGAAATCATGCCCCACTGTTCTTTTCTCCTACTCTAAGATAAAGTAGGACATAGTGGACAATATGAAAGCTGTTGCTGAACTTGTGTGTGTGGTTCATCAGGTCTGGACTGGGTTGCCCTCCCATTGAGGAACGAATGGAGGCTAGAAGCATGATGGGGTATTTCTGATGGTAGCAGTGGCCAAGAGTGTACTTTAAAAACTTTGGTTAGTAACCCAGTTACTGATCCTAGAGCAGGAATGGGAAGCATTAGGCTGACCTCTGTCTACCAAGCCTACCCCCTTTTTGACTGGAATTTACTGTTTTATTCCTCCTAGAAACATATGCAGACTGGAATACAGTCTGAAGTCCATACATTTCCAAGCTTCCAATATACTTTATACAACAAGTAGGCATTTGATGCGTGTGGACATTTTCAAAATGTGCATAAATGTGTATATTAAACCAGTGGAAGGAATGTGACCTGTTCATTAGAAAAGATGATCATACGAATGTGCTTTTTCATTGCAAAGCATCCCTTTACCTTGCCCCTGCCCTCCCTGGAACTTGCATTCCTGTAGGGATGCAAGTTAAAAGAAGCATTCCAGTAGGGATGCAAGTTGGAAGAAACTTCGAGGAGGAGACTGGAGAACCTCAGTGAGGTCAGATTTCGCCCCTCACTTGCTCCCAAGCACTTTACCCTGAGAGAATGTGGGTCTCAGTCTGAAGGTTGCTTTCTCTCGCCCTGGAGGATGGTAACCTCAGCCCTGTGATGTTATGGGCAGGTTTGCACGGTCACCATGAACAGAAGCCACGGTGGTTTCTTTTCTGCACCCCCACCTGTGATTGCCTGTTACTGTCATGGTATGTGGCTTGCTATTTTGTCTGAACCCTCTGAAATGCACAGAGCGATGCCTTCAGCACCACTGCAGAATCACTGCCTCACCAGATCTGGGTGACCTGGCAAGCTACGCGCCACAAACTACGTTATGCAAATGGTGGACAGGGAAGAGCAGCCAGCAGGGCTTCTGTTCGCAGTGATTGTGCAATCTTGCACTATATGTCTTTGTAATTCTGCATACTCAAGGTTTCCTCTGAATACTTTGAGGAACTTTTTCAAATTGTAGAAACCCAATGTGAAAGAGGACTTATTTTACATTCAGAATTACTTTTTGCATTGTGACTGAACACAGTTATGCCTTTGATCTGAACTCAATACAATTACTTTATAGATATCCATGATTAGTTATATACTAAACATTTATGAACACCTTACAAGGCATTTAAGCCTACTGTAGGAAGAACTGCTCTGATATTTGTTGACAAAGGCTGCAGGAGGAAAACAAGAGAAAGCTCCATGCATGGATGCTTTCTCCCAGCAGAGACAACTTCTTGCAGGGAGCACCCTACTCAGTCTCTTTCCATCCCCTTAAGTTTTACACTTGCACACGAGATGAGGTGGTGTCATGGACTGTACCCTGATGTGCTACACTACCCTTTCAGTCCCACCTCTTGATACAGTGGTACCTCGGCTCACGAACTTAATCCATTCCACGACTCTGGTTGTGACCCGAATTGGTTGTGAGCCAAGTCAGATTCCCCCATAAGGTTAACCTGTTCTGTAAATATTTTTTTAATCGCAAAAATTTGAAATGTTAATCGGGGGGGGGGGTTATTGTTTGGAGGGAGAGTCCAAACCATAATTGTGTAATAGCGATCATTCTGGGGCAGGGGGGGCGGGAGAGACGGGTGTGATCGTGGTCGTCACCTGATTCAGAGTTCGCGACCTGAGGCAAATTTTTTCTGAAATTTCTGTCCGCAACCCGATTTGGTTGTGAACTGAGGCGTTCATGAGCTGGGACCATTGTACTGTGTTTTTACTTGTACAGTCTTGGACCAGTGCAGGACACGATCATGACTAAGCAAAGAAGCTTCTTTTAGTAATCAGTATTCCCCAGAACTCTGGTTCAACAACCCTTTTAGCTACGCCTCTGGGTAGGCTGAATTTGCCAGTGCTTTAAAGATTGTCAACCTTTTCCCCCATGGCTGCCAAAAATGAGAAACAGTGTTGATTTTCAGGCACACCTACATCCTGTATATTATATCCGTTTTGCATTCATGTTTGATTATCGATAATGTTATGTCGTGGCTGTAATACATGTATGATGTTCATCATACAATCTATAACCATAGATACAAATGTACTTGGATTTTGTCTCCCCTATTTATGATTTTGTTGCACCCTTCCCTACCTACTTTTATGATTAAACACTTGTGTTTTTGTTTTCATTTTATTTGATGCTGTTGCTGACAAGAATGATTACTAAATAATGCAGTAACCACAAAATTTGATTCTATGCATGTTGAAATTTGTAAATCCTTTCCTATTTCCCAATTCATTTTATTTACTTGCTTTTTAATCATAAGCTTGCTTATATGTTATAGTCTTTATATAAACATTGTTAATTATATTCCCTCCTTTGCACATTTAAACTCCTTGTCTTAGTTGTTACTTTTGCTCAGGGACTCATAGTCTTTTTGCATGTGAATACTTTTGTTGTCATCTGGTGGTTGCTATTTCGGGAATTAAGGAGCACACTGTGGAAAATCTGGATAAAGCCATGGCACAAAAGTCCAAGTCTTTTGGGATGCTCTCAACTTTTGCTGGTATGACAAATATTGTTGTTTGTTGATGTAGGAGCTGCAGTTTTCTTTCACCATTTCATACACAATTCTTCAGGGCAGTGGGTGTTACTGAACATTTTGATGCACCTGTTCAACGGAGGGAAAGTAGATTGTTACACAGTTTGTTTTGCAGCTCTAAGCACTCTCTTCTGCAGTATCTTTAAACCATCTGTTCCTGACAAAGATGTCATATTTTTCTTTTAGGATCTTATTTAATTTTCTCTTTTTCCTTAAATGTGATCTGGACTTATGCGGCAAGTGTTTTTCATACTGTCAGAAGCAGCAACTAGATTCTGGTGCTCAGAAGAAGTAATTAGGGTGCAATCCAATTATGGGCATCCTTGGAAAGGCAGGAGCAGCTTCGAGGTGCAGCTGGAACAACCACAGAATCTCTCTCCTTTGTGAGAGAGAAGCATCTGTGGCAAGCCTGCCCATGGCTCCTGGGTGGGCAGGGGGCTTCAAGCCTGGCCCCAGCTCTGATCTCAGTGTGAGTTTCTGAGGTTGGAACTAGAACTGTGAAATGCCCTATGGCCACCTAGATGCTATCTAGCAGCCACAGGATTGTCCCATTAGTGAATTTTCTGAATGATCTCAGAATAAAATCTTTCAACAAAAAACAAAATCAAAAATTGCTTCTTAGCCCAACTTCTGTTACACATCAGACTTATGTTACAGAGCATGCCCAAAACACGAAATGCATAATGTGGACTCACTATTTTGTTGGTCATAACTTTTTCTTAATCAAGATTGTTTCATTAATTCTGCAGTGGAAAAATAAACCCTAACCTTTCCTTGGTACATTAGAAAACTAAATATTCACAAAAGCAGCAGGTTTAGAGAGACTACTTTTGTTTCCTTCCCTGCTATTCTTTCGTTTAATGTTTCTATCCCCTCCCCCAGTGTGTGGGACAGCCTCATTTAAAGTACATTCTCGTCCATTTCCTTCTTTTCCTGACTTCCTATTCTTTAACAAGACATAAAAGAGGAACTACCTTGAAACTGCCTTCCTGTTTTGCAGGTGAAAAACTTTAATTCAGCCTTTGGGAGCCCTCTTCACCTGAAGAAACAAATGGAACCCTTTAATAAACATTTTCTCTAAGACTTGCTTTGAAGCATTAGGGAAGCAATCCCAGTGTCTGAGGGGCTATACCATACTGTAGATTCCCAGCTCTGAGATTGAAGGTAGTATTCCTACAGCAATGGCTGCTTTTCTGAGTCCAGGAAATGCATGTTAGAGAGAGCAAAATGACTGGCTGAAAAAGGAGGTAACTGGAAAACAAATTCTTTTTCTCCGTGAGCATAGGCACTCTTCTTTTTACTTTCCTTTTTGTTTTTTTCAACCCCTTCCCTCCTCCTCCTCCTCTGTTAAACTCCATCTTAGAAAAGAGGAACAACAATTTGAAATAAAAACAGGTGTTGTAATGAGTTGAATATCTCCTTAAATTACTCAGTCTTTCTTTGTAAGGGGGAAACAAGACAATTAAATGAAATCCTATCTATATGAACTTATTAAACCAAAGCTTCACAGGTCAGTGATTCTATGATTATTAACCTGCCCCCTTTGCTTCAGTGCTTCTGTGTCAAACTCCCCTATTCTCTTTTTAATTCCATTTCAACCATCCCCACACTCATTCTCATGCAATCACACGTTTTTCTTATCTTATTTACATAGGATTTCGGTGGTTTTCAACTAAAAGGACACAATATGACATTTTTACGTGACATATTTTGACAAACTGCAGCCATCTTCCCATGCACCACACTCACAACTTTCACACAATTTCTGTAATCTTAATTAGCGCTTGAATTGATTTTATTTTTGTGCATTTTAACTATTGTATCCACTGGACATTAACATGCATAGTGTAACAGACTTAGGAGGATACTCTCTGTTGGAGGGGCTGCCAGGGTGCAACCACCTGTGTAATAGTTACCTGGCCATGATTCTTGCACTGTGTTGATAGCAAGGTGTGATTCCTTTTCTGGGCTAATTTACTGATTAATACTTGTGTATTAATCCTGCCTATGCATTGTTTTTCTTTGGCATCCTGTGCCTGTAACTGAGTCCAAAGGGATGTTTTTGTGCTTTTGAATATTACGTGGGCATTGGCTGTGATGGGCTTAGCTGTAGCCTATATTGCAGCCTTGCAGTCCTTCTGACCCATGGACATGAATGCAACGGGGCATGAGTGCAACAGAAACCTTTGTCTTGCGCGCCCCTGCAACTGGAGGCAGTCTAGGCATGCTAGCCACCAGGACTATGACCTTTGATAGGGTTATTCTCCATGACTTGGTGCAGCCTCTTTTTAAAACAATCCAAACTATAGGGAAAAGTCCTTAGGGGAGAGGCTTATCGGCACCCAGTACAGAATGGGAGGAGCTACGAAAGCAGGCTTCTCCTCCCTGCTCCTTCCACTCTGCATTTGAACTGGACTAGACAGCCATTTCCAGCTGACTCGTGATGGCGAACCCGAGGAGAAGGGAGGGGATCTGGAGTGGCTTCAGGATACGGTGCATTTGGGCCATGCCAGACCTCTGGTCTCTCCTGCTGCCCTCCTCCCCCTGCTCCTTCCATGCTCGCTGCAAGGGGTGGTACATCATTGCTCTGAGATCCTAAGAACTGGGAATTCAATTGGCTTCTCAGATATTGCCTAGGGACTGCAGGATTATTCCTTTCCTTTTAAAAATCTATTCATGTCTTGAAATGCAGCATAAATCTGCCTGTGACGCTATTAACTTGGAGGATTTGGAGTATTCTGTGCAGCCTATGCAGTTAATTTCAGCAGTGTAAGTGCTTTGTACCACAGTATAAGTAGAGGAGAGGAGGGTGAGGCTCCACCAAGAAGCTTAATCTACTGGTGGAGCCTCGCTTCTCATCCTTCAACAAAACCCCCTTTCCAGGCCTGCTCCTGTGGCCTCACGGTTGCAGCTGGCACAGTTACTTCTGTGCTGGCTGCATGGAAGGAGGAAGCAAGCTCCAACTTGGAAGCCTCAGTTCTGGCCATGTAGTGAGTTTCCTAGTTTGGTCTGGGTCTCTGAATTTCCCTGTGGCCATTGCAACACTGTCTACTGGCCATAGCCCCCCCCCCCCCCACCGGTGTCTTTTCAGATGACTCAGAATTTAACCCTTACTTGAGCCTAACTCGAAGCAGATTCAGAGGTCTAGATTCATATAGAGATCTTAGATTTTTAAAGTGTTCTGCTTTAATTTTTGTTATTATGTGCCATCAAGCCATCTCTGACCCAAACATCCTTATGCTTGATTATCTTTTCTGGTTTCTTCATTGCTGGCCTTCCAAGTCTCCGTTCTCTTTGAATGTTTTGGCTGAAGTCTCCCTTTGAATTGATGACTGAACCAAGATCTGTGATATCTTTACCAATTTTGATTTTTTCATTATTAACAGTAAAAATCTGTAATTCTTCTGTGGACATGTTTTTTTATTTTATTAATGGCTTCTGTGGACATGTTTTTTGTTTTATTAATGTCCAACTGTAGTCCTGCTTTAGTACTTTTTTCTTTCCCTTTTATCAGGAGCAGTTTGAAGTCATTTCTTCCAGTAGTGTGGTGACATCTGCATAAATTAGTGATTCACATTAAACCATCATATAGTTATATATGGCTATCTGTAATAAAATTAACAGTGAAATTGACAAGCACTAACAGAAAGCTGCCATGGAGTCCAATATGTAGTCCTGCTACTGTATTTTTCTTGTTGATTATGCATCCAATTTTCTCTGGATTATATATGATGTCTTGGATCTTTTACACTTGTGAATAGGGAGTGGGGAAATCATTTTTGCTGGATTTCTTGTTGCTTCTGCTTCCTGAAAAAGTTAAGTAATAGGTTGTGGGTTCTGGTGCTACAGAATGCAGGGAAAGAGGAACGTAAAGGTGGTCACAGCCGTAGTCCTTCAGCAGAAGCACCTACTGACCCCTGCCTCTTATGCAAAATGTAAAAAAAAACAACGGCAGTCCATTCACAGTAGGGCAACTCTTTGTCCAACCAAATAGGAATGGGTGGGGGGTAGAAAAGGTTAGCTCCATATGATACCCTCCTAAGAATCTGAAAATTATGGAGCAGAAGGAACTATTATGACATGAATAATGGATTCTCATAAAAACCATAGTAACAGATTTATATCAGATTGAATGCACATTTCAATGGGCACTTATATCAGCCAGTTCACTTCATCCTAAAGCACATCAATGTTTGACTTGGGGAGATATTAGAAACACTCTAAACGTTAAATTAGATGCAATTTCACTTTAGGCACTGGCAGAAGTGGCACAATAGGAGAAATAGCCTCTAAAATTTTTATCTAAATATTGTTTGTAAAGCAAAGACATGTTGCACACTACCTGAAAATGGTTAACAGACAAAACAGGACTTTCCCAAATAGATTTAATTTCTTCTTCCCTTCTTCAAACCACAAGACAAAGCAGTAAGTACTTTGGTACATTCCTTTCCATGAAATGCTGGCAGTGATCATACCTCTTGCTATTCAGAAATGTGCGACAGCCCAACATGATAGAAAGCCTTGTTAAAGAAACCCGTTCCCAAGAAAGTTCTGTGTACTCCAAGCCCATTGGAAATGTAATGCTGTAACTATTTTGCTCAAAATGAGTACACATGGGAAAATAAGGTAAATACATACTTGAGCCTTGAAAATACCTGCCTTATGAATTTGAAACAGTGTGGCTTTGAAACAGTGATTTGAAAGAATCTCAGTTTGTCTGTGTTATCAGACGATATGCCATGATAGATCATTCTTCTTCCTCTGTAAAAAATATTTACTTCCACGTATTTTTGCTTTGGCTTTTCAGGGTATGGCCTTAAGACATTTTGTAGAAATGGGAGCATGGCCAGGTGCAACACCTGAGAACCACAGCAAAAAGCATTCAAAATACTTGTGGAAGCTGCTATGTGAATTTTAAACCAAAGAATCATGTTTTCATTACTAATGTCTGAGTTCTTTTTTAAAGATGTAATTAATTTATTCTATTAATTCATCAGTTAATAACAACTTCAAAGCCATGAAAAGAAAATGGGGAGAGGAACAGGGATGAGATTAGTAATAAGCAAAAAGAATCCTATGGGAGTAAGCATCAGTATGGTGCAGTGGTTAGAAAGGTGGGAAAACCTGGATTCAAAACCCCACTCAGCCATGAAGCTCATCGGGAGACCTACGTAGTTACACTCTGAAAGCTCAACCTACCTCACAGGTTTGTTGCAAGGAGGAGACCATATTTGCAAACTGGACCCTTTGGAAAAAAGAGCGGGGAACAGAAATGTAGGATTTGTGAAAAAACAAAGGGCCCCACATCTTTACTACTGGCAATCTTCCACGTCACTGTTGGCCTGGGCCTGGAGTGCCCAGATAGGTGAGATTTTGTTCCTCATTTCCACCCACTGCCACAGTAGAGAGGGATAGCCCGGCATGAAAGAGTGAGTGGGCTTCCCCAGTTCATGCCACATCACACTGGTTCCTCCAGTTAACGGAGGCCTTCTTCATGGTGCATGACCCATGGATGATGGTCCCAGATGCCTTTTTGTCATCTTATCCTCTAGAATCTTTAAAGCTTTACTTGTTTAGAAGTTTTATCAAGAAGGTCAATCATTTTTTTAATAATCTGGAAGCAGTATCCTTCAGACCTGTTCAACAACTGGCCCTTCCCACCAAATCTGTTGTGCAAATGGACGTCACCACCCGCATAAAGGAGATTGAATGCTTCCTGTAGGAATCCTTGAAATGAGTGCAGGTGCTTGCTTTGGAAGTGGAACAAGTTGGCGGAGCTCTCTTATGCAAGCTCTGCCTACCTGACCATGCCAGAATCAAACATTCCTGCTTGCTTCTGGTTGCTCCAGGAAGCGCCGAGCCTCTCTTGCACGCCGTGTGGCTTGCTTGCAGAACAGAGTTGGCAGGGGCACCGTGCCCTGTTGGATCCTGCCCAGGCATCCCCTCCCCTTTGCCTTCATATTGTTCAGATGTAGGCAAAAGTACAAAACTTCTAAAAGAAAATCCAGGCTTGTTCACTTTCTCAGGGTCCTCTATACTTGTTAAATTTCATTTCACTGTTTCCATTATCACATTGTTCTGGTTCAGTGGATAATCAATCCTGTTTCTATATGCTTTCTAAGAAGGCCAAAAAATCTGCTGATAGGTTTCTTCTACTAAAATGGGGAAGGGGGAAATGGCTGGATAAATAAAAGTAGAAAACGGGCAAACCTAGGCACGGTGTCTGTAGATTTTCGAGAACAGAACTGGCGAGCCTGATGCTACCACCCTGGCAGCCAGAGCCTCAGCGGGGGAGCAAAAGGACAGGAATTGGGAAAAGCTGTGTTGTGCCTGCTGAGAAAATCACTGCTAGGCTCTGCTCGAGCTTCTGTTCTCTTTCATTCTCCCATGCATTGTTTGCATACCGATTTTATGGCACATTGTGCTTTATGGATTAATTATATGTTCTGTTGTTTGTGCCAATGGCCTCCTAAGGGCATGGGGGAAACTTCTGCTTAGAGAAAAATGAAGGTTTTTTTCCCCCCACACCCTGTATTTGGAAAGTTTTGGATACCATTTAAAGAGCTGAAGTGATCTCTGAATACAAAAACTAAGCACTCAGATTCTGCAAATTTCTTTTCTTCTTCCTTGAATTACTTCCCCAAGGCTAAACGCTTGAACTGTGGCTTGCTGGCCTTGTTGTGCTGGAAACCTTATGCTGGTTTGCCTGATCCTTTATTGAGCTTTCACAATAGGCATATCCTAGTATTGTATCTTGCAGTGAAGAACAATAATTAGATAGTGTAAGGATCCACCTTCTGAAAGAAACCTTGATCAAACAATGCAGGCACAAAGTGAGAAGCCTACAACTTTCCTGCCTGATTTAGTTAAAGCAAATTTGCCATCCCATTTGCAAATGGAAAAAATGGTGAAGCCTGTTTTATTGCTCTTTCAAAAGGAATATCCCCCACAATCCATTGAGAGTGCTTCCTGTTGTGGCAGGCAGAAGTACCGTTTTCTTGTATGTTTCCCTGTTTGCTGCTGCATGTGCTGGTGGCAGAACCAGAATTCCTCAGAAAGTAAAACATCCTACCAGTTCCTCTATAGTTGGAAGAGCTCAAAGGTGGCTAGGATATTGGGGACACTGTAACTTACATACTAATTCATGGAATCATAGAAGAGTAGAGTTGGGAGGGGCCATGAAGGCCACTGGGTCCAACCTCCTGCTGTTGCAGGGCACCAATTTATACCATCCCACTCAGATGGCTGCCCAGTGTCTTTTTGAATGTCTCTAGTGTGGGAGAGCCCACCTCTCTAGGCAGCTCTGTCGTTTTGCTCTGACCATGAGGAAGCTTTTCCTGATGTCCAGCCTGAATTGCAGCTTGACTTGATTATTCCATGTCTTAGACTCTGGCATCAGCAAGAAGAGAGCTTGACCTTCCCAATTAATTAATGCATTTCTGCTCACTCTGGTGAATTGAAGTGACTCTTACATAAGTGTGTACAGGATGCAGTCTTAGGTTACAATTCTGTGCATGGTTAGATAGCAAAAAGTCCTAACGACCCTCTGTATGTCGCTGCCAGTCATGGGGCATGCTGGGAGTTGTAGGACTTTTTGCTCTCTAAACATGAATGGGACTGTGCCCTAAATTGCTTTTCAGTAAACTTGTGTATGGTGTGAAAATAAGGGACAGGTTTCAGTGTACTCCCTTTCTCCTTTCTCACCACTGGAATGAAAAGGAGAGAAGGGTAAGCTTGAGTGCAGGGTGGGAGCTGATACCTGTATGAGAAAACCCAAGGTAACTTTTATAAAAAGAAAAGGAAAAAAGATTTAATTCTTACCCCAGACTTCATATCTTTGCAAGCTTTTTTTTCTTTCCTGTTTGGTACATGGAATACAGGAATAGGTTTATAGATGTGTTTCTGTTTGCATTAGCAAAGAGTACCTGTGGTCCAGGTGAGAGGACTTGTTTACCTTTTCCTGTTCCAGAATCAGAGTACATACATGCCCCAAGGCACCTTGGCAAAACACAGTAATATATCGATATCTATCAACAGTCTCACTGATGCTGGACCCGAGAAATATTTTTAACATATGTCTGCCTAGTTTTAAGGGTGCAGATCTAAACTTTGCCACAGACATGGTGACATACCTCTCTCTGCCAGCCAAATGGAATAGCACATGGAAATCATGTGATCAGCCATGGAACCTACTCACTAAAGGCAACGTAAAGCTTTCTCTTGCAGAAGAATATAAGTGACAACTAAAGAGAAAATGTGGCAAAGTTTCAATCACACCTCTCCCACAGGGGTAGAATCTCTGGGAGCTGCCAATTCTCTCGCAGTGGCTTAAGCATTCTGCAAGTGGTAGAGCATTAATTCCAGCCAGAAAAAGAGTTGGCAAAAGCATGATTAAACCCTTAACACAGGCGCTTATCCTCCATTAACTTATCCTAGGATAATTTATGGGAATCTAATTGAGTCCACTTTAAAAGCTCAGGTAAGAACTCATGATCTAATAAAACAAGCTTAAATTTTACCACAGCTGCCCAAGCTATAAAAGAAACTTGACTACAAGCTGATTCTAACAGTTTAGTGTTTGAAACACATCAAGGTGCTCACAGAAGAGCATGTGGAAATGAAGCCTGTATTGTTTGCAGCCTGGTTGAAACTGCTAAGATTCAAATATGCACTCTATATAGTAAAGAGGACACAATTTTTGCTTGGTAAATTTCCAATACCATTGGGATTCACTGGCCCTAGACTGGAATAAGGGTCTCAGAATAGCAGCTAAGTGAGTCTTTGTTCCTTCCAGAACATGGTTAAGAAGGATTGACCAAGTGTTCAAAACTGCAAATGAAATCCAAGATAATGATTATGAATGCACTTGCTCTATCAGGTGCCCTTTGATTATCCAAGGCTGATGAGCTTTTCTGTATATACCTGCTTTCTGAAAAACTCAGACCTTTGATTTACTATAGTTGATAGCCAGCTAGTAATCCAGGCGGAAATTCACCATAGCACCAAGTAGGTGTTTTAGGCCTGCTTTCCTTCAGGATCACAACACAGCATCATCTGCATACAATAAGATTGGCAGGTGGAGAGAATTCATTTTAGGGGGATTGGAAATTACTGTACTTTAGCTTGAGAGGTAGCTTGGGGAAATGCAAATTAAAATGGGGGGCTAAAATACAGCCCTGGTGGGCACTTTCTGTTGCTGGGATTAAGTTGGAGCGGATTTTGGTGGCAGGGCATCTAAGAGAAGATGTAATGTACAAAGACTGAATTAATAGGAGTAGTCTTGGTGGCATATGCAACTGTTCCAGCTTGCTCCAGAGGAGGAAACAAGAGATTGAATCAAATGCCACATGCAAGTCAATAAAACCTGCATATAGCTTTCTTCTGAGGGAAATGTGCTTATTTGTGAAGAGAGTATAAACATGATGGAGTGTAGAAGAAGCTTCCAGAAAACCAGTTTGATCTGGACCAATTACAGACGTGTTTGTCATCCAAAGATGCAATCTTAGTTTAAGCTGTGCAGCATATAGTTTTCCAGGGATTGAAAGTAAACTAATAGGACAGAATTAGATGGTTAAATCAGATGATACCATTTTATGGATAGGAACAATTATGGCTTGATGGCATATATCTGGAATTTTGCCTGAATTATCAATGGCAGTAAATATAGCTGATAAAATTGGAGCCCACTAATTGGTAGCCAGCTTGAAAAGCTCAGCAGGGCCCCGGTTTGGACCAGGGGGCTTCCTTACTTTTAATTTTGCCAAAAGAGTGGAGAGTTCCTCAGTAGCAACAGAGTCCCAGCTTTCCAAATTCTCCAGATTTATAATCAAAGGAGTAGGGCTATCAGGCAAAGAGATATTATCACTGAAAACTGTATTAAAACATTCCTTCCATTCTGAGAGTGTAACGAAGCAAGGAGGGGTAATGGATCATCCTCTATTACTAGAATTCAGCCAGTGCCAATATTTAATGGGAATTTAATATAGAAGAGGCCCAGAGTAATTTTAACCAACGACACTTCTGATAGAACTGTTTTCTTAATCAATTATATTCATTTAGTTGGTGCTTGACATGTAAATATCTCAAAAGCATCAAGTGAGAGTTTCTTTTACAGAAGCTAAATAACAGCTGAGATTTCCTCTTCTTCAAAATTTTGAAAAACCTTTCATACCATAGAGGTCAACTGTTCCTCTTTATGGATAGAGACCATAAAAATGGTTGCAATAATTTTACTATCTGTAAAAAAATTAAGAGTGCTTTCTAGCGGTCCAGAAAGAATCCTATCCCTCAGTGTTAAATGCCAACTGAAGTTCTTATGCCAATTAAAGAGAACATTTCTTGCCCCTAATGCTGGTGAAAGATCTTCCCATGTCATTCACAATAGAAAAAGTTTTTATTCCCAAATCCGTATGTAGAGGCAAGTAATCACTATCATAAGGCTTTCTCAGAGAAAATGATCTAATGCAATCAGAAATAGTGAATGAAACAAACAAAAACAAAATCAAGCTATTCTCTCTGGCCAAGAGATAAAGGTGGCTGCCTTATCATATCTAGAATCTCCATAATTAGACCCAGTTTAGCAGCTAGCCAGATGAAAAAAGCCTTCTCCAATATCTGCTCCTTCAGAAATGGTAATGCACATTTCATCAGCCAGAGACATCTGATGGGACCCAGATGGGGGATTGGGGGGAAATCCAGAACTGGAGCATGCAGAATTTATGGCTGCTTTCAGTGCTTAGGCTTAATTTGCATGTTTTTCCTCCTCTCTATTTTTGAGCTTCCTGTGATTAAAAAAAAAAAACCTGCCAAAAAAGGCAATCTCAATAGAATTGCAGGAGATTCTGTTTGCTGTGATGTTCAGTTTAAAAGAATTTTGGTAGTATTATGTGCAAGCATAGGAAGTTTGCTTTTAGCAGTGTTCTGTCAGTGCACACAAGTGCATAAGTTGATTGGTAAACTACCCTGGAAAAATAAATTCCAGTGCAATACATGGTACATAATATTAAGAATGTGTTTTGTTGGTTTTGCCACTGCATATCAGTGGAGTAGAAGGAGAAGAAAGATGAAAAATGGAAGGAAGTGAAAGTCATAGTGAAAGGCGCTTACACAAAATGTAAACTCATTTTGAATGAAGAATTCCAAACTCTAGAGGAAAGTTGGAAAAGGGGAATTTTTGAAGCATTCTGAATGTGTTACATTATTTAATAAAATACAGAAGTACCAATACGTTTCAGAGGTGTTGCAGGTAGTACACTATGACTGTGCCGCCTTGCCAGTCCATCTTTGTGTCCCGTTTCATCCTTGCTGCCAGCTTTGTTGGTCGAGATCCACCGCCCAGCCTTTTCCATTTACCCACCTTTTCTGCCTTGCAGCCCCTCTCATGCAAGAGCTGCCTCTCAGAATGCCTCCTGTGCCATTGTCATGTGCCCCTTTTCCTCTCTGACAATCGCAGCCCGAGGCTGTTTCTTTTGCAAAAACGTTCCCTATTGTTTCCAGATGTAAATCATCCAGAGCAGTCTCTGGGCATACACAAAATGGTTTGCTGAACTCAATCTAGTGATTAATTCGCAAAACTCTCCTTATGAGCATGTTTGTGTCCCAGCCTTGGGGAGGGGCACTCCGGCAGTGAGCACACCTCTTTTCCCACATGCGCCCCGTCTAATTGGACCTTCCACTACTGCTGGCGCCTAGCCGTGGTGTCCAGCTCCAAGGGAAGGGGCTGAACCCTGTTTGCGAATTCCTCAGCCCCAGTGAATTCCACCAGCTGCATCTCCGCTGTCCCTAGGGTCTGTCGGACCCTCCACCGTGTCTGCTCTTGAGCTGATCACCTCCCCTCACTGCACTGCATCTCAGGACCCTGAGTAAAACCTGCTCCTCCACCCACTGAAATAGTCATCTTATGAATCTAAATCAGCATAAGTGACACGATCAGCATCCTACAGGAACAGTTATCAAAGCCTGCCATCACGCTTGCTCTGCACTGTCATCTATCTTACTTTCTTCAAATCCCTCCTCAAAGTCCATATTTTCCATGCAGCCATTTCCAACCTTTCTGGCTCGGATTATCCATTCAGCATGCTGAAGTATGTTTTATGAAGCTATGAAAGATATCCAAGCTTGACAAGCAATATAGCCAAAGAACATATAGAAATGCGAATCCCTTATTCTCCCCACCACCACCTTTTATGACTGCCTCCATTTCCTTTCCCTTTCTCTGTTTTTCCCTCTTGACTCAATACTGAAATTGTCAGGCAGACAGGGCAGGAAAATATCCTTTTATTCTTTGTAAAGTGCCACATACCTGCAAAGAAGCAAACGGATCCTGAAAATAAAAGCATATCATAAAAAAGAAAAAAAAGTTTCATGGTGCTCAATATTTAAGAGTGTTCTTGGTTGCTTTTTATCTTGCTTTTCAGACACATACTATCCCTCTTTATAAAACCATAACCATGGGAAGGACATGGAGAATGGAGACACGCATAACAGCCCTGCCTCTTCAGCCTGTCCTTCCTCTGTTGCACCCGAAGGTCTCCAGAGGCTGAATGTAGCCTTCCAGGCAACTGGAAACCATGATGGACTGGGCTTCCAATCATGTGCAGGAGTGTAGTTGTGTACGGACAAACACAATAACAACTCTCTTCATATTTTCCAGGAAGCTCAAGGGGAAGAGGAGGGGGAGGGGCAGTGCATGCTCATGTCCCTTCCACAGTTACAGTTTTATACTGGCTGGGAAGGTCTATTGTTTCACAATGCGTAGAAAGGACATGGAAAATGGAGACATGCATACCAGCCCTGCCCTGTTTTATACCTTAAAAGACAAGGCACACAGGTGTAGAGAGAAGGAATCCGTAGAGACTCTGAACTGTCAAGATCACCATGCCAGGTTACTCGCACAGCATGAAAACCAAGCCTTGGAGCAGCAGGGAGACATTAGAAGAAGGGGGGGGGTGGAGATCAAGGTCGAATTAATAGACCCCATTATGAGACCTAAGGCCAAGGCTGTTTAGGACCAGTTTAGTGCTGTGCCATTCTGCCACACAGTCCTCAAGCAGCGTGAGCCACGCGGAGGGAAGAGTCAAATCCTTTCTGAAAAGGAGGGGGATGTCCCAGTTTGGATTTAGCTCCTCATATGATCAGATGCTACATTCAATGGGATCGTTACGCTGATTTATAACAAATGTAAACCTGTATTGCCCAACAAAGCACTGTGCTGATAAGGTTTTGTCCCAGCCTGCGAGAGAGGGGAAAGGGAGAGGAGAGATGTGTTCACGACAAGGAGGACTGAGGAGGGACAGGAAAAGGTAAAGAGATCGATTTGACAGAGCCAAAACAAAGTGATGAACTGTAGACAGGCATCTATGTTTTAAGATATGTTTTACCACATTTATGAACCACAAATCAGAATTCCTGAGAGCTGTATGTGTAAAATAAAAGCATCAAATACAAATTAACAATTATCTAAAAACCATATAAATATATTAGGGATGCACAGATGCTGTAAAATCTGTTCCATTCATGGTTTGCACATTGTCAGATGCCTTTTGTTACATCATCTGCTCAGATTTCACATAAATGCATTTGTACATATTTGCACTCCCAAAAATGTGCAACCCTCACCCTCCTACCTCCAAATCAGACAAATCTGGGAAATGTGTCTTTTCATGCTTAGGCTATGGGGGCAATGCATATTTTGGTGGGCATGTCTTTTCTACAATTAAATTTGTATAAAATTGTGGGAAAGAAAAAGTGGTCTACGGAATCTGCATAAATCAGGACTGAATTTTCCACTGCACAATCTCTGGTGCTTACACATCTGATCTTGCTTGAGCCCATTGTAGATTTCTCAGACATCCCTAAAATATGTGCAGTGGAGAGCAGGCTGATCTTTCCTCACTAGGCTTCGCCTTTTGCCAGGGAGAGGGGGAGGGAGCAGAAGAGCCTTCCTCTCACCTCTCCAGTCCCAGGGTAACCAACACTTTCTTGAGTTCTTTCTGGAAGTGAAGTGGGACTAAGTTTCCTCTAGCTGCTCCTTTCGGTTGGGGCCAGGCTGATCCTCCTTTTGCTACAGGGCCTCCAAGTCCTCTGGTCATCAGCAGGCCTAGTAGATAGCAACTGGAGCCCAAAGTTTGCATCATTTGTCCAGGCCTGTTATGCATTTGGGAATTGCTTTGCTGGTTCATTGCCACTGCAGAGTAGACACAGTGCAAAACTTTTATTTTCTTTGCATGCCTCTTAAATGTTTAAACTATTCTGGAAGTGACTTTTTAATTTAATTTTGAATAAAGGTAACAAAACTGACTTGTTAGAGGGATGGATATAGATATTTTTCTTCCCTTTTGCATAGCTATAACACTTGGAATCATCTGATGATATAGCTCTGCAAGAGATTCCGGATGTACAAAAATACATCTTCACAGAGCCCCTAATTAATTTATAGAATTCAATTGCACGTGATGCGATAATGACCACAAACTTAGAGTGAGAAGGAATTGGAGAAATTCCTGGAGGATGGGTTCTTTCCTTTAAATACCTATTAACAATGGTAGCTAGAAGGACTTTTCATCTACCATACCATAATTTCTTAGTTCCTGAATAGCAAACTGTAACAGTTATGGCTCTACTTTGCAGAAGCAAAATAGGAAGCTAAGGTTTGACCTAGCAGACTGTTCTGATCAGTCCAGTTTTGGAGCTTCTTCTCGTTACTTCTGCATTGAAATTATTACCTTTGGGGTAATTACATATCATACTTGAATCAAGATGGCAGTAAACTAGAAAAGTTTTAGTTTTTTCACAGTGTACATTTTAGTGACACAAAATTATGCTGGATTGCAGAATAGGTACTGTACAACATTTGCCAGGTAACCATCTCTTTTTATGTAAAGTGACTGTTTCCTATTATTTGGCATTTTTCGAGATTGTCTTGTAACACTAAAAACAATGAGGAGGGGGTCATTATGAGTAATTCCTGTTTATCTAGATATTTATGGTTACATTTTTTGTAGACGCAGGGTGTTGGCCATATCTGATGGAATTGAACACATTGGAAATCTCCGCTGGGAACTGGCATTATGTCTCCTGGCTGCTTGGACTATCTGCTACTTTTGCATTTGGAAAGGAACAAAATCAACTGGCAAGGTAAAGTTATGGTTCACTTTATAAATATTATCTAAGATATTGGTAGGATTTTGGACTAATGCTAACTAGCACAAACACACACACTTGAACAATAACCGTGTCCTTAATATCTAAGTATCTTCTCTCTTCTTATTCTTCTCTCTTCTTATTCACAGACTTTCACTCAGTTCACATGATCAGACAACACACTGTGGCTTACTTAAAGTACGGGCTACTGAGTGTACTGGCATACATTTTAAATACTGGAGGTATTACCGTGGTTTGTTATGCCATCTAAACCTGTTGGGGGTTGTTGTGCAAGGGTTAAGCAACTCTTGCATGAGCCATGACCTGCTTTAGCGTTATGCAGGGTTTGCTTAACCCTCTGTCTAGCACACTCTAGAAGGTTCCGTAACTCACCATGGTGACTATTAGAACCTGGACAACTTCAATGTGCATACCTAAATATCTTTTTATGTTTTTAGGCCTTTTAATATACATACACTACTTTGCATATACAGTGAATAGAGATGAAGTACATATATATGAAAAAGCAACTTTCTAGCAATTTTTTCAGAGGCTTCTATCCACTTGAAAGTGGCGTCCATATACCACTTGGGAAAATATTTGAAGTGTTGTAAGGTCCTCTGTCCATTTCATTATAGGGGATGTTGTTGTAACATCATTGCTTTTGATGAATTGATTTGCACTGACTGTTAATTTCCACGAAGAAGACAAGTAAATTAAAGAGCATGGACATCAATAAATACTAAACACTGAAAATGTATTTGTAGTTATTTATTTATTTCATGTATATACCACCTTTTTCTCTTCTTGAAAAGAATCTGAGGCAGTTTACATGTCTTCTTCCTCTCCATTTTATCCTTACAACAATCCTATGGTGTAGATTAGGTTCAGAGTCAGTGGCTTACCCAAAGTCACCCAGTGAGCCTGATGACCAAGAGGAGACAAGAGCCTGGATTTCTTAAGTCCCATCCAGCGCTCTTAACTACCCTCCATGCTGGCTCTCTAACCTGCTCCCAAAAGTTCAACAACTACCGGACACTACCAAAACATATGCTTAAAAAGAAACTTTACAATTAGCTGGCAGTTAGCTGAATGTGACAATCCCTTATTGAAGGGACCTTGCGGTGTCATAGCAGACATGAGACAAATGCTGTTGCTGAAGAAGACATAGCCTAAGATTCATAAACATGACCAATATAGACACCAAAGCAGCAATACACCAGTTAAGCAGAATGTGACCATCCAATGTTCTATTTTATTGCTGCTTAAAACAGTGCATACATTTACCCACCCATAGCAAGTATTTATAGATAAGGATTGTTGGTTGCATTGTCCAGCCAGCCTCGATAGGGGCTTACAATAATAATAGCGACTCTGATGCTATAAAAGTAGCTGGACCAAACTAAATACTAACACTGCAGTTGGAAGTACTGCCATTCAGCCATAGCTGGTATATCGTATTTGACATACAGGACAGAAAATGACAAGAACACATCATTGGCACCTACTAGTTGTTCCAAAGTAAAAATCATCTTATATGTTCATGTACACTATAAAACATTTAGATGTTTTACCAATTTTAGATCTGGATTGCCCCATAAAGTCAATTTAGCATGACAAAATGGATGAAGGTACAATTGATATGACAGTATATCCCAGATACCTTTAACCATAGAAACTGGGAAGACCAGAAGATTGTTGTACATCTAAGCTAATTCCATCCATTTAGAGATAGGAACCAGGCAAGAAGATTTCAGAACTTACCAGAGTGAAACATCATATGCCAACAGGAAAGACCAAAAGTTCATTATGAGTCAGCAAATAAGCCAGATTATGTGTACAACAAGATTTGGAAAACCAAATCTTCTTTCTCTGATTAGAAGCTGTATCCTTTTCACATAATCTTGATGGAAAGCAATCTCCAAAAATGTACAGAACTAAGCACTGATTTTCTGAAAACAGTTAACAAGTTTATGGCATGCCATATATAACTGAGATACACTATCTATCATTAGTGTATTTATCTTAGTTCCAAACTTGGGGTATTATGGTTTCTTCCAAGGGTGTCTGTCTGCTCCTTAGAAGCCTCTTAGGAAATCCAACAGTTATTGTTTGGTGGTCTATTTGAGCTCTTCAGAGTGGCATTTCCATGTAGGAATCTCCATGACACTGTATAGAACTTATTTTTATAATTACTTTTTATTTGTATTTATCATTTTATTAAAACCAAGTACATAAATGAAAAAATGAGAGTATAGTGTAATTTTTCTACCTGCAGAAATTGGTAGTTGCTCCCCAGCATGTGAACGTTCTTTCTAAAAATTTGTAAACTAATGTCACAAGTGATTATTTGAATGTGGAATTCATGTTAATTCCTATGAGGATGTGCTTATTGTATAATATATGAGGTGGTATTTTCTTCATTGAAGTCATTTATAGAAGACAGTAGCAGTGTTTACCCCACAAGAAACAATTTTTAGTTTGAATAACTGGCATACTATTACTAGCGGGAAAAGCACTCTACTAATTTACTGTTAGTAAATTATTATCACAGAAAAAGAAAGTGTTGCTCCATTTTAATTATTTATTGTAAGTTGAAAAAAAACCTGAAAGCAAAAAAAAAAAAAAGGGGGGGGGAAGCTATTTTACACACAGAGACATAACAGAGAGAGTGAGAAAGATTTGTATATATTATGTATATATATACAGTTCAACAAAGGCAGACCAAATACAGTGGTAACTTGGCTCACGAACTTAATCCGTTCCATGACTCTGGGTGTGACCCAAATTGGTTGTGACCCAAGCCAAATTTCCCCATAAGATTCAGTGTACGGAATAAGGTTAATCCGTTCTGGCCCCTCCGAATGTGGTTGTGAGCCAGTTTTTGGTCACAAGCCAAGTCAATTTTGCCCATGAGGTTCCATGTAATAAGGTTAATCCATTCTGTAACTATTTCTTTATCAGAAATTTTGAAACAAAGTGACAAAGAACAACAAAGTAACAAAGTACTGTACAATACAGTGGAGAACACTAACCTAAGGTGGCGGGGGAGGGGAGGTTATTGTTTTGAGGAAGAGTCCCCCTCCATAAGGACATTGGGGAGATCTCTTTTGGGAGTTTCCTCTCTTTGTCTCTTAGCTGCAGGGTCAATTTTGGTGAAAACTCTGTCTATAGTCACTTGTTTTTTCCTGCGCTGCATAACCCTCTGGAATGGGAGACCATGTTATCGTTCATCAGCTTCAACACTCTGTTCGTTACATTTATGTTGGGGTGGTACTTCTCAAAGAAATCTTGGCATGGGCGCACTCCTGCAGGAAAGACGGGCACAACGCGGCCATCTTCCCCTCCCACCAACCAGCACGATCGCGGCCATCTCCCCCCCCCCCAAGTGCGTGTTGCGTTCGTGCAGGGAAGACGTGCGTGATCACGGGTGCGCTCCTGCAGGAAAGATGGGCGCAGCACAGCACAGCCGTGAGCACGCAAGTGTTCCCTGCACGAACACGATTGCGACCGTGGCCATCTCCCCACTTGGGCGGGGGAGGGGGGAGATCGCTACGATCTTGGTTGCCACCCAAAGCGGAGTTCGTGACCCAAGTCAAAATTTTTATGAAATTTTGTTCGTGACCCAAGGTACCACTGTATCCATGTATGTATCCATTCAAGAAAGGCATGTATATGTCATCTGTTCAATGCACTGGATTATAGAAGGTGAGCATTTATCCTTCCATTGGAGTCAGCCTTAACTCTCTTCTTGTGTCTGATAGAAGGTCAACAAAATCGAATCTTAGCCATGACTGTTGACTAGATGAATGCTAATAAACTGACTCTCAATCAAGAAAATCCTTATTGGGTGGTTCTTTTGACTAGAACAGGTTGGCGATGTTTGGATGGGGTTGTTTAGGGGGTTCTCTTTGAGACATTTTTGTAACTTGAGTCTCAGGTGACCTCAGTGTCATCAGATCCTTCTCCCAACTTTGGCAGGTGGGCCAACTGTGGCCCCAGTCTGGACAGCAATACCATGGCTTCCATAGTTTTTGCTCTGCTACATTCCAAGTTAGATTGTGGCAATGTGCTCTGTGAAGGGCTGCCCTTGAAGGTGGTTCGGAAGCTACAGCTTGCAGGGAAAGCAGTGTTCAGACTGATGATAAGAACCATAAGGTCCAAACATAGAATAGTAATTCTGACTCACTTCACTGGATGCTGGTTTGTTTTCAAGTCCAACTCAGGGTGCTAGTTTTAACCTATAAAGCCTTGCAGAACTTGGAACTGCAATATGGGAGCACCTCTCCCAGTATGAACCTATCCATATACTTAGGGATATATGAGAAATTCAGTTCTATTGATTTTTGATGTGGATTTACCCATTTTTCATCTTCCAGGCCAAACATTAACTCTGGCACGATCTGTTTTAAAATTCTATACATTTTCAGGCTTGCAATGTAATTTGTTGACCAAAGAACTACACTTATACATTTGTAAAATTTGCAGTAAAACCAATACTTTGAATATATGCAAAAATACATTTTCATCAATGGGACAAGAATGTCTGTATTTCAGAGAGTCACACAATTGATGGACAAATTTGGAAAAATATGCATGAAAGTACAAACAGATTTATTTTGGAATTTGATTCAGTTTCAAGTTGGAACAAACTTCAATCTAGAATTTGGAGAACTTTGGTAAATTCAGATTTTGATGGTTTCATATTCCTGCCTATATGATTCAATCATCTGAGGCCCTCCTCCAAACTCAGCATTGGGTGAGAGGATGTCCTCTTCTGAATTGCTAACTGGTTAAAGAACAGGAAGCAACAGAAGTAAACAGATACTTAAAACAGAGGGATATAAGAAGTAGGATCCCCCAAATATCTGTGCTGGTAGGGGGACTTTTAATGTCATGAAGATTTCGTATCTATAAAAACTCAACTACTGCATTGTCCTGTTTAGTTAATACAATTTTGAACGCTATTTTAACGTAGTAGGAAAGCTTGTACACACACATGTATACACATGCTTGCATACACACCCACAAGTGCATTTCTAGTATAGGATACATATGAATGATAGTCCGATGTTTAAAATATATGTATAACATAAGATATCAGTCTCAGTAATATTAAAGTACCTTTAGTTCAGAGCTTGCGCAGTTAAGTGATGAAGTGACCTAGTTCAGGTGCTTGCCACTTTCATGGGTTATAGCAAGATTTTAAGAAGCAGCAATCACCTTAAGCTAAATCACCTCCCTAACAATAAGACTGGCCAATGTTCTTTGCATGAACTTCTCTTGCAAATCATTTACCACACCCACAACTCAATGGACTTTTCCATCTAAATTGGATGTCATCAGGAAACCTAGATAGAACGCAGCTTTGTTGAGCACATTATGATAGTCCAGTCTGGATGTAACTCATCATGCAGGACCTTGATCCTCTGTCTGTCTGTGCTGACAGTGCGCTCCTTGGGATACTCAGGTGCCACTAAGGATATTGCGGGGGTGAAGAGTATTGCAGCACCCATTCTCTAGAACTCTTTCCTCCTCCTCCTCCTCCTCCTCCGCCTCCTTGCTGCTGGTGCTGCTGCTGCTGCTTCAATGAAGTTACACTGCGTTTATATCCTACCTTTTTTCCTCTTGTGAAGAACCCAAGGTGGCTTACATAGTTCCATTTCATCCCCACAACAATTCTGTGCGGTAGGTTAGGTTGAGCGAGTCACTTGCCCAAACCCACCCAGTGAACCTCATGGCAAAGCAGGGACCTGGATCTCCCGGGTCCCAGCCCCCAGCATGCCACGCTCCAGTACAGGCTAGAGAGGTGTTAACCATTTGGGATTTTCAGCATCTGTTGAAAACTGGTTTCAGCAGGCTTTCTTGGAAAGTCATGTTGTTTCGCCCTTTTGCATCTTCTGTTTTCTGTAGGCCATTTTATTATAAGTTTGTGATGCGTGAACTTACATTCTTACAAAAGTTTGAATAGAGGCAATTCATAAATTATTTATTTATTTATTTATTTATTAAAACATTTTTATGCCGCCCCATTCGCCGAAGCCTCGGGGCGGCTTACAACATAAATAATGGTAGCCACTGTGTAAACAAGGTTCTGCTGCCACACCCATGAAACCAACTAGTTTGTCGAGATCATCTTCCTTTTATCATAAAATATCCAGTCTGATTGCTAAATCGTATAAGCCCTAACTAAACTACTAAGGTGGTTCATTAGCACCTCAGCATTTTGCAATACCAGTTTAGAACGCTTTATGTAAACTGTGCCAAATTACACGTGCAGCCTGCCACATCCGGAGTATCAAACAGCTACTCATAAGACCGCTGTTTGGGAGATGTTTGTAAAACCTTCAACATGAGATACCAGACCTGAGGCAGGAGAGCACATGCACTGCCATGCTGCAGCCCCCACCTCTGCTCCCTTAGTGCTGCCACTGTGTCCAATTGGAAGCCTCTGAAATGGAAGAAGGGAATCGGCTACGTCCAGGAATGCCGGTCCCCAAGAACCTTACCGAAAAAGGGAGATGGACCACCAGACTGTATCTTGAAGGATCCAGTGGTTAGGATTCACAGTCTCTTGAAAAACCCAGCCACGTCCTCAGCCAAGAAGGAAAAGGGCTGAATATAAAGGTGGTGGGCAGCACTTCACCAAGCATCCTCTCTGCGTTCTTGGGTTGAAACTCAACTGTGCGGCTGCAGACTGGTGGAGGAATAACAGTAGCAAGAATTAGGATCAGTGCTGACGCAAATGTTGAATTGGTCATTGTCTTTTAAAACTATTAATTATTAATTTGTATGTGACCAAAATAAATTATTTTTGCTAGCGGCCATCTATAGCTTCTAATCTTAATTTACTCCTTCTAAGCATTATCTGATTATTCTTGATTTGCTCAGCAGGTGAACTCTTCTTGTGTGGTGTGTGTTTCTCAGCAAGGTGCCTTTTGCTTTAAACAGGTCACCTTTGGTATTTTTACTGATTTGAAACATACCACCCTTCCTCCTATCCATAATTCCAGAGTTACATGATCTACAGTCCATTAAATCATGGCCTAAAGTACAGCAGTAAACCTTAATTTTTAAAAGCACCCAAAGATTAAACTTCCTGTGTGCGCAAAATTTTTTTAGCCTTGCACCAGAAAGTTTGCAGCATGCTGGTTGGGTGAAGCAGGGGTAGGCAACATGCCTGTTTAATTTGGTGAGGGCAAAAAATACAAATTTAAATGCTGCTTTTTCTTTTTTTTTAAGAGGATATAGAGTGCTAAACTTTTAAATGTCATGCTAGAAGAAGCTGCAATCAAATTTTAGTACACCAACCTTGCCTTATGGAGTGTAACCCACAAGGAGCTCTGGGGTGAAAATGGCTCCCAATTCCACTGAAGTAGCCCACCCTTCTTCTACAGGGTGGGCATTTTAGAATGAGGACGCCATTGTGAGAAGGTTTTTTTTTTTTCCATTGTTGATAAGTACTATGGCACTGATTGGGCAATGAAAGGATCACTAGAAGAAGACCCTTTACAGAAGATACCATGCAGGAAACCTTGATCTAATCTAGTGCTTAAGTTCTTCCTAAATCATTTTCTCTTTCGATAAATTGCAGTATTGTGGCTAGATTCTTCCATAGTTTTTGTCCTAATTACCAGCATCAGCATTTGGGAAGCTTCCGTAAAGAAATACAGAGTCCTGTATCAGTTGAGTTGTGCTTAATTGGAAGCCTGCTCTCCAAACTCTTGATAGTTGTTTGCACTTTTTGGTGGCTTTTCTATGTTTTTTTTCCTTACCATCTATACTTGGCACTGGAAACAACTGCCAGAACTGAAGTGTAACGCAGTATAAGTCCTGCAGTTTAATGACCCATAATTTGAGGCAGACAGAAAGAACCTCTTTTCCTCAGCTTCCTTCATTTGCTTTACTTCAGTACTACAGATAAAAGTCATACAAGTCTCTAAGTATGGTAAATGAAAGAAACACATCCACCAGTAGGAAAAGAAGCCTTTGGTCTTCAACAGCTGTCCAACACTTGATGGTGGCTCTGATTGGAAGAATGGGTGAGGCTAGACGAGTCTTTGGATGGGTTTCTTCTGTGACCAGGTTTTGAGAACACTACTTGTTGTTCTTTTTCTCTTGTGTTATAAATCGACTGATCTTGTGAAAAAAATGCTAATCTGAAAGAGTTGACAAAAATGTGCAGACTTTGTAAATATAGTTTTTGGACCAATGTTTCAACCATTTACCCTATTAGTTTGGCTCAAAGGCTTCAGCTGAATATACTATGCCACACCAATCAAATAAAATTCTTTTTCAGATAGAATATGAAAAAGGCTCTCAGTTTACCTGTTGGACTAAAGTAGAAAATGCATATTAAGTACAAAATTCTATGAATGAGCACAAGAGGAACCTAATATTTTAGAAGATACTCTCATGAAACATTCATGATTTTTTTCTTCCGCTTGTGGTGATTTATCTTTACATTTTACATTTTAATAAAGGAGGTGGCAATTTGAGATAACCATATTCTGCCCTTGATATTAATACAGCTCATTAGGAGTTTATTCTACAGTATGCTTATCATAAATTGACACTATACAAGTACTTAATAGGAATTAAGTAATATCAGTTTTGATCAGACCTCTGGCAGGGGGCTTCCACTGACCAGAGCTCCTGAAAAGGCTCCAGTGGGAAGAGAAGCATCAGCAGCTTCCGCTTTTTCACTCTGCATAAAATCATCACTAGAAGATGGTTGTAGTAGGTTAGTGTGGCAAGGGAAAAGAGGAAAAGGGCACGAGTGACTACTGTCTCCCTATTCAGATTCTCATTACTGTTTGCTATGTTTAGGTTAATTTCGCGCAAATTTGTACTTCAGCCTCATGGGGTTCTACTAACTCTTGTACTGGAGCTGTTTACTTTGAGCCATACTGTTTCCTGTTGGTGCTTCTGCATGTAATTCTGGACAGAAATGTTGCTCATGGTGTCAGAGGTTGAATATTAGCTTAAGATGAGAGCTGGAAGCTCTGCCTAAGCTCCAGCTACAAAACAAAGCTACAGGCTGAAGTCCCTCTCTCTCAGTATAGAGAGACTAAGAGACAGCCCTGTCTCTTCATGCTAGCTGGAAAGGAAGAGGGATGTTACGCTCTTTAGGAAGAAGGATGCTTCTTACTCCTGAGCAGTCTGGACCTTTGTAATGGGATTGAATCTGCTTGAGCCATGGTTTGTTTCATCTTGTTTTACTGGTGAGGGTTTAAACCCATTTTGCCCTGCTGTTGGTCCTCACAAAAATCTGACCTTAAGCAGTTTTCTTTATGTGAATAGCAGCTGATTGAGACTTTTGTTGAGGTCATGGCAGAAGGAAAAAGATTAGACTCTCTCATCCATCCCAGTCTGGATCAGCCCCTGCAGTTGTTGGCTTGGTTTGGTTTCATTTTCTTTGGTTTTTTTCCCTTTTGTTTTGTTTAAAAGATCAGTTATATGAATGCAACAACCATTTAACATAATGTAGTGTGTGGTTTGGCCTGTCAACTATGATCTTCCACAAAAGTGCATGAAAAGCACACTTCAAACCAATGAATAAGAGCCCAGTTTAGTTATTCCAGTTAATCACATATTTCAAAGTCACATACTTTAAAATTCATTTTAATTAATATTCCATGTCAGGTCCCTCTATCCTGTTCCCCACACTCCAGCATTCAGAACAGTACTTGAAAGCATTAAATTACTCCAGAGTGAATATAATTTCCTTTGCTTTACTTTCCAGTGAACCTCATAAATACTATGTGTTGGATGCAGTGGTAGAATTCCACTGACAGAATTACCTCCGACAGTGGAAGTGATAGTGGAGTAATCTCCCTTTCCCCACATTTTTCATGAAGCCTCCAAAGTAACAGCAACAAATCAGTAAAAATAATATAAATATATGCCATTAAAATTATTCTCATGAAAACAGAAAGCTATATTTTTTCCTTATCTGTTTTGATTCATTGTCCTATCACAGACCTCCTCAAATTTGTTTCCCTTATGAATGAGTGTTATTGAGTGGACACTGTGCTAGGCAGGATCCTGTCCAGGTCCCCTTTTGAGTGTAATAAGCCTGCTTGCTGAACCTTGGTTGAACAAGCTGGGAATCATTATGTCTGAATGGGTACTCACCCTATCACAGAGTTCACCATTACGTGGTTCAGAATACAAATTTGATCATGTTGTCATGTTTGAACTTTAAGCATCATTTCGCTCAAATCCTTCCCTGGCTCAGAAAGTAAAACATTTTGCACACATATAGTCAAACATGCAGCAAACGCACAGGCCAAAAGCCAGCTGCTTCACGGCAACATCTGCAAAACTTTTCATTTTATGCCCTTTATACTCATTGCAGCTCTTGCCAACTGTTGTGAAGATATATGGACTGCCACTTGGGCTGTCCAGGTGCCAATGTTTGATAAGGTCAATTAGGAGTGTTCCCATTTTAATTCATGGGATTTCATGAACCAGAAGATACTGTTAGTTTCTGTGGGATACTGACACCTGGCAATGGTGCATTTGGCCTCTGACTGAAATCCTCAAACTGGCAATGGTATTCTAAAACTCAGATGAAACGCAGAAAATAAGATGCACAAAATGGCAGTTGCTGGTTCAGCTGGGAGTGCAGGGTTGCCAGTCACTTCCCCCTAATTATTTTTCCCCTTTAGAGGAGAGCAAAGGACAAGAAAAGTTCCAGGCAGTGGAAAAGTTGAGCAAACACAACATCTGCACACGCTCATGAATTGAAGAAATAGTGCCAGTGTACCTTTTGCCTTCTAATTTTGCAGTAGTCCCATCAGAAGGAGTTAAGCTCTGCTTGCCAGCAGTTAGGACTCAGTCAGTAGTTCCACACAGAAAATTTATTTTTTCAATACTAGACTATATAAAGACTCTAATGGATTCAATGAGGCATAAAGAAAGTGTAAAGGGACAGAAGAAGAAAATAAAAGAGAAAGATGTGCGAAAAAAGAAAGGGACTGAGGGCCATTGTGAGGCCCCAGGAAAAGGAACTAGGCAGCAGTGATTATATCTCCTGAAGTGTCTTTTGTTTCAGCTTGAAGTAAGAGCAGAGAATAGTCCTTCATAGTGAGGCT
Source organism: Varanus komodoensis (assembly GCF_004798865.1). Taxonomy (NCBI): domain Eukaryota; kingdom Metazoa; phylum Chordata; class Lepidosauria; order Squamata; family Varanidae; genus Varanus; species Varanus komodoensis. Next base: position 9,482,260 of record NW_025336346.1, read on the forward strand.
TTAACATGCAGCCCAAGATTGATCTCTGTATTCAGAGGAGGAAAGTAGAACATTCATGAGATGCATGCAGAGTTGTAGGCTCTCCAGCTTGCTGTATCAAAAGTTTTAAAACACTGCAATCTTTCTCTTCTTCTTCCCTTAACACATTAATGAACATTTAAGGACACCGTTGAGCTTCTAGCTTTGGAAACTTTGTGCAAACTACCCTGTATTTTTCAACAAGTGTAATCACTGAAATGCAATAATACATAAAAACTTCTAATTGTGCCCCCACCCTGCACCATCAACTTAGTTCTCTGTGGCAGATAATTTCCTTTAATTGGCATTCCACTTTGGAAGCTAGATCAGGCAATTAAAGCCCAACAGCCATGAAAAGGAACACAAATTTATCTTTAAAATCCAGCAGGGTTTGCTAAGCTGAAGAAATAGAAACATAGAGTTGCTTGCAGGTCATTCCTAGGTAAGAACAATGTCTGTGTGCATGTTAGAGAGAGAGAGAAATGCACTGCGTATCAGTCCAATTAGCTAAATCTTCTGATTTCAATCAAATACTTTCTTTTTGGAATGTAATAGTTTCATTTATCTGACTTTCTAATTTATTCCTAACCTGACTATTTGTTTTAAGACAGTAAAATTAATGTTGCAAATTGATGTTACATTCATGAATCTTTGGAATTCTGAACTGTATAAAGGAGGGATTAAAATCCAAGTCATTTCATTCCAGTTTGTTCTCTCCTAAACTTTCTTTGACCTTCTAGAAGCAGTGTAGACATATCTGTTAAAAATGTGAATTACATATCATGTCTAATTCTGACCTGAGTCTTCTCTCTTTCTCTCTCATTTAAAATTATTCATTTAATCTTATACCAAAACTATTATTTATTTGAAGTCTGGTAAGTGTTTCAGTTGGTATCTTATTATAATGAATGGATTTTGTACTGTTCTCTGAAATAAATTTCAGTTGCTTGCCATTTAGGTCCCCCCACCCTCCATTGTAGGTGTTGGAGAAAGGACTGGCATTAGGCCTAACACTATCTTGTACCCAGTCCCACCCCTCCCCTTGCACTTCAAAATGGTTTAAACTGCATGGCTATAAGAGTTGAGCTTACATTTACAAACAAGCTAGTGTCAAGTTGACTAGTGTCAAGTTGACTAGTGTCAACTTTGACTAGTGTCAAATTGCACAGATTCGTCACGAGCTAGATACCACTAGTGAATCAGAGGTTTCTGGGGAGACACCAATGCTGCCGTCTGGTCCAAAATTATTGGATGAATTTCAGTTATTGCGGCCTGATGATGTGGACAAGGTGCTTGGACGAGTACGTCCCACCACTTGCCTATTGGACCCTTGCCTGTCTTGGTTAATAAATAATTCCAAGCATGGGATTGGGATCTGGATCTTGGAAGTGGTTAACGCTTCTCTGAGGGAGGGTCGGGTGCCTGCCCCTTTAAAGGAGGCGGTAGTCCGACCGGTCCTGAAGAAGGCATCACTGGATCCAGAGATGGCCACTAAATATAGACCAGTGGCCAACATCCCGTTTCTGGGCAAGGTGTTAGAGCGGGTGGTGGCGGGACAACTCCAAGCTCTCTTGGATGAAACTGATTATCTGGACCCATTTCAGTCCGGTTTCAGACCCGGGTACGGTACTGAATCTGTCTTGGTCGCCCTGTATGATGACCTGTGCAGGGAGAAGGACAGGGGGAGTGCGTCCCTGTTGGTTCTCCTGGACCTCTCAGCGGCTTTCGATATCATCAACCATGGTATCCTTCTGGATAGGCTAGCGGGATTGGGGGTCAGAGGCACTACTTTGCAGTGGTTCTGCTCCTATCTCAATGGCCGATTCCAGAAGGTGGTGCTGGGGGACTATGGCTCTGCACCATGGCAGCTATGCCATGGAGTACCACAGGGGTCCATTTTGTCCCCTTTGCTGTTTAACATCTACATGAAACCGCTGGGAGGGGTCATCAGGAGGTGTGGGCTGCGGAATCATCAGTACACTGATGATACCCAGCTCTACCTCTCGTTTTCCACCAATCCAGGTGAGGCAGTGGCTGTACTGAACTGGTGCCTGGACGAGGTAATGGGCTGGATGAGGGCCAATAAACTGAAGCTCAATCCAGACAAGACGGAGGTCCTGTTGGTTGGCGGATCGGGCTTCGGAGAGGGTGAATTGAACTTAGTCCTGAATGGGGTTGCACTCCCACTTAGGGACAAGGTCCGCAGCCTGGGAGTGCTCCTCGACCCAGAGCTTTTATTGGAAGCTCAGGTGACAGCAGTGGCAAGGAGCGCTTTCCTTCGGCTGATCTATCAGTTGTGCCCCTACCTGGAGTACGACTGCCTGGCGACAGTGACACACGCTCTGGTGACTTCCCGCCTTGACTTCTGTAACGCGCTCTACGTGGGGCTACTCTTGAAGATGGTCCGGTCGGATAATTGGTTCAAAATAGAGCTGCCAGGCTGCTGACAGGGACTGGGCGTTAGGTTCACATGACTCCAGTCCTCCGTCAGCTTCACTGGCTTCCCATTGAAGTCCGGGCCCAATTCAAGGTATTGCTGATGACCTATAAAGCCCTAAATGGCTTGGGTCCTGGTTACCTGAAGGAGCGCTTACATCCATATACGCCCGCCCGCCCCTTGAGATCTGCAGGACAGGCCCTTCTCCGGGAACCCTCCGTGAAAGAAATTAGGAGGGTAGGTACTCGGAGGAGGGCTTTCTCTGCGGTGGCGCCCAATCTATGGAATGCACTCCCCAGAGAGGTCCGCCTGGCGCCATTGTTATTTGTTTTTCGGCGCCAGGCAAAGACCTTTTTATTTATACGTCATTTTAATTGTTAATATTATTTGCTTATTTTATCTGGCCAGGGCGACTTATTTTATATTGTTAATTTGTTCTATATTTTGAATGTATTATATTTTAATTTTATGTTGTGAGCTGCCCCGAGGCTTCGGCGAATGGAGCGGCATAGAAATGTTTAAATAAATAAATGTTTTAAATAAACTTGGCACAAGCTTTGGTTTTAGGGTGAAAGCTAAAGTGTAATGGAACAACACGGTTAGATTTCAGGAAACAAAAAAAATTAAAAGTCAGGGATAGGGATATACATAATTTTGCCTTTGTTGTGCCTTTTGTTGTGCTGTCTGCTCATTGACAGAACTGGATTTTGCACAAGTGTATATAGAATAGATTAGAACAGAACAGAATAGTTGGAAGGGGCATATAAGGCCAACTGAGTCCAACTCCCTGTTCTGCTTCCATGTGTGGCCACCCATCTGGCTGTAGGGCCACATCTTTCTGGCCTAGCAAGGGTGGCTCTAGCACGATTTGTACCTCTGTGTGAATACGCATTTCTGAAAATGTTCAGATCCTTCCAAAAATATGCATATTCCCACAAAATGTGTATCTTCACTATTTAGTCTAAGGGAACAGTCTTTGGTTAGTGTATATTGTCTAATGTGACCAAATTTTCATAAGATAAAATATGTTCATAAAATAAATAAAATATTCTTCATGAAAATAACAAATGGTCTGCAAGTCTACAGGATCCATGCAACTCAGGAAAATCTGGTCTGCTGAAGAATTCATGGGTCAAATTGTTAAAAGATTCAAGCTCAATTGAGCCTATTAGGGAAACAAATACCCTTCGGAAACAAATACCCTTCAAATAGGCTAAAAACAGGGAAATAGTCTGCCTAAGAGACAAAACTCAAATACAAATTCAGTTGTAGCTCAATGTCAGTGCATTGCTTCCTTTCCTTACAGGATGCATTGTCGCCTGAAATTTGCCCCCAGCATCAACTACCTGTAATGTTTGTGTGCCCAGAAACAGGCTAGAGGAAACAGGAGTAATTTAAAATATAACTTTGGAACTGCTAAGAACATCTCGTACAATGACCTTACAGGCCTTTGGAACTACCCAGGTCATGTGACTTTACAGGAGCTCTTTAAACGCTAACCTTTAGACTGTTATGTCACTAAAGTATAAACTATATCATTACATATTCATCCTTAATTATTAAACCGCAAGTAAAAGTAAAATATTTAGAATGACACATACAAGTTAGAATTGAAATGGATGCTGTGTTTCCACTGAGAATAATTTACCCGTTAATCACACTCCCATAGCACTTCACTCTGGAGCTTGCAAAGACATGGCATGGGAGCCCACGGCAGTGCCTGTCTCCCAACCAGCTGCATGAGCCAGCTGGTTCTTGCCCTGCTGCTCGTGAAATAGGGGTAGCACAGGGAGATGTCCTGTGGCGCATTGCCCCCAACCAGACACTGCTGCCCAGTGGATTCACGATGTCCCCACTCAAGTGGGAGAGCTGGCAGGGGAATCAGTTGAGCAGCACTGTTCTCTCCCAGTGCCCACCAGCGGATCACTCTCTCCTGCCCCAAGGAAGATCTTTAGAGCAGGAGGTGGGAGGAATGAGGAGTCTGCAACAGCTGCACCAAGGGCAACGGTCTGTGGTGCAGTGGCAGTGGGCCATTCTTGCCAAGTGGGTCCGGCCCCATTGCCATACAAGTTCTGTTTCTGGTTTGAATGATACAAGAAACAACCATGGCACTGAGAAACCATAGAACAGACCTCTGTGCTCGTGGTTTCTCAAAACTAAATGCACCATGGGGAAATACCACAACAGGGTTTGACTGACACAACAAGCCACAAAGGGTAAAAACATCCTTCCCATTACCTGTAATGTACAAAGCCAATCATCATACCAAAACTTAATTTCTCTCCATTTTCTGCTACCCAGGCTTGCTCCTAATAAGAGGAATACCCAAGGTCTACAGAAATATAACTCGTAGTAGCAATAGGTAAAACCTTTTCCTGGACCATACAGAACTTCTGCCAGGTTCTGTTAGATAGTACTGAATTGCACCAGACTTTTTGCAACAAGCTGGAACTTTTGTAAGCATCTGATTGGAATGATTTCAAAGGTGTGGCACTTTGGGGGGCAAAAACTAGATCCATAGCATCTGTGCACATGGCTCTTTACAAAGTAACATAAGCAAAAGGCAGGCCAGTGTACCAAGAAGTTTACAACCTTAATTTTGACACTGTAACCACAGTATGATCATAATTTGTCTAGGAAAATGGCACCATAAAATATCCAGGTGTCTTCTGTGCACATGAACTGCAATCCCCACTGTGCAGCTTTGTTACCGTTCCCTGAAAAATATCTTGGATGGCCATAACCGCAGTTTGCTTGCTTGCTTGCTGTGACTTTATGGAGATATATCTCTATGCTGTTGATTCTTGACTGTCTTAATTTAGTTGTTGGTAGTTATATTCTGGGATATCTGCATGCCGTATGAAGAAACACCTGCAAATCAACTTGCAGGGTGCAAAGGCAAATTTTCCTGGCCCTTTGGCAAGCATGTTACAAGCCTCCTCTGAATTTCCATTGCCATTTAAGTAGGGTAAGAAGTCAAAGAGTCTCTTCTGAAAAACAGCACGGGTTTCACCAGTTTCTTAGTTTCTCCATGATCTAAGAAGGTGCCCCTTTATCTGTCTGAAAAACTATCTGTGTGTCTGTGTTTGTGCATAACACTCATTCTTCCACATGTGCCAATCAGCTTAGGGATGAGCAAGTTGGTGGCATTACAAATAATAGTTGGGTAATAAGTGAATAAATAATTTTTGTAATTTTAAGTGTGGTTTTTTTTCTTTTTGTTTAGTCACAACGTCATGCCCAACCCATCACAACCCCATAGATAACATTTCTCCAGGCCTTCCTGTCCTCCACCATCCCCCAGAGTCCACTTAAGCTCACACCAACTGCTTCAGTGACTCCATCTAGCCACCTCAACCTCTGCCGTCCCCTTCTTTTGCCGTCAATTGTTCCCAGCATTAGGGTCTTCTCCAATCAGTTGTTCCTTCTCATTAGGTGAATGAATTAGGTGAAACTCATTTGAGTTTCATCTTCAGTATCTGGCCTTCTAAAGTGCAAATTTTGAGGGTAGTAAGTGAATAAATATTTTTTTGCAGTTTTGATATCTGCTAATAAAAAAATTCTTGTTCTGATAGACTTTCTTGCTCATTGTTCTTGGAGTTGTTCTGTTAGACTCGAACTACTTTATTCAGTGTTCATATATAATTTGTCTTTCAGCAGCCCCTAGTGTCATAATTCGTGACAATTTGACATTTGTTTTTATGCTTAAAAAAGAACTATTTGCAATCACTTATCAGTCATCAAGACTTGGGAATATATCTACATATTATGCAGTCTGGTTCAAAATGCAATTTAGAAAATGGTTCTTTGTTGATAAACAAACTCAAAAAGTTAGGTGGGGCAGCACAGGCTGAAAGGAAAACAATGGAATTAGCCATTTGGCTAGTCTGACCTTTTTCCATAAGGTAGAATTTTGTACTAAGCTAAAGCTGTATTGAAAATTGAGTCTGATTTTTGTTAAGATTTGTATTCTGATAAAACAGTATGATAAGGTACAAAGGGGAAACCATTTCTGAATAACCATCAGTTCTGATTTGTCAATTTCTACAATGGATCAAGTCCATTAATTTATCCAACCTTACAATCTTAATCTCAACTGGAAGAGTATAGAATTGAACTGTCTTCCAAGTAACAGATGATTTGGAAATGAGATAGCATACTGACTTGTACAGGGGCCACTACTTCTATTAGACAATTATTTATTGAGATATTGTTGACACAAAAAAGAGACTGTTGTTGGCACTGAATGGCAACAGATCCCAGGGATTTAAGGCAGGGTTCTTTCCTGCCCTAACTAGTGATGCAGGAATCAAACCTGGGAACTTTTGCATGCAAAGAATGGGCTCTGCCACAGGGCTGCATTCAGAAAGATGAAAACAGTGAAGGATGGTCAGAATAATGCAGTACACAATCTTTGTACACAAACTGTAACCGTTGCGTGATGGAATGGGAGTCTGCCTGAGCCGTGTATGTCCATCTTCCATCTCCAGATACAAATGCTTTGGTAAGGTTACTGGGTGTTACTGACCATTAACCAATAGGTTCCCACAATGTCATAGTCGAGGTTTCTTTCTCCACTTTGAGGTTTGTTGTCTAACTTCCTTTTCCAAATACAGGAAACAAAAAATAATATTGCAGAAGCACATATAGCAAGCTTTCCTCACCCTAACTTCTAGAACATAGCGTAATTCTAAAATGCAAAAAATCACGCAGCAGATGACCAGTTTTAGAAAAAGATTGCTTGAATGCTAAAGAACATGTCATAGGCACAGTATAAACAAAGCAAAGGAGTTTAGTTCAGTAGGGACAGCTCTGTTTTCTTGATTCTCTTGAATTTAAAGTTGCAATGATGTAAGATGTGAACATTGAGCTGACATGTTGTATTGGAGTGGCAGCCCAATATATCTATTTTTAGCTTTTCAGGTTAAATTCACAATGCTAAATGTTACCTGTTCTCCCCAAATTGACTAAAGAGATACTGTACTGTTTCTCCTGATCTTACTTCTTTATGGTCTCTTAAACTTCCTGTAATGCAAACGGTAATATTTCAGGTATGCGAGCAGAGACAAGCCGTGTATTTGTTTTGTTTCCTCAATACAGATACTGACATTGCTGGGACATACAGTGATATGGAGGAACTATTTTGAGCATTGACATGCAAATTAATACACTAAGCAATTAGATGTAATTAAAACAAGATCAGTGTAATTAGAAGCTGTTTTGTTCTAATTTTATTCAGAGAAGTTTGACATATTGAAAAAAAGAACTCCCAGGCTTATTGAGATGCAAGCAATCATAGTAACAGCAACAGTTCCACATAAAAGTAATATGACTTAGCTGAGTATCCAGGTCAAAAAGTAAGAACCAAAGGGCAGAAGTTGTCTTTACAGATGGGAATGGGACAGTTCCTTGAGTGCCAATTTTGGTGAAAAGGTAAGGGACAAATCAAATAAAGGAATACATACTGTGGTTCTGCAAGCACTAGGTGAATTTCAGGGTTTAGTACTTATGACTTAAGTTGGATGAGTTGTAAACAGTGCAAGTCAAAGCCTTCCAATATTGACAGAAATACCCTGCAATGTGGACTGCCTCCTGTGTACTCATACAAAAAGATAAAAAGGGTTGGAGGCATCTTCCACTCACATGTGTGAGTGGAAAGCACTTCCATACGTGCATAGCAGGGTCACTGATCCCTTTTCCCAAGCTATATTCCCATGCAAAAAGCTAGGTTAGAGGGTTCAGCAGCTTTTACTGTGACTTCTGGGAGGCAATGCCTGGAAGAACTGCCAGAAGATGGGCAGGAATAAAGCTTTTCTGCTGAAGCCTACGCAATTCTACACTACGTTGCATCCAAAACAAAATAGTCAGTGAACAGTATTATGTATTCTATTTCTAATTCATGGTGATTGAAATTCAGCAGGCACTATCCATTACTGCCTAGAAATTTGCAGCATCCACTGCTAGAGCAATGGAAACCTATAAATTCCCAGCTAATAAGAAAAGAGGGAAAACACCCATTTCTGGAATGGTGCCATTCAGCCAGGCTCACCAAAGGGAGCTCTGCTGACCTGTCCTATACCATAAATGAGCATTCCTTTTGAGAGTACTAGCTTCTCATCCTGTGCTAGCAGGATGCCCCAAGAGGAGCCGGCAGTGGCAGAATGGCAGGGTTGGATGCATCCTGTATTTATAGAATTACTGCTCATTTGACCACATTTGCACTTGCACTTTATGGGATTGTTCTTATGCTTGACTGGCGGTTCTTTATGAGATGGCTTCAGCACAAATATGTAGCAGCCCACTCTGTCCTGTTTGCTAGATACTTTGTGGTTAAAGTCACTAGTGAACATTCAAGTTCGGAGGTAGAGGTAATGCAGAACCCTTGGATGTACCTTTCGACTGTGCATTCTTTTTCATTCAATTCGTCCTAAAATCATCTTAAAATTAAACAGCAGCCCTGATCCCTGCAGCAGATACCAGGTTGCAGAGATCCACAAAGCTTTCAGTTTGTACCTATTATTGGCATGAGATATGGTTAATTAATGGTTAATTAATGGTGAATTAAATATATAAATTGTTTGTATTAAATAAAATAAATATGATTCTAACACTTTTTATTTATGATATGGAAATGTAATTCATTGTGTGTCCCCCGGGTTCCATGTCCAAGTCCTCATGTTGCCCTCGGGGGATGAAAAGTTGGAATACTCTCTCATAGATCATTTCCAGTCAGCTGCCAATATCCCTTTTCAGTCTGCCTTTATCTGTTGATTGCATATCTACAGTACTCCTCATCCAAAGTGGATAGTGGAGCATGAAGTCTGGTTGTCGTCTTAGCAGCTGCACTGTAACAGGACCTGGACAGGGAGCGTGTTGGTTCCTGCTGCACCTGCCAGTGGCTTGTGTTACCACTGCCCACTGAATCTAAAGCAGCAGGTCCTGAAGGCAGCCAGCGACCACCAGGAACACTGGCCATTGAAAGCATTCTACTCTGTGCACGAATTGAGGCTAAGCACATTGTTTCGTAGCAAACTTTCTCTTCTCCCTATTTTTCTCCATAGGTTGTATATGTAACTGCTACATTCCCTTACATCATGCTCTTGATTCTGCTGATTCGAGGAGTAACATTACCTGGAGCCTCTGAAGGGATAAAATTCTACTTGTACCCTGACCTATCTCGACTTTCTGACCCACAGGTAGGACTGAAAAACCTAACAACCAATGTAAATAACAATGCTTTTGGGCTCACCTGATTGCTATATTTCTTTAATTTCAAGGTGGTGGTGAAGGAGCACCACTGGGACTGATTTGAAAAAATTCTCACTGGTTTTAATCCAAGGCAAGGTTTTCTTGCCAGAGTAAGCCCTGGAGCTTTTGGTTTTGTATCTTTGCTGCAAAACCCAGGCCTGGGTGGAGCTATGTCCTTAAACCTAAGCAGCCTACTCCATATACAGAGCAGCCTGAAGTGCCTGATCCTGCCTAATCTTGGAAGTCAAACAGGGTTGGACCTGCTTGATAGGTGATTTAAATGTTGTGAACCGCCCAGAGTGCTTTAACTATGGGTGGTATAAAAATGTAATATCATAATAAAACATAACACTCACCTCTCCTCCCTGGCATAGTTTTGCAGTCATCTTTCAATTGTGTGTCTTATTTTTTTTTTCAAAGCAATCAAGTAATGTTTAAATGCAGAAATCTTATGACTGTTTTGACAGAAAAAGTCCTACCCAGTGTTTTCCAGTAAGCCATATTTTTTGTTGAAGAACAAGAATGTCAGTATCCTGGTGCTGCTGTGTTCACTTTTCCATCTGAAAGCCTACAATTGCAATGATGCACGGCTAAGATATACCTAATTGAAAGAGAGTCCAGCATTCAGTTTTTTTCTTTATAAACCAATTCTTCAAGTAACTAGCTTTTTCAAAAAAATTGTTTTAAATGTATGATACAGATAACTTTTAGCCCTGAATTACTGAAAGCAACTATGGAAGCTTAATATAGAGAGATGTTTGCATATATTTAGCTTTCTCCTGCAATCAGTTCAATGTCAACTTGTACTACATAAGAAAAATCCTTGATGTTTTGATTCAGAGGCAGGAGTGCAGTATTCAGCTGAAACATTATGCGGGGAGAATATCCTTTCTAGAACATTGACCACGCTGTTGCCCCCTCACTTTTTTAAAGGCAGGTTTGTATTAATACAGCACATAAAAGGCAGTCACACACATATGTGCATAGCTGTGATAAGATAAATGAAAGCATTAGCTAGCTCATCCTAAAAAGGTAAGACCCTGCATTCCACTCTGAAGAGATGGCATAAGTGAGTCAACAGAGGTGGTTTGCAAGGCAAGAAAGGAGAGGCACCACAGCAGAAGTTTAGAGGAGGTGTGCCACATAGCCCTTGGGAAAGGTGCAAAGAGTTGGCACGAGGAGTAAGTGAGAAACAAACCATGACAAGCCTTGGAGAAGTTGATCATCTGTCAAGTTGATAATCTGGTTTAGCAATGGAATAAGCTTCTGAGAGGCTTGCTTATCATGACATGTGAACCACACTGGGCATGATAACGCATTGTGCAAATAAGCCCCACAATGGATGAGTTTGCACAACATGAGAAGGCATGGTGTGGGTCTGTTGTGCTGTCTGGGCCCAGTTCTGGAGTTCCTGCATGGTAGGATCTGCAACCATGGAGAGAAGCAGCGCTTTGATCTAAGGTTTCTACATTCCACCGCAGCTTCTCTCATTGTCTAGACCCAGGATCACAATTGCACCAGTCTTGGCATGGAAACAACATATCACCATGATGGTTGCATCTAGTGTTCAGCCTCCACTGCTCCAGCTCTCTAGCAACAGATATGCTATTGCACTTTTTACCAGCTTAATTGTGCCATCCAATGCATGACCACTCAGAAGTAAGTCTCATTTAATTCAGTCAGACTGGCTGCCAGATGTGTGTTTATAAAGACTACAGTTTTAGAAGTGCTGAGAAGAAACTTGGCAGAACTGGTCTTTTTATTATTATTTTCTATTGTATAATAGGGCTGTCATTTTCATTGGTTTATCTGGTAGGTTAATAATTTCATTTATTAATTAGTGGAGGACAATTCTAATTAGTGAACCAACAAACTTTAATTGGTTGAGCTGAAAAGGCCATGCATGGTTGAGCTGTGAATAAAGGACAGACTAATTTTTGTAGCATTGTGCTATGATAATAGGAAAGGAGAAAAAGCATTGAAGATGGCCTTTTTTTCTTGACTCACGGCATTTTGTATATAAATTATGAGCTATGTTTTTCCAGTATTTCAGAGACACTACTATTGACCTTCTAGTTGCATAGAAATATACTTGGTTTAATTTTGGTTAAAAGAAAGACAATGATGAACTATGAACTATGGTTTAATTGGTTGACTACTGGATGTAAATGAATTTTATATTACTGATTTTTCATACTATCCAACAGCTGAAGCTCTCTGTTAATAAAACATAATATAAAATCTCTAACATGCAATATATGTATAATATTTAAAACAATATAAACAACTAAAACAGTTGTAGTAAAATAATGGACATGAGAAAAACAACTGGCATGATTCTTTGATTGTTTTTCTTGATATGGGTGCTTTATTGTTCATTAGCCACCATGTTTACAAGGTAAATCAGTAAGTTAAAACTGCATGTACATAATCTGAGTAGACTAATAAAATAATTTCATTTTCAAAGGGCAGGATCCAATGGGCAGCTTGTTCCCCACCAATGTCTGCTGCCCCTCCAGGCTCTTGTGTTCTGTCCATAGAGCCAAAGAAGCAACAAGCCACAGATCTTCAGGAGTAAACAGGCATGAATCTCTTCCTCAGCAGTTTCACAACCAGACTGCCTACTGCTGAGGAAGAGATTCATGCTGATTAGAGATAAGTTTTTCCCTGCCACACATTGGGCAGGTTTCCATGTCATGACAAGCAAGGGTAGGGGGTTGCAACAAATGGTGGTAATTTACCATGTTTTCTCCAATAGATGATCACAAACCCCAGCTGGTCCAATCCTTTTCTGCCTGCCCCACATCCTCTGATTCTTGCCATGCAACCTGGAGTGAGCAAAATCCCCTTCATTACTCATTTCTTCCCTAGTGACCTCAGCTGCCTCTTCCTGTCTGCTTAGATTTTGAGTTGGGTTCTCCCTGTTGCCCCACCTGACCGTACTTCTATGTTTTTAATATGTTCTAGACAGTCCACTCCCAGTTTTTTTAAACATCAAATTAAACACTTTTGCTGCCATTCTCCTTCTTCCTCTAGGTTTTTACTTGCTTTCTTAGTGATATCACTAAGTGTGTGGAAATGACAGTATGGTAGGGAAATGGTGAGGAGAAGGGCCTTTTGCACTATCACACCTTGCTTGTGGAATAGTCTTTCCAAGGGGGTGTGTTTGGCACCCTTGTTACTGAACTTCCACCACCAGGTAAAAATGTTTTGATTTAACATTTGTTTTTAGTAGCTGCTTTGATTTTATTATTATTTGATATAAGTGCTGATTGCTCTGTATATCATGTGCTCCTGCCTTGTATATTATACTAATTGGATTTTATATTGTATGCTGAATTTTATAGTTTTATTCCACTTTATGGTTTTATTAATTTATGCGGATTGCTTTTATCTTCTTCATAAGCCACCCACAATGCTCTCAGGCTATGGGGCAGCATGCAAATGTGATGATAGACAGACAGACAGACAGATAGTTGGGGAAGCCTGGAAACTCTGACTTGGGACACCTTTTTCTGAGAATCAAAGGAATGATGTGACTGTATGCTGCACACAGCAGCATATATGGCAGGAGGAGAAACCTGAGTGCCTGCTCATTTTTGATACTGCTGTGGCATACAAATGTTTTAAATATATATAAATAATATATACTGAGAATCCTAGAATGTGCCAGTATCGCCTCATGTTGTGGCATTCATAGAAAATGGTATAATTGGTATAATTTTCCCTATGGATACTATGTGTGGGCGGAACGGGCGAGATTATGGCAATACTCTTGTAGACTTCGTGAAGCTCATGTAGATAGCTGTGAGCAAGTTTTCATGTGAGCTGGTCAGGTGGTGTGTAGAATATGACCCTGCCACTTCTGTGTTTGCATATTATAAGAGCAATTGCAATAGACGGTACTGCTTCAAAAGAGTGCCCCTGTTTGAGGTTCTGGCTAGACATTCCCAGCAAGTAGGAGCATGTCACTCTACACTCCACTGCTATTGAGGGTACTTCACACTGGCCTGGTTCTTGGGGTGTATACATGCATATTTTTAAGAAGATATCATGTACTGCCATAAACTTGGGGTTCCCCGAGCATGCCAATGTCTTGTTTTTCACTGGGCTCCATTTGGAATGGTGCTTACCAGCTGTGTTGCTGTAAGAAGAGATGATAGGAGGACCATTACCTCAAGGATGAATTAGCAGTGCAACTTACTTAAAACCTAGGTGGAAATGAACAGAGAGCTGAAGTACAAATTTGGGTCCAAATCCAGAGAGCCGTGTTAAATAAGTGATGCAACATAGGAATGGAATAGCGTGAGATTTCCAGCTGTTTTTTTTAGACCTTTCTAAATTATTTCCAAAAGCCTCTAAAGCTGGGTTGGGCAAAATGTGGATCCCATTATTTATTTGAAAATAAAAAGGCATCTATAGCCACTGCAAAGCTCCAAAAGGATTAAATCTAGCATGATGTGTGGCAGCAAACAGGCAATTTCAGCTGTTTTTCTTTGGGAGGGCACTGCACAAGCTGTGACCCACACCAAAGATCTGGGAGTCTGATTACCCTTTGCTCTGAAATATCTTGGCAGCACAGAGTGAGATTTTCCAGGGCTCACACAACAGGGAGACCCTTGATCTTTAGGGGATACCCAAACTCTTATTTATTTATTTATTTATTTATTATTTAGGAGACTTCTATGTCACCCCATTCGCCGAAGCCTTGGGGCGGCTCGCAACCATAAATAAACTTCAAAATAGAATAACATAAATTAACAATATAAATTAACAATATAAATTAAGTCGCCCTGGCCAAAGAATAAAATGAATAAATAATATTAACAATTAAAATAACATTTGAATAAAAAGGTCTTCGCCTGGCGCCGAAAAACAAATAACGATGGTGCCAGGCGGACCTCTCTGGGGAGCGCATGCCATAGATTGGGCGCCACCGCAGAGAAAGCCCTCCTACGAGTGCTTACCTTCCTAATTTCCTTCACGGAGGGTTCCCGGAGAAGGGCCTCTCCCGCAGATCTCAAGGGGCGGGCGGGCATATATGGACATATGGCATATATGGATATATGGTTTATCTTTTAACCAAGCTCAGTGTCACACAATACTGTAAAAGGTGAATCCACAGAATTAAGAAAACGGAAACTAAAGGTCCTGGAACTGATGGGTCATTGTCATTTTGAGGGCAGGTGAATATTTTCAGTGTGGAATGAGTTCATCTTTTGGCCTGTGGTATTTTTGCATTCCAAAGTGTAGCCCTCCACATCTGCATTAATTTACAAATTGTTTACTTTTAATCTGCATGACACTTCAAAGTTAAACATGTATGTTAGAACATATTTTGCCCCCAAATATGTATTTCATCCCAAAATAGTTTCTCTCAAAATACTCATTTTAAATGGGTCTGCAATCATAAGTTTTTAAACAGTCCAGCTTTTACTCTCAAACCAGTGCACAGCAAGCCTTTCCAAAAATATTGTTAAAAGGTTGCTCGTACTTCTCCGCACCTTTAATGCTGAATCTAGGCCAAGGAAAAGGGGCCATTTTAATGTTACCTAGTGGTAATAACAGTATCACTTTCAGCTACACCAGATAATAGATTTTGGTAACCAGTAGACATCTTTATAAAATTGACAACTCCGAACCCTAAAGTGTTTCATCTAGAAAAAAGCAACAGATAAAGTCATAACACCTAACTCATTCAGCTTATGTAAGAGGAATTTCTTCTTATCCTTATACCTCAGAGAATTCCATAAAACACAGTCATCCATCTCCTCCACCCACATACTTCACAGAAGCTAGAATTAGTCCTCTGAGTGTTAAACAAATTACTCAGAAGGACAGCATGCCTTGTCAAAACTCTAAACAGGCAAACTTGTTTTATCCATCTCTGCTATCTGAAAGTCCAAATGTAGAAGGTGAATTGCTTTCATCTGTGAATACCATTGTTTGCCATTCCATCTTAAGTACTTAACCCAACATTTGCCTTTCAAGGGAAGTCAAAAATAATACATCACAAAGTATCCTTAGAAGCATGGCCTGCTATCTCTTTGCTTATAATTCCTGCATGGGGTGGAATCCAACAAAATTAAATCCATAGACCATAATCCAAAGATTGAGTTACAATTTGCTGAATGCTCTTACAACCCATGATTACATTCTGACTAGCCTACCATCTCATCAAAGGGTTGGTTAGAATCATCAACCTATCCAGCTTCATACCCCTTACCATTTCACAACAACCCAGCCTGCCAAATGAAAATACCAAAGGCAGGGTCACAGCTTTCTTCAGCTGCCTTTCCATCTTGAGCTTCCTTAGATCCATCGTCAGCAGGGATCACCGTAAGGAAAACAACTGTACTCCATAGCAATAGATAGACCTTATTGAACCAAAGTGTTTCCTCCTCTTGTCATCACAGCTCAAATCCACCACTGGGCTTTCCCACGTGGATCCACAGAACAACCAACAAACTGATACCTGTGGGCCAACATGATTTTGCATCATACTAATATCTAACCTTGAATAAATCCAATCCGCATGAGGAATTTGCTTGCCAACCATCCTCCCAGGAGCACTAAACTTACAACCATCATCATAACTGCTGAACTCGGGGCCTTTTGAAGCTTCTGCAGCTTATCCCACAAGGTAAGACTTTGTGGGATAGGCTGCAGACTCTTTGAGGGGGCTTTGTATTTATGACAGTAAATGGCTAGGATATAGCTGGGAGAGTAAAGATTATTCCACAAAGTAAGAATATTCCCCAGTCACTTCCTTACAGAAGACTGTAAGGAAAAGCAATAAGAAGCCCAGAAACTGCGAGAAATTTCTGATCAATTCTTAACGGGCGTTTTGGGTGAAGTCCATGTTTTATTTGCCTGCTGACAGAATGGCATCCATGGAAACCAACATCACTTGTCTGAGTACAAATATCACATGTGCACTTCTCTGTTTACTATACATTTACAAGATGCTTTTAAGTGCTTACTTGTTCTACTATTTTAATTTCTAAAGACTCACTTTGTTGCCATGACAAATCTTAGGTAACACAGTGCTGTTTTTCTTGAGTACTCTTGAAACACAGATAAAAAAAAGCTCCTTATTCCTTTATGCCTGTATCCCCTTCTCATGAACGTGCTTGAACCTGATTTGAAGATCAGGTTGAGTCAGCAAGGTATTCTTGTGTAAGATTTTCCATGGGGAAAATTATGTGAATTATAATTATCATGTGTCACTTTTCAGTCTTTACCTGTGGACAGGAAAGGAAAGCCATTTGGTAAGCAGTACACAAATAAGCTCAGGACCCATCACCTCTGCATTGCTTTGTTTCAGTTTTATAACTGTGGAAGCAGAAAAGAAATAATGTAAATGTTGCATGTATGATTTGCGTAGCATGATTTCTTTCTAGCCTTCACTTTTTCATTTCTGTATCCCTCCTTACTTCATATTTTTCTTCCGCAGAACGGTTAGAGAATGCATTACATTAGTCATACATTTTGAAAACAGACACTTTTACTTTAGTATAGTTCAGCCATTGGACCTTGATCTGAAACATGCTTCAGTTACATTCTTTTGTCTTTATTTCACTTGTACTCTGGTTTTTTTTTAAAGCAAGCACTCTTTGTCTTTAGTTATAAGGGGTATTATGTGTTATTGTTGCTAGCTTCCTTCAGGTCTTCAAAGGAAAGGCTGGACATTTTTCTTAATAAATGGTGAGGCCAGTTCTTCTAAAAGCAACTGCAGGCTGGCAGAGGTGCAACCCTTTCCCATGTGCCACAGCTCTGATCCAAACAGCTCTCTCTAAGCTATTAGTGTGCCATGCATTTTCCTTTTGAAGCAGATGGAAGGGAAGCTCTTGGGTTGGTGTTGCATTAGGGAATCATGCAAAAAATAAAGGATGATATTTTTCTACAAAATACTCATGTTTAATCTGATACTCATTCATCTATGTCCAGTAGTGAGATTTCAAGAAAAACACATCCTTTCAGCTGCACAAACACCATAATAGTAACCTTGTACATTTTGGGATAGTTATTTGCCTGTTTCCAACACTGATTAGGCAAGGTCATGGGGAATGAGGGTATTGATAGACAGTAATCATGGTGGCTACTTGCTGAGGAACTCGAGCAAGAAGGTGCTCTTGTGTGCCTCCAGCAGGCATCTGGCCAGGCACTGGGCCAACAGAATGCTGGACTAGTGAGGGCCTTGGTGTGATCTAGCACAGCTCTGGGAAAACAAACTGCTCTATGTTTCACAGAATTCGGCTGACTGCTGCATTGAACAGTGCGCTTATAACATTATGAGCCAATTCTCCCCCTTTCCAGGACCACATTTTCAGCTTTATAAAGTGTGTGCATTTGTGAGCATATACTAAATCAGATAAATTTTTGTGTGAACAAATATTAAATCGGAGAACATTGCAAATAACTGCTTATTCTATTTTGCACCCTAAAGGGGCAGATCTCTGTGTCTGGCGAGAGGACATCCCTTTTTGCTGCTCAGCATGCACAGCACAGCTGGGATCAGTGACCAGGGAAAAGTGGTTGGGGACCAGTGATCAGAAGGAGGATTAAGAACCGATTGCTCACTTGCTACATACAGATGCTCCTCCTGCTCCCTGATTGCACATCAACAAATATGAGGTTATTAGTCACATGTTTTGTTGGGATGTGCCCAGACATCTTTCTTGAAACAAATGGTTTGATGTTGTGTGTTCTATCCCATGTGACAACATCACTCATTTCCATCTATGACTTTAGGATATGGACTTTAGGAGTACTCATTTTTCTCTCTCAGCTGTTTTATTTAGCAGAGTTGAAACATTTGCACATCAAAATCAGTATCTCAGGTTTTTGAAAGCAGCATGCCACCTTGTAAATATGTGAAAGATGTGTTTAAAACAGGCAAGATCAGAGTTGTTTTAATGTCACAAACAGGGCAAATTATGCAAGTATGAAAACTTACACTGTTGTTTTCTTAGATAATGGTAGCAGCAGTCCCAACACAACAGTGCATGTGCTTTACTAGGGTAGAGGACAATGAGGATCTGTTTTTCAGTGCTAAGAAGAAGAAAAGACCTTCCGGGCAACAGCCTCTTCATTCATGTTTAAACTGCACCCACAAAGAATTTTTACCAGTGTTCAATTCTCAATGGAGGAAAGCTAGGACAGATTTTTAAGGCTTAGATATGAAATATGTTCTGTATTAAAATAACCAGTCACTTGTGACTCAGATAGGGCACTTTGCCAATTGAATTAACTTAATTATCATCTTTAATTCCTTGGCAGTATAGCTGCTCTTAGTAGTAAGACTAGTGCATGCTTCTTTTTCCAACAGAAGAGGTGCGTGACAGGCTTATGCATTTCTTCTGTTTTGTTTTTTTCCATTTTGTTTCGTAACAATTCACTCTGGGATATTCTGCACTCTGTACATTTATAGTCTGCAAAGACTGGTAGGAAATCTTTAGATAGTGGGATAACTGAAGATAATTATATCCCACCATACCTTTCAACAGTTATTTCTCTTAAGGGCACCTTGCAGTTACAGACACATCAACTAACATAACTAGTAAAGATTCTTATAGTCAGCTCTTTGATCTGAGATTCTTCTTCATGGTCTCTGTGCCTGTGCAGGGCCTGTTGTCAGGAAGATTTTCCAAGCTAGACTCATTCTGGCAGGAGCCCCTGCCCTCCTTTCCCCTGGTATATCTAGGAGGAGCTCTCGCCTTTTCCCCAGTCCTCTTCCAGCCGCCGTCATGGGTGTCTTTTGTGAGTTCTCAGTGTTTGTACCGGCTCTTTCTTGGATGCTGCCATCACCACCACTGCACTCGTACTGCAGCTATCGAGGGGACAGAGGGCCCGTCAACCCATGGTTCCTGCAGTGGATCCCCCTGGCCTTCTACCCAGAGAAACCCAGAATGCTGATTCCAGTGCCCCACCATGCCTGCTTTGCCACCATGCTGGGAGTCACTGTCTTCAGCTCCAGAGGACTATACCTTGAACTCAGATTTGCCACTGCATGAGGACTCATTCACCTCCTTGCCCAATGACATTGTGGTGCAGGGACCAGGATCCCCCTTTGAAGACCTGGGATGTTTTTCCAAGCAGATCCTCCAAATGGCAGCATCTATTGAACTGGAGACACAGCAGCTTGCTGAACCACCAGTGGATCCAGTCTACAATGTCATCCAGAGGGAGGACATGATGCCAGTGGCCCTCCCATTCCTTCCAATTCTCCTCACATCCATGACAGAACCATGGAAAGCACCAGCTGTAGCCAACATTCTGCCACTTGGAAAGTATGTATGTTATCCCGAAGCAGGCAATCCTGTTCCTTCTTCAACAAACTTGGCCCTCATGGAATTGGCACAGGGCTGGTTTCAGAAGGAGCATTTGAGACTGGCGGATTGAGACAGGTACTGGATGGAAGCCATGGCGAAGTGGATATATGTGGCAATGGTGCTGGAATTCTGCATCTGTAATTATAAGGCCACCATGGGAAGATACCAACACTTGCTGTGGGACCCTCTTCCAGAAGGCTCTATCTAGGATAGAAGAACTGCTGTTTGACAGGGAGGGCCTTGTCAACATCTGAATGGATGAGAAGCTAAATGTCATACACATGATGACACTCAACCAGATGGTCCTCATGCCCCTGCAGCAGCAGAGGGGGTGTAAATGGACCGGAAACCCCTTCCTGTCCCAGCCTAGGAAGCAGTACTCCCAGGCCACACACCAAAAGCAGTCCACACAGCCATGCCAGAGGGGTACAACTTCTTGCTTCCAGAAGCTGCAAAAGAAGAGGCTGAACACCAAGAGGCAACATCAACTCATGCAGTGAGCTAGTACATACCCTATGCAGACCTGGTTTGAAGGCTGTCTGACTACCTACCTTCCTGCCTGGAAAGCCATAACTTCAGATCAGTGGGTTCTCTCCAGTGCAGAGAGCAGCTGTTGCATCAGGTTCAACACCCTTCCTCTACTCGAGTCCATGTGCTCAACACTGCCCTGTGCTGGCAGGGCTAGTAGTCACACTGTTGTTGAAAGAAGCCATTAGACAGTAGCCAAGCCGTGCCTCCATTCAATCTCCATTATGGATTCTATTCACAGTACTTTATGGTACCAAAGAAGGATGGCACCCGGCGGCCTCCATTACATCCTCGACTTGTGGGGTGTGAGCTTCTTCATTCCTCATAAGAAGTTCCACATGGTTTTGTTGCAGAATCTTCTGCCATTGCTGCACCAAGGGGACTGGCCAACTTGATTGACTTGACGGATGCGTACTTCCATGTTACCATCCACTTGGACTACTGGCATTTCCTCCAGTTCCAAATCTGTTCCCTACCTGAATGACTGGCTGCTGATTGCTCTGTTCTGAGATGATCTCTTGGACTATGTCCACGTTACATGCAACCTCCTGTGGACACTGGGACTGTGTATTAACAGTAGGAAATCTGTCCTTTCTCTTTTTCAGTCCACCCTCTACATCGAAGCAAGGCTCAACATGGCCTTACCTACCAGCAAACAGGGCAGCAGTGGTGTTCCCAACCTGGGGTCAGCCAGGACTCGATGAGAGATGTGTTTCTTCTGCACTGGGAAGGGACCCTGTTCTAACTGTTTCTACCTTTCCCACTGATCATGACAGTGCTGGCAAAATTATGGAGGGAAGAACCTCCTGTATCCTCATCCCACTATGGCAACCCCAGCAGGTGTGGTTTGTCCACCTCCTCCACCTGTCCAACTGCAATTTTGTATGGTTCCTGTCAAGGCTGGACATAATCTCTTGGGACCAAGGGCTGATCCTGCACCTGAACATCAGTAGCACCCACCTCATGGCATGGAGGATCAGCCTAGAGACCAGGTGATCCCTCTGTGTCCTGAGATACAGGTGATCCTGGATGCAGCCTTGCAACCAAACAAGAGACGTTCCTACACAGAGAAACAGAATGTTTTTGCAGACTGCCCAGAGGGAAGCACCCAGTCCTCATTGGGCATTCATCCATCAGATCCTTACTTTCCTCCACATGCTTCACTCCAGAGGTTTGAAACCGTCCTCCATTAAAGTATACCTGGCAGTGATACCATAGTTCCATGGGACGGTCAATGGCTTCTCTGTGTTCTCACATCCATTGTCCCATCACTTCATGAGAGGTCTGCATAGTCTGGTCCCACACCCTTGTTTGTCCATGCCAGGATGGATCCTTTCGGTGGCCTGCAGATTCTTAGGAATCTTGGAACCTTAGAGCTTCTGGCTACCATGTACTTATGCCTCCTCTCATGGAAGGTTGCTTTTCTGGTGGCGATCACATCGGTTAGGTGGGTGAGTGAATTTTTCACATCAGTCTGCCACTCCTTACTTTCCATAGTTCTGTGGCCTGACCAGATGTTCCTCCTGAAGGTCGCATTGCAGTTTCACTTGGACCAGGACATTGTTTTATCAACATTCTTCCCAACACCATCCAACTCAGTGGAGTCAGCCCTGCATACTCTGGGCATGTGCAGGGTATATATTTACATTACAGATTATTTGTCCCCCACAATCTTTCTATGCAGTTAGAACCAGTCTGATTTGTCTGGAATATGTTATGAAAAAACTTACTTTAGCCAAATGACTAAAATGTTATTATTAAAACATTTGTTACAACAACCACTGCAAGCAAAAAAAGAAACAAGAACCACAGATCCCACTTTGCACCATGTTTGCTTGTCTCCATGAGTTGCAGTGACAGCTTCCCAGGACTAGGAATTTCATAATAGCCACCAGCATATTACACAACCCATCATGGCTTAAATAAACCATGGTCAGCTGCAGTAATTCCATAATCTTGTCCATTATTTCCTCAGATGAGAAGTCTTAGTTTGTTGGGGAGAAAGCAAGCAGCTCTTTCAAATAATTAGAAATAATTTTGGTATAGAAAGAAGCTGAAGTGGCAGTAACAAAAGAGCATGTGGCTGTTATCTGAACAAGAATGAAAGTAATAAGACCAAGGAACAAAGCCGCAGCTGAAGAAAGCACACTGGGGGTGATGAGCCAAAGAAAAGGGAAGGATTATAGGAAACACAGGTACCTACTGCACAATATAACTGCAACTTTTTTGGCAGTATCTGGAGGGAGAAGCAGATAGGAATGGAAATAAATAATTGCTAAGTAAGGATAATGATTCATGGCTTGCAGAAGCTCTGTAGTTCACTCATAAACTTCTGAATGTTATCATATGATTAATCTGTACCTATAGGACTCAACGGCCAAGTTTTTGAAAGGTTAAAGCATATGGCTTTTGTTAGTGAGGCTCTAAATTTCTTCCCCTCTGTGACGTACACATTCACAGGAGAGAGGAAGGGGTTTTGACGAAATTCTGCAGCTCATGTAATGTACAAAGCAGTACTGACTGACAGGACTGAAAAGAAAACAAAGTCAGTAAAACAATGAGCCCCTGCTCTGGTTCTGTGATTGGGAGGGGTGTGGCTGAGAGGAAGAGTACCTGCTTTGCATGCAGAAGACCTAAGGTATGGTATCTGGCTTCTCCAGGTAGGGCAGGAAGGACCCCTGCTTGAAGACAGGCACTATGGAGAGTCCTAGGATAGACAGACTAATCTTTTGACTCAGTAGAAGGCAGTTCTCTAAATTCCTATGAAAAGAAAGTTATAATACATGCCTGTGGATAGCAGTAGTGCATTGCAGTGCATTAAAGGCACACACAATAACTTGGGCATTCTATCCTAATGCTAGTAACATGTGGAATTTTTTACTGCCACTCATGGAGCAGTTTACTGTTCATGTCAGCCCAACAAAGCCAACATTGTTGCTTTGTTGTGAAAAACAAATGAACCGCAATAGTCCTAGACATAATGAAAGAGAAGATACTACTCACAGGGAAATCCCAGTGTTGATTAGGTTGGGTTTGAAGATGCTGAATGAAACTACTTCCAGCATGAATGCCTTGTCGGGAACCTACCATTAGCATCTTGTCAAATAGCCAGCAGTTGAGTTTGGGGGAAGGCCAAGGATAACTTTGTTTGTACAAATTGACAGTTCCTAGTTGCCCTGGTATTGGGATAGTATGCCATCCAAAAATGGTGAAGACCGGAATAGATGGGGCAGAGAAAAATGGCCCCATTGTCAAGGTGATGCTGCCTCTTGTAGGGCCAGTACTAGTCATGGCAGTTGGGAGATGGACTTAGTTCTTGCTGGAGTTGTGTAATAGTATTTAAAATTCCAGCAGGCTGGAGTCCAAAAGGAATTCCCTGTTACTCTCCTAGTGACAAAAAGACTGAAGGTGAGTGTATGACAGAGCAGGAGAAAGTGCACAAGTGAGTAAAGAGGAAAACTAACTTTGTGTGCCAGTGTGGGGAGCAAGGCTGTTTGTTAATTTTCAACAATAATATGTATCTGATTTATATCCCACCTTTTTCTTTTTAAAAAAACTCAAAGCTACTTACATCATTCTCCTCTTCCTGCTCTCAGTCTTATCCCCACAACGCCAGCCTGTGGTAGGTTGGGCCGAGAGTCTGTGACTGGCCCAAAGACACCCAGTTTGCTCCATGGTTAAGCAGGGACTGGTACCCAGATTGCCTGAGTCTAAGACCTGTGCTCTTAACCACTGCAGCACACTGTATATGTTCTTGGCTTCGAGGTTTCACCATCCATGTATCAGGAAGCCTCATCAGTTTCAACTTAATCCTCACTTTGCTAGCTGTGTTTTATATATTTAGGGAAGTAAAGACAGTGCATTTCAATGATGGATTCTCAAAGCAGGGAACAATAGTTAGAACGTTAAATATTTCTGTAATTCTGACAAGTATTTTAATGGTAATACAGACTGGGAAAGTGAGCAGAGTAGAGAATGAAAAACAGAAACACAAGGTAGGTGGAACTGTTTGACTGAAGTTTCTTATGCCTGGAGAATTATACTTCTAGGAAATGAATACAGTTGTCAGCTGGCAAACAGCACTGAATCTGTGACAGTCTGCACAGACGATGATTGATAGTCCTGATGTAATTTATTTTAGGAAGTTCTTTATAGTTCTAATTCATCCTCATTATTATTTTCCTGTTTAAAGTACTAGAGATGGGAGGTAGTAATTTGCAGTATGAGTCATTGCAGCTTAGTTGTAAAATATTTAGATCTTCTAAATACGCAGCTAACACATGAGCAACAGTATCTTACTATAGCGGTATGTAAATAAGATGTAAGATGTGGACTTTATGTTCCCATTTTGACTCATGCTTGTTGAACAACAACAACAACAACAACAACGTGACTGGAATATTTCATCCACAATGATGAAGCTGTTGGGTGAACAGCTTTAGAGAGCTGATGCTGAACTGCAGTTGAACTAGAGTCACGTGATGGACTAGTGCTCTCAGCCCCAAAAGGGACAGTCCTATTTGCTTGTAACTTAAGGCACACACAGAAGGACGGAATAGTGTGTAGTTTATCCTTCTGTGATCTGTATTCTATAAGATGGGGGCAAGGAGTTTTATGATCTTGATCAGGGTTTCTACGCCTATTCTGTACTTAAAGTGGGGAGAAAGACATAGCTGCAAGGCAGGGATTTAGAGTAATATGCTGTCCTGATAAACTCTTCTGAACATGTACTTAAATGTAAAGGCTTACATCTGTGTATTTACTAAAGCCTGACTATGTACTAGTTATTATAATTTTCTAAATAAAACATATAGAGGAAATACGTTTTCTGGAATCATAAGTCTTATAATTAACATAAGTGATGTATCACAAGGAAGAGACAACTGCTATAATGTCAAAACCCTCTACAAGAAAAAAATTACTAAGCCACTAAGAGTAAACCACTTTAAAGTCACATGGATGTATCACCCAAAATAAATGGGACCCAAATTTGGTTAACCTTGACAAATGTGGATCTGAACTGCAAAAAAAAAAAAAAAAAAAAAGTAGAAGCATTAACTTAAAGACACTCAAGTACTTTGGGGGTTATGTGCTTCTTAGAAGATGCGCAGCTTCTGCCTGTCTGCTTTAAAAGCAGTGTCTGCTGTCTTTACCTCCATCTGAATCACTACTTTTATTTGCACTTAATTTGCTTTTGAGTCATTATTCCTTCTGACACTTTTTGAAAAGGATTATTGCTAAAGATTGCCAGTGGCACAATAGGTGGCATACAAATGATTTAAATAAATAAATTTAAACAAAGAATCAGAAGTAGTTTTGATAACATTGTTTAGTTGGTTCTTAATGCACAGTGAAAGCAGATGCATGCAGTTTGTAATACCTTGGTATGAAATTAAGCGATGTCAGGGAATTCACTATGAAATGTAACAACTGTTAGTGTATTTACCACCCACCTTGTCTTAATTCTTTAACGCTTAGTATTATAGATGACCAGAATATCCCAGAATAAGACAGTTTATCTCAAGGTAATTTGGTCATGTGCACAGGCATTATACCTTCTATAAACTCTGCCATTATGGACTACCAAAACATACTTTATCTCTACCCAATATAGATGAAATCCTATACCACTTATCTGGGAATAAGCACTACTGAGATCCTTTCTAAAGAGATAGAAACATAGAAAGTCAGAAGGGGTCTCCTGGGCCATCTAGTCTGACTCCTGGCTCCAGCCAGCTCCGCTCATGACATGCCTACCATGTGCATGTCCAGACTATCCTTGAACACTTGCACCAATGGGGCTTCAAGCACCTCTCGTGGAAGCCCATTCTATACCCTTGGGGTCCTAACTGTCAGGAAGTACTTCCCGGCATCCAAATTGAACCTTGCTTCTCTGAGCTTTGCTCCATTGGAGCGCGTCCTGCCCACCTCTACAGTGGAAAATCGGTCTCTACCCACCTCCATGTGGCACTCCCTCACGTGCCTGTATGTTGCCACTAGATCCCCCTTTGGAGTCTCCTCTTTTCTAGGCTGAAAAGACCCAGCTCCCTCAGTCTCACCCCATACGGCTTTCCCGGCAATCTGGCAACCATCCTTGTGGCCCTATGTTGCACCAATTCTAACCTCATATACCTATATGTTGCTAACAGATCTGTGCTGACATTTAAGAAAGATGACTGAAAATAGTTTTGTTCAAGTGAAGATATTCTTGAACAGCAAACATAAAACTGTTATTCATACTTAGTTACAGTAGGTTCGGGCTTTAGAGGTTGCAGTAAGATTTTTGCTCTTTTCCACACTTGCTCATTTTGTATTTTAATGTTTCAATATTTTGCATCTATTTTGTTCCTTCTGCAGAGATGGCCCTAACACATTCCTTCTTAGGTTACTACATCATGTTTCTTCCTGCCTCTCCACTCCATATACCAGCATGTTGTCGGATTTCAATGTACTTTCTTTTATTTGTTTGGTGTTATAAAATGGGGGTCACATTGTTCTAATTTATTCACATTAGCAAACAAATTAACAGGGAAGATGGTTAATAGGATGAAGCAAAGATGTTATGGCCACTTAGCAGCTTTTTATGAGAATGCTTATATTTGTTTATAACTATTGTAGTATATTTTATATTGTTAGTGTTTTAGAAAAGTACCGGTTTTATAGGCCCTTTAACCATTTTCAACTTTAAATACCAAAGCTCCACAGTGGACAGTACCAAAAACAAAAAACAAAAAAAAGGACGAGTCAAAATGAACAAGCTTGGTCCTAATGAAGGTATTGCCCAACTGTGGAGCTTGGATATCCCCCCCCCACCCCCCGCCCATGGACCAACATAGCTTTTTGTATCCTTAAGTAGTATATTTGCAGCAGTAAACAAGAGGAATGGTTGTAGAAATGTTTGCTGCATTTAGCTATGCTTTAGCTATGCTTTAAGTATTTCTTTAAAATTTTATCAGGCAGAAAGAACATACTCTCTGAAGTCAGTTGCCTGTCAAAGTAGATCAGTGACTGTAGCGCTAAACTAGTCTCAGACTCCTCTCAGAGGAATGGTTCAGATTGTTTTTGTGATCTGAAATGAACCCTCCATTTGGAAGTAGTGAAGAAAATAACAGAATCTTAATATACAGCTGTTCAGGTGTTTGAGTTTCGCAGTTTACTCCCTTTTATCTTTTCCTTTACTTCTAATTTCCATTTGAAATATTGGCTTTAACCTAAGACATTGCTTTCCAATGAAAAGCAGTAGCCTGAATAAAAAGGCACCTTTCAGTTTATCTCAGAGACAACAGTGGAAGCCATACTACACACAAATCACACCAGTGGAAGAGATATGCTATGGCATGCAGCACCTGCCTGTCCACATCCTTGCCTGACCCAAAACCAGAGAAGAACATCCAACCAAGTGAAACAGATGCCTCAGCTCCAGGGTAACACCACCAGTGCCCAACCATCACCAACACCCAACAGCAAGCCACACTCAACCCCCACAACTGGGGTTGTATGGAAAGAGCAGATAACCAGGGAAAAAGTGGAAAAGCTTCATCTATTTTCCATCTTTCCAGCCCCTTTGCTTCATGTACAGGCTTTATCTTTTCCAATGTAAATTGGTGAAAAATCCTTCCTCCTAACAGCTGGAAGCACCGACAACCCACAGGTTAAGCACAAATATCCAGTTGTGCAGGAACCTGGGGAAGAAGCTGCTGGGTCAGATGGAATCCCGACGGGCTTGATTAGTGCTATGATTTCCCATCCCTGTTGGAAGGCATACTGAGGGCACAAAGCAATGTTAAAGGTCCTAGCCCAGCAGCTGCAGGTTCAGTGGTCCAAGATCAAGCGTCCAGGACCCAGGCAAACAAGTACCAATGCAACACAACAGAAAACAAGCAGGCAGACAAATAGACACATTTCAGTCGCAAAGTAGTTACACCAGGAATCATGCAAAGCAGCAGTCTAGAGTCAAGGCAAAAAAACTGGATACAGGAATAAACTGTATTGTGTATTTCTGAATCATTGTTTTATGGGGGAAGCAATGCATTCACTTCTGAAACATGCATATTAATGCATAGCAAAAAGTAAAGATTCTGCAAATTAATACAGAATGAATTTTGGTTTACAAATCCAAATTGCCTTGGCAATATCACCTACCCCTAATCCTAAACTCTTTAGCCATCAGCATTTAGGTTTTGGGAATGCAGTCTAATTATTTGAACATAAATTTGCTGAAAGTCCTATCAAAAATTTTGAAAACCATTTAAAAAACCAGACAGACATTTATTTCTATCTGCCCTTGTGACTACCTCACATTAAATTGAAGGAAGCTCTTAGACCTTCAAAATAAAATGTCATAGATCTTGCCACTAAATGTTTACATTAGTTTCCTTTAGGCTAGCTTTTTGTTTGTTTTAATTTTCAAAACAATCTGGTTAAAGAGCAACCTAGGTGGCAAATATATTTAGTTCGCAAGCATTTGGGGTTAATGCCAAGATGTACTTTTCGTAATTTAAGAGGAATTGTTGATACAGCTTAATAGATGGATATTTTATAGGACTGCAGAGAAACTAAGTGTGTATTCTTATGTATGTAACACATTAATTCTAAGTAATTGGGTTGCATTTAAAGACTCTCCCCTTGGACTGTTCTTACACTTCTGACTTTCACATTCATATTCAGTGAAGTTTGATTCATTCTTTAAGAAACAGGTAGTAATTTGGGCCTACAAATGTGAGTAGAATCTGACTTCTTTTAAAAGTGGAGAACTTCACATTTGGGATGAGAAAATCTTCTGTGTTAGCCTATGGGACATCTGAGGAATGTAATCCAGAAATGGAACTGGCAGCGATATGTGGAGGAATGGGCAAATGAGATCACTGATAGGCACCATATGTAAAACAAATGCTCTTCTGAGCCAAAACAAAACAAACAAACAAACAAACCAAACAGAGGATAAAAGTTTGGGAAAGTTGCAAATGATCTCAACATTGTACCCCAAAGGTGTGTAATTGTGAAATGTTTGAAATGCCATAACATGAGGGGGGGGAAAAAAGGAGGGATCTGTATCAGCTCTTCTCAAACAAATGAACAAATAAAACCTTCACTGAACGTTCTAGTGGACATGTTGAAAGGTTTATTTATGAGGTTTGCAATGTACACTTTTAGAAGAAATTGCTGGCAGCTAGACCTGCAACAAAGCTGTAAAGCTGAAATCAAACATGGAAGCAGCAGTGAAAAATGTAATGGATTTACAGTTAGTAATGAACTCAGTAAGTAGTGACTGTACCCAATGCATCTACTTTGGTCAAGGGTGATAGTGATGGGAGTCATAACTCCCAGGCCACAGAAGTGCTCTGAAGAGAAGTGTTATCCAGTGAGGAAAAGAAGAGTTCCTAGTTATTGGAAAGATTATATTCATTTATGCTTGCAAATTAAGAGGGAGAGAATGCAGTCAACAGTTAATTTTAATTCTTTACTATATTAGGTTAGAATTGAAGACTCTGTCTTCCTGCAGTTTTATCGTCATCAGAAGCAGCTCTGTACTAATGCAGCATGATGCTCTTAACTTTTATGTGCATATTCAGTAAAGTTTGTTCTTCAATAAATATGTTGTGATTTGGACTTTGAAAAGTGAGTTGAACCTGATGTCTTTTAAAAGTGAGAGAGTGAATGTGGGGAGTTGTAGGATTTTTTTTTCTAAACATGCCTAGGATTGCACCCTAAGGGAAAGAGCTCCCCCAGCCAATCTCAGTTTGGCTAGACAGACATCCTTATGCCGGCAACTGACTTTCTACATTGGTTGGCACCACAAAAACATGACACTTGTGTGACTTTCCTTCCAAGAAGGATTTTGCTTCATTTAAAGGAGTAGTGGATTCCTACTAATCATTAGCATTTAAATATGGATAAAGTATTCTGAGTTACAGTGCTTGGTTCTGGAGGCAGTAATGAATAAACAAAAAATACTTTGAGTGTTTAGGTCCTTCTCTTCCTCGGTTTCCCTTTCTCATAATGAATATACTGTATTCATTGGCGTCTGTAAGTAAGATTAGCAGAAGGTAGGAGAAGGACTGCTTAGCAACCCACAGAAATCCCAAAGAGAGGTGGAAAGGAAGTGATTTTCATGTAATTATTCACTGCTACAAAAGCTGTTGTCAGGTAGACACTAGAAACATAGCTGTTTTATTATTCTCCTAACCTACTTTTAATCTTTTGAGAATCACTCCCATTAAAAGAGGGAAAAAGAAAGAGCTTAATTCAGCCATTTTATGCCTAACTATTTAAGTTCTGTTTTCTCCCCTAATGAAGCCCTCTGCTTACAGAAGCTGTGTTGTTTAAACCTCCCCCCCGGGTAGTAAAACCTCAGGAACAAAATGAGTCCTGTATCTAAGTACAGCACATTTTCTCCTGTTTATATACACAGTGTAGAGTTCATATTTTGTTTTGCTTTATTTTCCTGTTTAATTACAATGTTTAATGGCAAAGCAAACTGAAGGGGTAACAAGATTATATGTACACATAGGAATAAAAGGTTTGGATTACAGTGGTGGAGGGCTAAACATATTTATCTTTGATTATGCTGGAGCTCTTTCAACGCAACACCACTGGGGGAACAATTTCAGTTCCACCGTCTGTGTATAGGATAAGGCATTGTTCATGGCTTTGAATTGCATATTGGCAATATGGTATAATATTATTGATTCTTCAGTGCTAGAATATAATAATTTCCTTCTTTGAAAGGGCATGTTTGGTAGCTGGATTATTTCCAGGCTTGAATTTACTTCTGCCCTTATCATTTAGTTTCTAGAAATATGCTCCTTATGATTTTTGCTTTTCAGACTTTCAGCATGAGATTTACTAAAAAAAATGAAGTGCATTATTAATAATTAAGTAAGAATGCTGTGATAATACATACATATAGAAAGCCACAGCATGGACTGGTGATCAAAGAAAGAGCATAGCGAATTTCTGAAAATCAAGAGTGAAACCTCTAATCAATAGATTAATCAACTAAAACTTACATTTCTGTATTCAGAAATTGCAGATGGAGTGGCTGTTTGTAATCAGCATGTTTGTTTGTTTGTTTTGTTTGGGGTGCTTGTGGGTTACTACAGTAGGGGAGGAAAAAGAAATGTTAAAGTTTGTCCTTTCAAAAGGGAATGCTATTTTCTATTCATTAAATTGCAAATTAGATGATACCTTTTTCATCTTAATTAATCACTTACATTTAGCCTTCAGTAGGAATAGTTAGTAATAGTTATTTACATTTAATTGATTAGTTAATTGATTGGCTCAAAAGGTAGACAGTTCACCAGCATACAGAGTAATCCTTTGGAACAGATGTCCATAGGGGGATGGGGAGCATCTCTGGCAGAAGAACCAATTCTGATATACTGCCAGGCTCACATGGGCCAGTGCAAAAAAGTAGGAGCCTTGTTTCCTTTTAACCAACTATTATTTAATTTGCCCCCCTCCCCACCCTCTTATTGGTTCAAGTGGGAGAGGAAATAACTAAACTAAGTTTCTAGAGAAGCAGACTGCTTTGGATCTAGCAGTCTAGTGATTCCCTGCATGAAGTCTTTACCCTACCACTTTTCCAAGGCTGCTGCTTCCATCTTCTTTGGAGGACTAGGACTGCTTCCATTACTACAGCTCATGGGATGTCTTCCCAGGGGCCATAGGATTTCACCCCTTATATTGTTCAATTCTAGTTAAGGCAGCAGCAATCTGAGAAAAGAAAGGGGAGGGTGGAAAGGGTATGTGCCAATGTGAGTGGGCTTGGGGAAGCAAGGAACTGGATCCTCACCTCCAGGGAGGTCAGCAAGATAGGTGGGCTTAAAGTCCTGTGGAAAAATGAGCCCTGACTGACTCTTCTCGTTGCTCTGTCCCTGCCTGGCTTGACGGATGGAGGGATTTGAGACTAATTCTCAGGATTATGCTGTTAGTCACCTTGCCTTCTCTGACCACTGCCTGATTGAATTTCTTCCCTCTTTATTGGAGCATGTCTTTGTGATTCACCACTGTTAAACACAGACCTGTCAGACTCAGTGACTAAACCTTTGGTGCTCTGGTCTCTGCTGTGCAAAAGCACCGAGAAAATTAGTTCTGTAAGCTGATTTATTAGTTCTGGAGCATGGGATCTCTCTCTGAACAATTTACAATATATGCATTTTTAAAACCCCCTCAGTTTCTTTTCAGGATTTTTAAAAAATACCTGAGAACGAAAGGTAAATCTTTCAGGGTGCTCAGCAGACAGGCTTTTGGCTTCTTTTTGGAAGAGGTCATGTCTTTGCAGAATTTCAACTCATACAGTAATCAAACAACATTTTCTTCTCTCAGGGTTCAGCTTTTCATGTACTTCATAACTTTAGATGGAGGTAGGTATGAGAAAATATGCAGAAAGTATAAGAAGGTGTACACACACTCACACACTCACTCCACACTGCTTACAGGACTGACATATGCAACTCATGCATCTGAAACCAATTTGAGAAATAGGGAGGGGAACTGGTGCAAACCTTTTGGAGCCATGGCATGGGGTAGAGTGAGTTTCTCCTTACTCCCTCCCCCCTGGGCAGGAGCTCAAAAATTGTTACCTCCTCCAAGAAAATTGCTATTTAGAATGTAACTCATCAGTTGATGATGAATAATTTATGTCTGTCTTAAACTATAATTATTCATTTTTAATGAAAACAAGTATATCAAACAACGTCTACATCTAGGAGAATCTGTCTTATATTATGGAAACTCTAAATTTTATTATTTTGATGTGCTCCAGGAAAAAAAATACTGTGTTTAAGCTGAAACATTGTTACAAAGAAACTTTTGCCAGAACTTTTTTAGGTTGGTCCAGTTGTCAAATGCTCATTAAGCACTCTAATAAAAGCATTTTAGGGGAGGGACTACTTGGTATGTAAAGCTCCATGTTTTTGTGATGCACATAAAATGGTTTATATCAGTTTATCGCGAAGACACTTCCACAACAGACTTCCACATTTCCAGAATTGTGGTGGCCTTCATTTTGCAGCCTGTGAAGCATGCTTTAGCTCTAAGAAGCTACGAACACTAATTGGAAATTATGATACTTGAGTCAGGGTGAAAGTACACATTAAAGGCAAAGTTCAACTCTATTCTGGGCAAATCAATGATTTCTAAGACCTAGAATTCTTCATATGGCAGAGCTGTCAAAAGAAAAAAATAAACAGCAAATCTTTAAGAAACTTTGGCAAAGGCGATATCACAGTTCTAGCTGTTACTCATTCAAAGCACAATCCTATGTGAAAGGATTCTTTTTTTGGGGGGGGGGCAGGGTCCAGGAATGTATCCTACCTTATTAATATGCGATTACTTTCTACTGCTAGTGGAGTTGATTCACAAAAAAGTTAATGTACATTTTTTGAAGTCTGAGCAAAATGTAATTTCCTAAATCTTAAGATTATCAATATAATATATAATCATTTACTAAAACAGCCAAAAATGGTACCAAGAGTAGCCATATCAGCAGTGTTGGGGAAAGCCTTTCCCTGTCATGATTGTCTTGTCCAGGAAGTCTTGCTGTCTCATGATGTGTCCTACATCTGACAGCCTCAATTTTGCTATTTTTGCCTCCAGGAAATGTTTTGGGTTTAGGACCCCCTTATTCATCGTTCTCTTGATCCAGGGTATTTGCAAAGATCTCCTCCAGCACCATGTTTCAAAAACACAATTTTCTTCCTGTCAGCTTTCTTCATTGTCCAGTTTTCACACCCATAAATAGTGATTGGGAATACGAGAGTGTGGATGATCTTGCCCTTGGTCTCTGGTAAATGTCCTTACACTCGGTGATCTTTCCTAATTCCTTCATTGCTGCCCTTCCATCTCAGTCTCTATTGAATTTATTGGCTTCAGTCTCCCTTTGAATGGATGACTGAGCCAAATGTGAAATCTGGCACAATTTCAATTTCTTCATTAACAGTAAAGTTCTGACATTCTTCTATGGTTTTGTTTTCTTAATATTCAGCTGCAGTCCTGCTTTTGTATTTTCTTTTTTCACTATTATCAGTAGTTGCTTCATGTCATTCCTGCTTTCTGCCATTGGTATGGTATTATCTGCATATCTTTAATTAGTGATGTTTCTTCCACCAAATTTCCTTCCTTCCTCTGATTCTAATACAGCTTTCTTTATGATATGTTCTGCATACAGATTGAACAAATAGGGAGATAAAATACACCTTTGTCTGACAACTTTGCCTGTGGGAAACCATTCTGTTTCCCCATATTTGGTCCTCACAGTAGCTTCTTGTCCATGATACAGGTGATACAATAGAATGATCAAGTGCTGAGCCATGCCTGTTACCTTTAGGACCATTCATAGCTTCTTGTTATCCACACAGTCAGAGGCTTTGCTGTAGTCTATAAAACTGATTGATCTTTTTCTGAAACTCTTTGGTGTTCTCCAGTAGCCAACATATATTTGTAATATTATCTCTAGTGCCTCTTCCTTTTCAGAACCCAGCTTGAGCATCAAGCACTTCTCACTCCATATAGGAAAGTATTCTTTCTTGCAACACTTTGAGCAACACTTTGAGCATCACTTTGCTTGCATGGGAAATTCATGCAATGATCCTTTGGTTGCTGCACTTATTTGCACATTACCAAAATGCTGCAAGTAAAGCTGAGAGAGTAATATACAACAATTCAGCAGTGTAGTTCAGAGAGAGCAGTTCGCCAGTTTGATCCATATTACAAGTCAGAGTTAGAGATAATGCTGCTTTGGGTTTCCAGTCAAAAAATTCCCACTGCCCTATTATCTCGACAAAGGTCCATCGATTTATATTGTCCACTCAGATTTCTCCAGGTCTAAATGAATATTCTGCTGCATGTGGAAGCCTTATATTCTGTTTACTTGTAGTCTGTTCCCTCTCATGTCCATAGCTCCCACTTCCTTGAATTCTGAATGGATGAAGGGAGCTCAAAAACAGCCCAGTGAAGACAGAATATGCTCAATGGCCAGAAAACACAGACTGATGGGTGTGCAGCTGGTGTATGTGCATGCAGCAGTGAGAAGAATGGAGAGTCTTGAACAGATATATATTGTTGCAAGTCCCATCACATATTCATTCCTCATTCACCTTGTGTAGAGGGACACAGAGGAACAGCTATAGCAAAATTTGAAACCAGGAGAATTTTGCTGCAGTTGCTCAGCTAAAGGGAGTTGCCATTTATCCCAGGAAACTGTGGGAAAAGAAATATTTTTATTTCTTCTATTTAACTTGTAATTGGGGGATAAAGTTACTTCTTTATGTATCTCTGCTTACTGCATCTGGGGTGTAATTCATTTCACATATAGCATGGTGACACATCTGTTTGACATAATGGCAACTGGTAGGATGTGACACACAATTACATCACCGCAAGACAGGCAAGATCAATCCTGTTGCCTTGGCAGCAGTGTTGCCCATGCCAGCAAGAGAAATGTAGGTGTGTTTGCCCTCTGTTTGGAAGGACCAATCTGTCTGTGTGGCTTTCTACAACTTTAAAACTTTCTGAAGTCCAAGTTCATCCAATCCCATTCCTGTATTGCACTGTAAATGTTTTGGTAAAAAGTTTATTTTGAAATGAGTAAGTATTTTTATAGAATGTTCTGGATACATCCCTGTATGTGGTTTTTGATGAAAGAACTGGATAATGACATTCAAAGTAGTGCAAAAACCCACAAATAATTTCACGCTGGTTTACATATTCCAGTTCAGTGGGTGAAAATGAAATTGTTTCATATTAAAATGTGAACCCAACAAATTTCTCTCCCAAGCTTAACCTTCAGTGATGGTAACATGTAATCAGGTTAGATGGGCTACTTAGCACTGTGGTATCATTTGACTCACCATTTGATGTACAGTTGCTGGAAGGGGTCGGAAGTAGCAGAGTGGGAAAAGAGTGGCACTAAAAACCCATAAACTTTAACTGGCAAACCCATAAACTGACATAAAGAATGCTTTACTAGACAGGTCTTATGTGTGTGTTGGGTGGAGGAGTTTGGATCCCTTCATAAATTCCTTTTTGTCCAGAAAAAATTAATAGGTGAGCACTTGTCTTATTCCATGTCAATATTTAAATAGACATATTCTGACCTGTAAAATTAGGCTTTAAAATTCCTTTCATGAGGAACTGGAAATAGAACTATATAGCTAGGTCTGGCTTTTGGTTTTGAATATGTATTTATTACGTATTATACTGCCCAGTAGCCAAAGCTCTCTGGGCGGTTCACAGACTTATGTTTATTTCAGTAAACCCATGTAAGAGTACTTCTGATACCCTCTGATAAATCAAGTGATGGGCTATAAAAATTGTCAATTCCAATTATGAAACAAATTAAGTTTTATAGATTTAAATTTTTCTGTAATCATGGCAGTAATAATAGTTCTGCCACTTTCCCCTAAAATACTTTCACCCAATATATTTACAGGAAGGCAGTGGGATCCTTTATGTGAGGAAATCCAATTCAGGGTAAAGAAAAGGTTCATCAAGAAAGGTTTTTTCCTCTCACAAAGCCTCTGGGGAGAGTTGGTAAAGGCTAAGCTGCCGCCTGGCTTGTCTGTCAGGCTGGGCCAGGTCACATACCAGCCAGACTTAATTGGTGGGCTTGTTGGGTTACTTCCCTGGCTAATACTTACGACTACAGCAAGATGGTGCTCTCTCAGATGAGCACTGTTGCTAAATGTTCTGGCAAGGACACCCTGCTCCCATGGAGCACTTGTTGCTTTTGAAGTACATTTGGAGCAGTTCTCGGATACTGTGTCAGGACACTGTAAAGCCAAAGGCAATGGAAAAACTGAAACTGCTGATGTCCCTTCAGCAGTTTTGAATGCCATTCCTGAACATTTAGCTACACTAATTAATTATTGTAACCCAGCCTCATTTGTTCTAGATGATAAGATGGGACTATGGAAAGGGAGAGGTTCCTTGCTTGGTATTGGCTGGGTCAGAGGACCAGAAGAAGGCTGAACTGGGGCCCTTCCCATTTCTTGGAAGTAAATCAGTCCAGGAGCAGAGTCCTTGGTGATGGCTTTAGGAACAGAGGGGCAGATATAAGAGCTGTAGAGAAAGAATCTGTAAGTCTGGAGCAAACAGGAATACACTGTGACTGTAACATCTTATAATTATCTTAGCAATGATTTTCCTGTAGTTTGGGTGCAGATAGCATAGCAGGGATGGTGAAGCGAATTAGATGTCATTGTGCATGAAACAGAGGGCATGTTCTTTGGTAATATCCAGGATTATCAACAAGTAGACAACTCGCTGAAAGGCAGAGGATGAGATGCCAGAGGAGAGGGAAGTGGGAGCTATGGACATGAATGCTGTTAGTAGAGAATGTTTATTCTTTAAGCACAGGGAGGGTTGCCCTGCCCTCTTCAGATCTGCCCTTTGATGTGGAGCTGTATGGAGCTCTGAAGAAGTGGTTGAGGACTGCCAGCAGGATGCTTTTGTCTCAGCTGCTGAAGCATACCATCTGCTTACCTAGGGTGGTTGCAGGGAGGCAAAACTGAAAGAGTCCTGGGCCTCTGGAGACTTTGTGCATGAAAAGGGGGTATGGGAAATTTTCCATTGGTTTCCAATAGATAAATAGAACAGGACATTGCTCTTGTTGGCCATTTAGGTCCAGAAATACATTTCTGAGGAAAGTTACTTGTTCATTTATGGTCTTCACATGGTATGGAAATGCCTGTTGAGGGGGGTGGCATGGATGGGAAAGGTATTTATTTATTTTTATTTATTTAAAACTTTTGTACCCCACCCTATACATAAAAGTCTCAGGACAGTCTAACAACAAAGGTACAGCATAACATCTGATGAAAGTCTGACTGAAATAAAAATTAAGTCTTAAAATAACGGGAAAATAAAAGGGGTTTGGGCTAGTACTGAAAAGAATAAAGTGTCGGCTCCAGCACACCTCTTTGGGGAACATGTTCCATAGCTGGGGCGCCACCACAGAGAAGCCCTTCTCCGGGTAGCCACTCTCCTAATCTCTTTCAACAAGGGCTCCCGAAGAAGGACCCAGATCTTAATGGGCAGGCAGGCACATAGGGAAGTAGACACTCCTTCAGATAACCAGGTCCTAAACCATTTAGGGCTTTAGTTCCTTTCCTTCTCTTTGCATGGGAAAGGAATTTAGTTGGCTGAGATGGATTTTACTGTAATTAGAGTTTTGTTTCTTTCCTTGCCTGTCCAGGCAGGCCCAAACTTTTTGTATTAGATAGAGGCCTGTTCTTGCCATACTGCCTTGCACTGCCCAGCTGGAACAACATCAGGGTTGGACCTTCTGTCTCAACACAGTATCTTGGCAAATCTTGGAGAGTCATCTGTCTAGACCTTAGATCACTCACTTGAAGCTGTTACAATGTATTCAGGCAGGGATTGGGATCAAAATCTATTTGCTAACTGCTTACAGAGGTGCCTTTGGGAGAAGTTCTGAGCATTCACCATCTGGGTTTATGGTATGTGGAGTTTTGATAGATTAGGCGGTAGGATTCACCAAGTATGAGATAAATTTGAGGAGTTTGTTTATTAAAACCGTAACATTATGCCTAATGGCTGTTTTGGTTTTTCCTCTAATTCCCTTCCTGTAGTGACAGTTGATGCCCTGAGAGCAGGTCAGCCTCAGAGGCAGCATAACTGGGATTGCCCTGCATTGTTCATTGCACAAATCAATCCGTCTGTCCTGGTCCACCAAACAAACATTTTCCTGCCAATCTTTAAATCAGGATTTCTCTATGTCAGACTACATTTGATGTGAAAATATACACCATAGCACTCTAGCTGCCACATTTGGAGGAGGCATATTATCTATTTTGGTATAATGAGAGCCCAGTGCAATCCAACTGGGAAGAGGATCCAGAAGTGAATATTCCAAAATGACGAGAGAGAGGAATATAATCTAAGGAGAAAAGAGCAAAATCTAGTGCAATTCAACACTAAAATTCAGAGGGTTCAAATCTACCTCTTTGAGCAAAAGTTGCATCCTTTTCAGGGATATTTGTGGTGGAAGGAAACAATCTTTTTGAGATACTTGCCAGGTATAAATAAATGACTACCATGCAAAATATAAATAATTAAACAATAAATTCATTTTAAGTCTGTGTATGCTTCCTCATAAAATGTTCATCTGTAAATGTCCCTTGAAATCTCACTGATCAACTTACTCAAACTTAACTTACTCATTTGTGATACATCTCTAGGAACAAGTATTCCCAAGTACTTAAACTCAGCACAAAGCATGATGTGCTAGCTAATAAATGCTCTGTGGGGTATATTATTACTACACTACACTACATTCAAACCCTGCATTTTTATCTCTTACAAGGAACTCGGACAGCTTATATAGTACTCCATTCAATTTTATCCTCACAACAACAGCCCTGTGGGGCACGTTGGGCTGAGAGTCAGTGGCTGGCCCAAAATCTTCCAGTGAGCTTCCTGGATTTCACAAATCCCCAGTCCAACACTCACCAACACATCCCACTGGCTCTCAATATTATATTGTCTCCAAAACAGGAGTTCCTACATTGACCAGTTAATATAATAAACAGATACATACCTGAAATTACTAATTGTCTTTATCAAAGCTGGAACAGATTACTGTAGTTCCAAAATAAAAAACAGAAAGATTAGGTTTGTATTCTAGTGAGTTATACACAGGTCCATCAATATTAGGGTTTTGTCAAACACACTAGGAGCTCTAAACAATGAGGAAAGAGGAAAGGGGGGGGGAGAAAGGATAGAAATGTAATGTAATAATACAAACAGTTCTTCAATCAAGTTAAAAAAAAGAACTCAGACAAAACTCCCTTGGGCCTTACTCTGGCTCTATGCATTTCATATACAGTTTTAACCTATTTCAAAAATTCTGGCGAAAAACCAAACTATCTTAGTGTGGCAAAGATAAATTTCCAGTTGATTTTATTGAAGGCCTTCTTCTCATCCAAACAGATAATGCTAACTTGGTTTTGTTCCCATTTAATACATTCAGATTCACAACTAGTCTATCAGCACCCTGCCTACTTTTAATGAATTCCTCCTCATCCTATTGGACTAACACTGTGATAAGTCATTGTAGTCCCTCAGCCAAAATTGCAGATTTTAAAATCAACATTGAAAATGATGGGCTGATAATTGGTACAGAAGCTATGATCTCTATCTTGTTTAGATATCATGGTAATGTAAGCATCACTGAGTGCTAAAAGAGAACCCAATTCAGAAATAGAATTAAGCAAACAATAAAATGTGAGAACTAGAAATTGGAAAATATTTTATATCTCTCAATTGTAAAACCATCCAGATCAGATGCTTTCCCCATTTTGA
Organism: Varanus komodoensis; assembly: GCF_004798865.1. Taxonomy (NCBI): domain Eukaryota; kingdom Metazoa; phylum Chordata; class Lepidosauria; order Squamata; family Varanidae; genus Varanus; species Varanus komodoensis. The sequence continues at coordinate 9,523,150 of NW_025336346.1, forward strand.
TATTTGCTATTGCTTTCCTAATTACATCAATCTGCAGAGGCCTCATTAATAACTAGAGATGAAAGATTGACTTGGGATGGGGGGGAAAGCATTGATATCTTTTCTGATGCTTTGCAGCAACTGCTAATAATTTTGAATGACATTTTTGAAATTGTAAAAGTGTATCTTCAGAATGAGTACCTTGCCACTATCATCTTTAATTTCAAGATGCCAAGATTTTACTGGACTGTTCTCCTAATATATCTGTCTTAAACAAGCAAATACATGATCTACTTGCTGTGAAAAAAAATCTAACTCATATTTAACAAGCTGCATCTCCTGATGAAGTCGTGCCATTTGGAAAAGTTGCCAACTGACATTTTAAGAGTTTTCAACCTCTCACTTAAACCTATGTGTTATTCCTGTTTTAATTTATCACCATGAGAAGCATAAACAATAATTTAACCCCCAAGATATATACTTTATTAGGCTCCCACACAGTGAAACATGAATTGGTTGTACCCTCATTGATTTCAAAATATTCTTGTAGCTCAGCAAGAATCTGATTTTTTTGAAGACGCATGATTTAACAAGAACGTGTTAAAGTGCCAGAGATCTTCAGGGTTTGGGCTATTTCTAAATTGCAAGGACAAACAAACTGGGACATGGTCTGATATCACCAGCACTTCAGTCTTATAGTCTCAGATTTGCTGTAACAAAGATGTGAAAACAAAAGAAGTCATACAGCTGACAACAATTACTGCGGACAGAGGATATGGACATATAGTCTCTCCTATCCAGATGCAATATTCTCCATGGGTCAGTCAGGCCAAATTCTGCTGCATAGGCTTGAATTGTGAATCTCACAACTTAGGGACAGTATATTCTTTCCCAGGAAGAAATTTAAGATTTCATTAAAAAATCCCATCACACACAATCACATATGCAATATCAAGCAGTTTTCTGGAACATTTGTGAAACCTGGCTGAAGATGGGCCCATGCACATGGCCCAAAGTCATTACTTTTCAACCAAAATAAATACTGACCATCAGGAACAATGTGGGCTGTTGAACTGTAAATACAAATTGTGGTCAATTGATCTGACTAACAAAGCACAAAGGAAAAAAGAAAATGAGGAAAGAAAAAAAGAAAACCAAGTTAAACTATAACAAAGTAGTTAACAAAATGCCCGGAGATTTATCTAGGCAAAATACCCATACTCTAAGGAGTATGGAAATCATGGCCAGAGACCCAGCACTTTCCAGTCAATTTCTGGAGCATGAAAATAAATATGGGCTTGTAGAGGATCGGAAATCAGAAGGTGACTTTCGGGCAAAATAGAGATCCCATAAGAACAGATTGTGCAGCTTCTGGAGATTGAAACATCTTCAATTCATCTTGAAATTACACTGTAAATATAGCCAGGAAACTGTTATGGCAGATAAAATTAAGATATTTTGCCATTCTTTGGGCTTTTCCAAACTTTCTCCTCTGACCAGATTTGTTTGGTGAAATCTATGTAAAGTATATTTTATCACTGTCTGGACCCCAAGTGGAACTTTCCCTTCTGCCTAGCTGCATAGAGGATGTATTCATAATCCAATACACCCAGAAACTTGACAGTAGCATGTGTCAGTGTCACTCCTTGTGTAGGGCTAGGATTATGATAAGCATATTCGATATCAAGATGAAAATATTGTTTCAAAACCTGATACAGGACCAAATCCACATGGTCTATCAGCCTGACTTGTGGGGGCTGCTTGTGCAAACCAAGCATTCTCAGAGTTGTCCTCCAGGAAGAGTCTTCCAAAAATAAAACCTGAACAAATATTGTACTAGCTGAGGCAGACATTAAGTTTTCAAATCTAGCATCTATCATCTCGAGACAACAGCCAATTGAATCCACAGATCCTTGAAGTTTAACTAAGGCTTGTAGCTTTTCAATCTTCTTGGACTGCCAATGGCAAACTAAACATGTCATCTTTTCTCCTCTCTGTCCCTGTCTAAAAGATCTTAGCAGTAGCAGCTTGGTTGAAGAAAGTGTCTTCAAGGTCTGAAGGTTTCAGGTCTGAAAGCAGCCATGGCCCTCAACACTCCTGATACACAAATCCTCATGAGCTTCAAGCAGTTATGAAAATAAAAGAATGTATTATACTACAAACAGTCTTAACAAAAAGTGAAGCAATAAAGAAAATTCACTCAGGAAATAAATCTATCTCAGTAGTATTCTGGAAGCTGAAAAATAGATGGTAAAGAATGATAGACCACTTACATCACCTTCATAGCCAGAAGTCGTGGGTCCATAAATGTGCCTGTGTAATGAACCCAGAAATGGAGGGATGCTTTGCAGAGCACTGGAGCACATACATGTTCTGGACTTGGAAAAATAATATAGTTTTATTTTACCAAAAATCTTTATAAAGAAGTTTCTATCAGACTGCCAAACTCCAGCACCAGAGCATCAGACTATCTTCATTATTTTGCCAAGGAAGGAACAGGGAAGTTGTTCAGGAAGAGGCCCCAGGGTTGTTTCATAAGGCATTGTGCCAGGGCCAGCTGATGACATGGAGCAAAAGTCTGTGCAATGCCTTGTCTTCTCCCGTTCTCTCGTAACGTGTCCACATAGAAGTAGTGTTCTTGATAATTCTTGTCTCTTGCACAAGGATTTAGTGCTATTAGAAAAAATCTCTTTTGTGTACAGAACAATCCTTCTCCTTGTGCAGAGGTACCTCTAGGTCCAGCAGAAACCATCATTTCTAGTAAATACACTGAATAATAATGATGATGCTATTGATGTCAAAAAAGGTGAACATCCATTTCAATTGTATGGCTGACAGATATAATATTTGCCACTTCATGTGGTATACCAAGTTGGATATAACTGGAAAACATGACAAAAAACTTTTTGTAATAATTTATTAAAATTAATTGATTAAATTATACTATATGATTTTTAAAAGGATTTTTTAAAATCCTCAATTACTATTGTGTTTTGTGCTTACAGGTCTGGGTGGATGCCGGGACACAGATATTTTTCTCCTATGCCATCTGCCTAGGATGCTTGACTGCTCTAGGGAGCTACAATAACTACAATAATAATTGCTACAGGTAACACAAAGTTTCAGTATGAGTGTGTGCGTAGTTCTTCTCTTTAGTTTATAAAACAGGATCTCCTTGTATAACTATCTGAGGAAAATGCATGTAGGTATATCCCGGTGTAGCACCTTTGGGTGTACACAGGCACTTCATTTAAAGGATCATATCCTTAATTGATCCAATAGCTTTGAAAATAATTTGTTTACCTTTGTAATTGCAGAAAAGCTCAGTGATATGTTATTAAAATTATAAAAGCACATTTTAATTAAGAGAAAATGTGATGAAACCCTATTTTTAATGTGTATCATATAGTTCTCTGTGACAAATGCTTACATATACTGGATATAACTAGCACATATGCTGTCACTTTTAAAATGCTTTAATGCATAGACGGTTTAATTCTATAAAAGTTGAGACAGAAATAATGGCATAGAGAATAAAGTCTTTCTAGACTCTTTAGCTTTTGATTCTTCATGACAAAGTATGATCTAGAATTTCCAACATGCTAGAACAACATTTATTTATTTAGATTTTTTAAAATACCAGTCCACTTCCAAAGGCTGATATATTACAAGGCTCTGGGCAGTTTTACATCAGTTCCACATCACTATTTAATAGCTAATTGCGCACCACCTCTTATAGTATATGAAATCACATGCTGGTATTTATATTACATATTTAGAGCTAAAATACATACTGTTCCCTTTGGATAGTGCTGCACTTGTGTGTAAAATGGCAGTTAATAGATGAAGCAAAAGTGAAGATCATTTCATTAAACATGCAGACACACAGAGAGAGAGAGAGAGAGAGAGAGAGAGAGAGAGAGAGAGAGAGAGAGACATTAGGAACTTATATTCCATAAGGCACTTTGAAAGTAGCATATTGGCTCCCCCTAGTGTAAGCTCTAGTGCTTTTCAGCTGTAATTCCTTAATTCACTGTTTTTTCCTTTTCATTATTCTAAACAAGCCCCTCCTCACTTTATTTATTTATTTATTTAAAATATTCATCTTTTCTTCAGAATATTACTGTGGACAATCAAGTAACCAGTCCTAATAACAGATTCTAGGATCAACTGCTTTGTTCATTTATTTTTGTTTATGGTTATGGTTAGGCAGCTTTTGTTGACAGAATACTCTTTAGAAACACAGTATTTTTGACTTGATAAAGATGACCAATCATAATATGACCAAGTAAAAAAACTGATTTCACTATTTCCTTAGCTTTATTTATGGGGGCTATATGTATATTCCTATCACGTGTGTCCTTTTAAGTAGGTCAGCAGTTACAGGTACCTTTTAAGAAAACTAAAAGCACAATTTAAGAGGATTCTTTTCTCCCAAGGATTCAAAATTAAGTCATAATGCTGGTTTCACTTTATCATATCATACATTTTTTCCAAGACCTGGTCATAAACTAGATTTAGAGTCTTTGCCTTGAAATATAGCAGCCCCTGAGTGAGTGAGTGAGTGAGTGAGTGAGTGAGTGAGTGAGTGAGTGAGTGAATAAGTGCTATTGTGCAGATTGAGGGGACAGTGGTGAAAATAATGACCCAGACACCTAAACTAGGTACACCAGAGTTCTTCATTTGGCATGTAAGGTGGGAATGCAACCCATTTCAGATTCTGCCTAAGTGCAGGAATTCCTTCTAAGTCCTCTTGTAGGCATTGAGGAGGTGAGCCGCTTCACTCTGGACTAGGATGGCATCCACCTGTCACCTAGGTTACAGATCAGCGTAAAGGGTGAGGGGGACTTGCTGTGTCACCTCCACGCAATACTATCCAACACCAGGTAGGTGGAGCAGGTGAGGTCCCAAAGGCAAACCATACTCCACATGGGCTGGCTACACAGCCCATGAGCAGCCAGCCTCTGGACTTGCCAGTTACCATAAATGTGCCTGAGAATAGCTTATCAAAACCTGTTCCTCTCTGATTCCCACACATTCCAGGCAATAACCAAATCCACCTAATTAATTAATTGGCTCTTTTCTAATGCCAAATGAAGTAGACAGAATAAAGCTGCCCAGTAGAGCCCATCTATGAGCAGGTAAACATTCCTGTTCAGCCCCACTAAGGGAGAAACTGGCTAATCCTTACTGGTAGGGAAGACAGGTGGAAGCTAGGAAGAAGAGAGGTCAAGATTTGGGACAGAGTGGGCTTCTGCAGCACTGCTCCAGCCCCTGCACCAAAAGCAAGCATCAGCCTGCTCTTGCCAGTGTGCCATTTGTATCTCCCTTCTCACCCATGAAGTTCTTCTGGCCAAGGCATTCCACCCACGTAGGATACAGTCTTGACTGTAAAACTGAGCCTCAATTAAATTCCAGTAAAGAAAGAAAGCACCAAAATTTTGAATCACTTACAAAAATGTTTAATATCTATTTTATGCACCTACTTTATTGGGGTACAAATTCATTTGGTGTATTAGATTACTTTTGACAGAACATAAGGGAAATATATTTCGGTTCCCTTCCAAAAAGAGCAGTGTGCAATTTAAATTGGCATTGTTATCATCTCATTATTGTACTTGATACATAGACCTGAAATGCAGTCTAACTTCTCACTTGCTCTGTCTGCTTTCAATTATCAAATCCTGGCTTAATAAGCCAAGTTATGTATAAGTTTTGTATTCCTGCAAGCAACCCCTTTGCTACAGCTTTGTTCCTCTCATTGCATAAACCAAGCGCAAAGCAAGTAAAGAAACCAGGAAGCTGCAATTAGCGACAGTCAAAGTTTAATGTTGATTTCTGAATGTAGCTTGTTTGGAAGAGATTAACCATAGTTCGGATTTGCATGTAATGGGAAACTGTAGCTAGCTGCGGCTTCCTGGTATTTTTTATTACATGTGGAAGAAGGTACGAAGCAGCAGCAAAGCAACTCTGTGTGGGGGCATTGAGTTTGTGTATAACTTTTCTTATTAAGACAGATTTCGATTATCAGAACATAGGAAGGATATTGATTTAGATCAAGGGTGAGCAGTTTGTGGTCCTCCAAATGTTTTGACTTATGACTACTGTCATTTCTTATCATTGGCTATGCTGATTAGGGATAATATAGCCCATAGGCTAAAATATCAGGACAATAATTTCCCTACCTCTGATTCAGACTTTTAATGCAGCCAGCCTCCAAATACCTATGATGCGGCTGCACAGCAAAATAAATCTCTTCCCAATCTGGCTGGAGCATACTATACGATCAGCTATTGCAGGTTTGATCATGCTTTATTTCTCAACATATTTTTTAAACTCTTAAGTATCATTCACTGAATGGTGTTCATGATATTGCCCACAGTATTCATCAATAATGGAGTGCTGTCATGGGACTGAAGAATTCCTTATTTGAGCTCTGGACAAAGATAAATGCCAGAGATGAAAGCAAAATGTTGTGACACCTTAAAAGCCAACAAATAAACCTATTGCTATTTTAAAGTGCCCTGACATTTTTGGTTGTTTACAGTTCTCAACTTGATTTAAAAGTATTACTACTAAAATTTTAGCTTTTACTGTAAACACTTTCCCACATGTCCCATCCCTTGGGCATCAAGAGATCATAAACAAAGCTTCAGGAGAGGGTGGTTTAGACATTTTCTATTTTCATTTCCATACTTTTTAGCTATCCAAAGAGGTAAATTTTGAAAAACAAAAATGCAAGTGCATCATACAGCTGCACATAATTATTTATTAGATATACTAAAATGTGTACTGATGTTACAGTTTTGTATATTAACTCTAAAGGTCTTGTGACAGTTCTGGCAAGACTCAAGAGTTTTCTCTGTGAACCTTGTCATGTTTTTTCATCATTATGTGCTGAATAATATGATTATAAAGAGTCCATGAAGCTAGTAATTATGGCTGTACATAAAACGGCTGCAGAAGTTTTCTTGCCAGATAACAAGCAGAGAATGAGAAATGTGGAGAAACTGTCTGCCAAATGGGAAGTAATATCAGCTAACTGTGCCAATACTGGAAGACAACAGATGTAATACTTTAGTAGTGCAATTTCCACTACCAACTTAGAATCCTTTGCCATGCATGCAGTCTAACTAGATAATACTCAGTAAGTCTGTTAATTCTGGTCAGTGGATTGTGTACATAGATGTTTCTCGATCTCATTTGACCAGAAGACTGGTATCTTTATGTTCAGGGCAGTTCTGGAAGGTCAGACTTCCATACAATCACCTTTAAACATGATAAAAAGCTTGTGACAGCTTCAAGACTAAGAGGTTTCTTCTGTTATAAGCTTTCATGTATTTTTGTGACTTGTATGACACCCAATTAGTCACAAAGCTCTCTGACAACAACATGTTATGCAACAATTAAAACAATACAATTTGTAATCCATTTAACTATTCATGATAATGCATTTTCTGGTTGAAGGTGAAGGATGTTGATACTGGTGGATGACTAATTTGTGTGTGTCAAACTACTGGGAGGGATGAAAACCCTAGATTCTAAAAGATGGTGATCTTGCCAGTTAAGCTAATATTTCTGTAGAGAGGAAGAGGGGATAGAAGGATAAAATTCAGCTGTAAGAACATGATGTAAAACATCCAAGCAAATTGTGGACCTTGAAGGAGCAAATATTTATGGAAAAGAAGCCTCCACCCATCCTCCCTCCCTCCCTCTTTCTCAGTGCATGTGTGGTTCTCAGTTTTTTTCCTGGTAATTTTGCCTCCCTGCCCTATAACCCTTTCAGTGATTGTTGCTCTGTCTGTCTTATTCTTCTCTTAAAAAACAATTAAGTGTCACAAAACCACAATCCTAGGCTAGGAAGCCTTGCCAAAAAAACAAAACCAAAAACCTGTCTAGCACAAACAGCCACAAGAAATATCCTAACAAACACATGAATTAAAATGACACAACAGAGTGATTTGCTCTTTATTCCATAGAGACTGCATTATGCTCTGCTGCTTGAATAGTGGCACAAGCTTTGTGGCTGGTTTTGCCATCTTTTCTGTCCTCGGCTTTATGGCTTATGAGCAGGGTGTGCCCATCGCAGAAGTTGCAGAATCTGGTAAGTCCTAAAAGACTTATTTAATAGATAATGTTATAATCTAGCTATACTTTGTGCCTGCAATTTTAGTTCGCCTATAAAGTACTGACCTGCAGAATTTTCAGAGCAGGATGAGGAAGATAGCCATGAAAAATACAGCCTGAGACACCCTGCTCTGTTTGTTTGTTTATTCATTTTTTTAATATACCATTCTTATAGCCAGAATTGGCTCTCTGAACAGCACTTGCTGCTCAAGCCAATACAACTCAGGTTGCACAAGTGCACTGAAAAGGAACTGAATGAAATCTTGGGGGAGGGCAGGAAAGGGAATAGAATATCCATCAGGTTTTCACCCTCCAAATGCAATTCTCACACTTCCCTAGTTAAACTCACCCTTGTACATCCATAAATCGTCTCCCTCCCACCAGCTCCCTTCCTTCCACCAATTCTTAAACCACCCTTGTTTCTCCTCACCCCAACTAAATGATTGCTGCTGGCAGTCCAGGGGCTGTGGCAAGCCAAAGGAAGAGAAGGTAGCTTTTTCCCATCTAGTACCTACTGTACTGTTGTGTAGTACATCAGTCAAAAATAGCCCAGCATCTTGCATACAGATTTACAGTGCACCGAGCAAATGTAGTCCCTGGGACTATTATTTATTTATTATCCCTAATTAGTCAAAATAACCATCATATGTTATATAACTATGGTTTATATAATTAGTTATGTTAACTATATACTATTTAATACTTTATAGCATATAATATTAAATAGTATACTATTTATACTATTATACTATTAACTATTATACTATGGTTAATAATTGATAAAAGTTACTATAGCCAGCTAACATGGAATCTTTCATAAATGCTTGCCTTCATATTAGCCAAAAGAAAGTTCTATTTTCCCTCTTTCTACTCAACTTTCAGAGATTTTTGACATTGCAGAAAGTGTTGTGATCAGGAAACATTAGCTACTCTGCTTCCTCTTGTCCCTTAATTTCCTGAAGTCCAGTGCTAGCCACAGTCACTACTCCTGAAATATGTGATCCATAACAATAAACCACACTCTCCATAAATCTTATTAAGTCACTATTCATAGTTCTCATAGTAATGTAGTCATTCCACTTCTGCCTCAGTGACTCCTACTTTATGTCAAACTGTCAACATAATACTATTGACACAATAAATCTATATTACTAAAATATATACAATTCTTGATTATTTTCTTTTTCAGGACCTGGACTTGCTTTTATTGCTTATCCAAAAGCTGTAACAATGATGCCTCTTTCTCCATTGTGGGCAACTTTGTTTTTCATGATGCTCATATTTCTTGGATTAGATAGTCAGGTATGGATAAAAATGACTTTGAAAAAACACAATGTAAATTAGGCTAAATTGAACTGAGTTTTAAGTGAGCAAGAGGATTTTGCGGAAATGCAATTGCCAATTTAGTATTACTGAACTGTTGCTTCCTGTGCTTCCAAGGGTAAAGTCAAATAGAAATCTAAATTGTCGAATCAGATAGCTTATATTTCCATTGTGTAGAAAAGCAAAAATGGCAGAAAGAGAATAATTTATACAAATCATGAAAAAACAGAGGAAACAATAGGAGGTGTTTTAGACTCTGCTCAATAAAGGATAAAAAAAAGGACTGGAGTACTGATCCAACTGCTGCAAAAGGAATATAGTAGGATTTCCAGCTTCCCAACCCTAACCCTAACAGCTTTCATCTTCAGCTACTCATTCCCCTATTCCAAATAGTCTGCTTCTCCTATCCCGGTACTATTCTGATACAGAAGTATCTGGCTTCTTGTTTATGCCTGCAAGTGCCTTGCAAGTTCTAATTTAGAAAATAACATCCAGTCTGTTTGCTTTAAACATATATATATTTATATATGAGAAACTTTTCAAAGCAGGTGGAAGAAGGATAAATATCTTGATATTAGAAATATTTAAAGGATTGTTATAGAAGTATGTATTACATTCCTGAACTCTGCAATTGCCATCATTTTATATTGTCCAAAATCTTGAACAGTATAGCATGTTGCTTATTTATTTACTGTATTTCTATACTGTTCCACATCCAACTGGATTCTGAAGTGGTAAACAGTAGGAGGGGAAAGCAAATAAAGGAATAAAAATAATCCATAGAACATTTTAAAACAAAGCAAAAAATATTAAGAGCATGACTGCCCAGAATGAGATTCTATCTAGCAGGTACAAAAATTTCACAGTGTTTGTTCCTGGGATTTCCTTCTGCAGCAGGAAATTCCACAGAAATGGGGCCTCCACACAAAGGGTCATCCTGTGATGCTCTTTGGTCAGGCCACAAGCATCAGGAGAATGTGCTGTGATGTTCAGTCACAGCACTGGTTAATACGGAAAAAGGCACTCTAGTAGGTATCCTGGTTCCAAGTTGTTCAAGGTTTTGCACACTAGTGCTAAAACTTTAGACTTGCCAGTGTAGTGGATCAGTAACTATTGGAGCCTTCAGCAAAGGAGGTACATGCTGAAAAGAGGCAGCTCCTGATAACAGCCAAGCTGCTACATTCTGCACTTAGCTCTAGCCTTAAGGGCAGCCCCACATAGAGCATATTGCAGCAATCCAGTCACCAGTGCCTGCATCACAGTAGCCAAGCAATCCCTGTCCAGGAGAGGCAAACTATTTGGAGATGGTAAAAGACACTCCAAGCCACTGCAGTCAGTTAGGGCTCCAGTGCTGGCAGCAGATCTAAAGGCGCCCCTGGACTAGAAGCTGATCAAGGGAGGGCAACCCCATCCGGAACAGGTAATAAATTTATCACCCAGTCTTGGGAACAGGGCTTCTGTCTTTCTACTAGGATTCAAATTCAGTTTATTAGCCCACATCCAGTCCCTCACTGAGTCCAGACATGACTCAGTAGTCACAAGGAGACAGAGCCGCATATCACCAAAACACAGATGGCTCTTGACTCCAGATCCCCCAGTGACTGCTCCCAGCAGCTTCCTAAGATCAAAACTACTGTAACACAGTGCCTCCAATGCCTAGCCCACTGGATCAATCCAGAAGGATACAGTGGTGAATAGCATCAAAAGTTGATGAGAGAGCAAGGCAAACTAGCAGGGCTGTACTCCCCTGTCTCCCTCCTGAGAAAGCTCAACCATCAGGACAACCAAGACAGTGTGAAAACAGAGACTGAAATGATAGTGAGAAGATGGGGAGTATCCTCCAGGAGTGCCTGCAGTTGGTCTGCCACACCTTTCTTGTACCTTTCCTTTAAAAAGGGCCGTTTGCTCCTGGGTAGTAGGTATCAAATACTGTTGGGTCCAGAGTAAGTATTCTCAGGAGCGGTCGCAGTGCTGCCTTCTTGAGAACAGCAGGAACCATCCCTTCACTGAAGGAGGTGTTTACTGCTTCATGGACTCACCCAGTTTAACCCCTCAGGTAGCTTTTATCAGCCCAGAAGGCAAGGAACAAGAAAGCACATGGTCAGTGGTACTGTGGCGAGCACTTTCTTATTAAGGACTCCGTTAACTAAAATGAATCCCACAACATTGAACAATGGTGGCATGAGACACCTCAGCTAGAGCTACACTAACAAAGCATAATAGCTAAAAGAGATGTATCAAGAAATCACTAGTTTGGATCTCACCTCTTTGGCTTAAAAGCATACAGCAACCTACTTCTTTATAAGCAAAATTACTTATCCATGCTTCCAGTAATTTTACTATTTAAATACTGATAATAGCAGTAAAGGGACATGAGTGGCAAGGGCAATATGGTATGAACTGAAGGGTACCAGCCTCAATTTTAGAATTGACCTAAGCACACACAGCCCTTTAAAAACCGTTAGAATTTTGCCAGTCAATTGGATGGTTGGAATTCAAGGGACTATTGGCATGATACCTTGGCTGCTGGTTGAAAAGTGGGAAATGTAAAGTCAGCAGCTTCTTCATCCAGGTAGACACATATATGGATAGCCTAGCTGGATTGAAGCAGTGACTTGAAGATCAGGAAAAGTATTAACATTTTTGAGGACTGCAGTAGAGTTGGAGTGGACAAGGGAAACATAAGTTGAAATCTCTTCTAAGAACCTTAAAGTCATTGTCTTGAGCATCTTACTGCTTCTCTGATTATTTGTAAGACACAGTTGTTATGCAGTGCAATGCCTAATGCAGCACTCTGCTGTGGAATATTGTCATGAAGGAAATCATTCAGGATTCACTACTTTGAATCTTTTGATCCTTTTTCTATAAAAAAACAAGGTGATGTATAATCTATGAGAACATTATTAGTAAAACAGTGCTGTGCACTTTAAACATTAAAATGACAATTAAAACATGGCAGTCCTTTGGCTCCCAGACAATATCTAGATGGACACAAGATTTTTGGATTCCTAGCTACAAAGTTGGAAAATTACTGAGACCCCCATCTCCCCTGTTTCTCCAAGGTCATAACAGCAACCTTGGAGAAGAGCTTTGGGGGACATTCTAGGTTGTGGAAGAACAATGGTGCCAAGATATGGTGGATCCTGACATCCAGTGTAGTGTGGTGGTAAGAGTGTTGGACTGGGGACATGGAAGATCCAGGTTCTGGTCCCCACTCAGCCATGAAGCTCACTCGATGATTTATAGCCAATCACTCATGCCCAACCCATCTCACAGAATGGTTACGGGGAGGATAAAACAGAGTGGAGCAGGTCTATGTAAGCTGCCTTGAGTTTCTCACAGAAGGAAAAAAGGCAGGATATAAATGAAGTGTGGTAGTAATAATATCCTGGCGGTGTCTCATCTGCCTTCCATCCCACTCCAAAGTGAGCCATCAAACCACTTAGTGGTTCTATTAACCACTTCCTCTCTGCTTTCCTCCCCACTTGCGTAGGATGCCCATAATAATTTAACAATTTCAAGAGTTAAATTTTAATGCCAAAACCAGATGGCATTGTCACAGTCGCAACTGTTATGCAAGAGGTTCTTGCCAGATAGCTTAAGAGTGCACCCAATTCTTTCAGTACTTTGTATGCTGATGCCTGCAAAATTTTACAAAGAGTGATCAACTGGAAGTTTGGAGGGTGATATGGCACCTCTTTCTCTCATCTGCTACAAAGAATTACAGAATATGTTGGCACTATAGGAAAAAAGGAACTCAGTAAAGGCTCTATATATGATGAAGGTATAAATGATGCAAAAGTGATAAAGCAATGTTGTACACTGAAAGTGCTAAAGAACTGAAACTTTATGTGCCTTTTTCTGCACTTGTTTTGTTCTGCAGTTTGTCTGTGTTGAAAGTCTTGTGACAGCTGTGGTAGATATGTATCCAAAGGTTTTCCGGAGGGGATACAGACGAGAACTGTTGATTCTTGCTCTTTCAATTGTGTCATTCTTCCTTGGTCTAATAATGTTAACAGAGGTAAGACAGATTGATATTTTTCAGAGTTGTGAACCAGAATCCATCCTTTTTTAAATCAGAAATTCTAGGCAATGGTATTGGAGGACTGATAAGATATTGGAACAACAAAATACTGATAAGATTTGTGACAAAGTATTTGAAAGCATTACAGTGTCTCCTCAGTGGTACCACAGAGTTGGAGTGTTTCAGCAGAGTTCCTTGTATTTTGCTAGGGAACTGCCTTCTAAGCTAGTCACCCCTGCTATCTGATGTATAGAAACACAGAAAAGGTTATCTTTGGGTTTACTATGAGAAATATACTGAAGAAATTAGTAGCTTGAATGCTATAATCGTATAATTGCTTGCTACATAGAAATTATAGGTTTTTGGAAAAATTGATAAATGTATACTTAATCATCAGCTTGAAAAGGACTATGATTATGATTAATACTAAGCATTCTTGTATTACATTTCTTTACCACCCAATAGTCAAAGTTCTCTGGGCAGTTTACAAAGATTAAAACCTTTAAATTACATTGTAAATCCATGTACATGCAAGTTTAGACAGCACACAAAGATACAGATGTATCTAAAAAAAATTAAATGGTCAAGAACAGGAAAACCCAACCTCATCATATCCTTTCAAATGCCTAAGAAAAGAGGAAGGTCTTAATCTGACATGAAAAAGATAAAAATGTTGGTGCCAGGCATGTCTCATTGAGGAGATCATTTCATAATTGAGGAGCTACCACCAAGAACTCCCTCTCCTTAACAATATTACAGGTAGGTTCATGCTGGAAGACATGCTTCACCAGGTATTGTGGTCCTAAGCTGTGTAACATGTTACAGGTCAAAACAAGCCCTTTGAATCAAGCTTGGGAACATACAGGCAACCTGTGTAAGTGAAACAGAGTCCATGAACTGCAGCTTCTAAATTTATGTTTTAGATGAGGAGTCCATTGAAGTATTCTAATCTGCAGATTACCCAAACATAAACAACTTAAACCAAGTTAACCCCGTCCAGACCTGGGCATACATGGGCCACCAGCTGAAGCTAGTAGAAGGTCCTGCCCGAAGTGACAAAGATAGCTTCAGGAAAGCTCCCAAGCTACAAACCTGCTCCTTTGGGAGTTGCATATCACCTGTCAGAAGACCCACACTATAGAACACTTAGTCTTATCTGGGCTGGGTTTCAGTTCATATGTCCTCATCCAGTCTGTTGTCTCAACCAAACACTGATCTAGCATAACCACAGCTTCCTCTGATGAAGGTAAAAAGGAAATATAGAACTGCATGCTATCAGTCTATTGATGTCACACACTCCAGATGACCCTGCTCAGTGGTTTCACTGACCTGTTGAACAGCATGTGGAACCCCATACTGGAGAATCCACAGGGCTGAGAATATTCCCCAAGCACAACTTTCTGGAGTTACCTATCAAAGGATGAGTGAAACAAACGCAATGCAGTACCTTCCACCACTAGCTCAGACAGTTGTTCCAGAAGGACGCCATGGTCAATGGCATCAAAAACCACAAAGAGATCAAGGCAGATCAACATGATCACACACACCCTCCTCTCTGCCTGCCTGGGTCATCATACAGGGGTAACTAAAGATGTGTCCATGCCACACTCTGGCCTGAAAGCCAACTAAAATGTATTAGATAATTAGTAGTACCTAAAACCATACGGAGCTGGTTAGCAACTGTTTGCCCAAGGACATTGTCTAGGAAAGGTACATTACCACCAGCAAAAAGTTGAGTTATTCTGGGTCCCAGGAGGGTTTCATCAGGTGTGGCCTGACCATAACCTCTTTCAGGTGGTCAGGAACCACTTGCTTTTGCAAGGAGATATTAATCACCTGCCTGGCTCAGTCAGCTGTTCCCTTCCTGCCAGTTTTTATAAACCAAGAGGGGCAAGTATCCAGTATCGAAGTGATTGTACCAACCTGTCAAAGCACTTTGTTGACATCCGTTAGTGAAATCCATCCAAAAACCAAGCAAGCCTGTGGGAGACATTGGATTTGGATAACCCACTGATTCAGCTGCTTTTGTATTTGCCAGGAGTCTGTGTCCTGGTGAATACAAGAGATTTCTGCTGGAAGTGCCTATCAAATATACTACAGCAGACATCACGACAGATGAGCTGAATCCTTAGGGGCAGCATGCAACAGGCCCCAGACGACTCTGAAAAACAACACTGAATGGCACACAGAAGATTCAACAGAGGTGACAAGATGTTGTTTCTTTGCCACCCTTGCTGCCCCTGCATTGAAGTGGACATTGGCACACACCACTTGCCTCCACTAGTTCAGTTGCCTCCACTAGGAGTTACTTTCCATCTGCACTCAAGCTGTTTTCCTTTTTGTCTCATTGCTTTCAGCTCTGGAGTGTACTGTGAAACAATATTAGCTGCACTCTGGAGAGGCCATGTGAACAATCATGTGAACTCCCCAGATCGTTTCTGCATTCCACAGTTCTACCAAGATTTCAACAGAATAGGCAGCCATACTGGCCAGAAACCTTCCCAGAGCCCTCTAGATCATTAGTCTCTGCAGCAGACCATCTTAATAATCCCTGCAAACTTGCAGAGGGCAAAGGTACCATAAGTCTAAACTGCAGCAAGCAATGATCTGACCATCAGAAAGGGACTTAATCAACGTCCCCTATCTTCAAATCATCACCACCATGTCAAGTTGAAAAAAATCAAGTCTAGAATTGCCTTGCCATATATGCAGGGCCAGTGACATGCTGGGACAGTCCCATGATTGTCATGGAGACCATGAAGTCTTGAACTCTCCAGACAAGGTGCCCTGAGCATGAACGTTGACATCCTTCCAGAACCAACAGTCGGGGGGAGAGGGGAATTCAGTAGCACATCGAAAGCCACCTCTATCAGCTTGGATAGGACTGTTGAACAACCGAGTGATGGTGCACCAGTTGAATCTGCCCTCTATCCCACTGATACAAAACAAGGTGCAAAGAGGCCAATAGTCAGATGGACAGAGTGTCTTCAGAGGAAGATAGAATTCCTGTAGCTCACAGCAACCCCAACCCTCCAGCCCTCAGGTGTACCTTTTTACTAAAACCAGTACTCTAGTGGGCACAAATGAGAGAGACTATCTCTTCCCTGCTCACCCAACCCAGGTCTCAGTTGTCGCTGCCAGCTTAGTTCTTAGATGTCAATAAAACAGTGCCTAGGAATGAAATATGAAGGATGGCATTCAAATCAGACATAATGTACATTCTCTTGCATATCACTCCTATTTTCTTTATATAGTAGACAGTGCACACCTTAGTCTGAGTAAAAGTACCCTTGGAAAGGAAGTTGTTGTTTTTTTCTCTCCTACATTTTACAATCTCATCAAATAATTGAAAGGCAGGAAAAATAGGAGCCCTGAATATCTCCAAAATACTGTAAGTTCTGTGATGGTTAGAAAATGAAACTTGGAGTGTGTGGAGTTCTGGAAAAGAAGCCCCAAAAACAAGGAAATAGTAGAGGGACTATGTGAGAATTAGGGGGAGTATATCTCATCTTTTCATCACAAAATCTTGAAACAAATCATAATGGATGGAACAAATGATCAATGAATTCTGCAGTAAATTAAATGCTATACAACTTAAGTTTTATAGAATAAGGTTTTCTCTTGATTTCTAGCAAAAGATTCTCACCCCACCCCCAAATATTTCCAAGGTTTCCATGAAAATATAAATTAATTTCCATTCAGGATTAGGCTTGCAGGATGGCTTTGTACCCCCTGGGTGGTTTCACAGTGTAATGTTACCCCATGTCTTTGCCACATATACATAGCTACAAACCAGTTCTTTGGTTGTGGAAACCAGGTTTTTGCTCTGATTATAAGGGCCCAGAAATACAGTCTAGAGTTGTGCACTACTGTGTTTGCCCGAAAATAAGACCAGGTCTTGTATTAATTTCTGCCTCCAAAAGATACATTAGGGCTTATTTTCAGGTGATGTCTTATTTTTTCTTACAAAAGCTGTAAGATTTTTGCCCTGAGAGTCCTCCACGATCCCTTTCTTGTACTTGATGGAATAGCTCTTTCTTTTTGCACTCATCTTGTCTGGGGGTCAAAATATTATTCCCTTTAAATCTGCTATTAAATCAAGTGGCAACGAGATAGGAGTGACAACACATGAGTGCATTAAGTACATCCGTTACAACACACGACGCATTGAATTATGAAACACGTCTGTTCTCAAGTGCGCACATTATTCATGTGTTGTATCTGTACTCCAATTGGTCATTCAGCAATGAGTCTCGGGTTCATCTGTTTGCATAGGCGTTTACCTCTCATTCAAAGGTGCCTGCTTGGGTATTTACAAATACTTAATTATAATTTATATTATCATTTATTTTAAGTATCAATGTCAATATTATTTATATTTAATTATATATTAATATTATTTCATAATTCAATATGTCCATCGTGTGTTGCAATGGACGTACTAAATGTGTCCGTCTGGCTGATGATCTTAACGGGCTTATTTTTGGCATAGGGCTTATATTACAAGCATCCTGAAAAAAATCATGCTAGGGCTTATTTTCTGGTTAGGTCTTATTTTTGGGGAAATAGCGTATATATTCTCCAAGCTTTGAAGGAAATTCTACTTGTCTCCCTGTAAATTTTGTAATCTCAGAATAAGGCACAGTCTCAAATAAAACGAAACATTGGATTTGTTTAGGCTTAAAGTTGATGGTACTGCTTGACATTAGCTAGTAAGTATATTTCGTTTCCTCAATTCTATTTTCCAGAATGGATTCACACCATCTTATTATTACTTTTGTACTTCCTCAGTCACTTTCGATGGACTGAAGGAGAATATAAAGTGCTCAAAAACACACTATGAAGTGAGCTGCTTCTGCTTTTGCTTGGAAGTATATAGAGTACAATCTGCAACATACACTCAGCAATATAAATCAAGTTGCAGTATGTATCATGAGCCAGCAAATGGCACTGTTGTCCTACATTTTATCATGTAAAGCTCTTCATTTAAGGTCTTTCCAAAAAAATCCCAGTGAGACTCAGTGAAAAATTCACTTCTGCTCAGGAGCCATGCAATGTGCACTCCTTTAGTGTGTAATTTATTGGGTGTGCTTTAAAGCAATTTTGTGGTGAAATGTATTTTACCTTAGAGCGTGGAAACAGGTCAGCTGTCAAGAGGCCTTGGTTAATATCTCAGAAGATGACTAGTATACTATTAAATATTTCTGGACCAAACTTATTGGTGAAGATTAGCCACCCAAGGAGCTTTGACCAAGGGGGCGGGACAGGGTCTACAAAAGTAATAAATAGATAAAAATATACTTTTGACTAGGAAACTTTATAGCATCCCAAAGCCCCTCTCCATGGACAGTACACTCAAACACATCTGGGCCAAGCAAAATGCTTATAAGAAATCTTACTGGCTTATATTATGAGAGATAACAATGCCAGCAGCTAAGTGACCCAGCTGTGCATCATCACTCTGCAACTCATATTCTGCTCAGGGAATATGGGTTGCATGCGTATTTGTCCCTTTCACATAGCCTTCCATCGGGACGGACTAAAGTAAATGTTCTCTCAGAAACATAGAAACAGACCGAGTCAGAAGGGGTCTCCCGGGCCATCTAGTCTGACCTCTGGCACTAGCCGACTCTGCTCATGACATGCCCACCATGTGGACGTCCAGCCTATCCTTGAACAGCTGCACCGATGGGGCCTCAACCACCTCCCGGGGAAGCCCATTCCACACCCTCGGGGACCTAACTGTCAGGAAGTGCTTCCTGGCGTCTAAAGGGACCTTGGCTCCCAGAGCTTTGCTCCGTTGGAGCGCGTCCTCCCTTCCTCTGCAGGGGAGAACAGGTCTCTACCCATCTCCATGTGACATCCCCTCACATACCTGTATGTCGCCAACATATCCCCTCTGAGTCTCCTCTTCTCCAGGCTGAAGAGACCCAGTTCCCTCAGTCTCGCCTCATACCTCGTCCCCTGCAAACCGGCTACCAACCTTGTGGCCCTGCGTTGCACTGACTCCAACCTGACTATATCCTTTCTGTAATGAGGGGCCCAAAACAGAGCACAATACTCCAGTTGTGGGCGCACCAGAGTCATATAGAGTGGTAGTAATACCTCTCTCAATCTAGAAGCCACACTTCTGGCTATGCAACCAAGGGTGGCGTTCGCCCTCTTGACCACCGCATCACACTGCTGACTCATGTTTAGCCTGCAGTCAACCAGTACCCTGAGGTCCCTTTCACAAGTGCTGCTCTCCAGCCACTTGTCCCCTAACCTGTACTTACGACACCCATTCCTATGCGCCAAGTGCAAGACCTTGCATTTATCCACATTGAACGCCATCCTGTTGTCTCCTGCCCACTTCCATAGTCTGTCCAGATCCTTTTGGATCTGAAATACCTGCTCCTCAGTTGTGGCCACTGCTCCAGTTTTAGTGATCAGCAGATTATTCACCCCTCCTTTCATGTCATTTATGAAAAGATTAAACAGGATCAGCCCCAGGACAGAGCCCTGGGGGACCCCACTTGTCACTGGCCACATTCCGATGATTCCCCACTAATGGTTACCCTCTGCTTTCAGTCAGTCAACCATGCCCTAATCCACTGGACAGTGCTTTGGTGTATCCCAAAGCTCCTCAGTTTCTCCACCAGGATATCATGGGGCACTTTGTCAAAGGCCTTGCTGAAATCCAGGTGTACCACATCCACTGCATCCCCTCCATCTAGCCATCTCGAAACCTTGTTGTAGAATTCCACAAGGTTTGTCTGGCAGGACCTGTTTTTGTGGGAGCCGTGTTGTGTGGCTGTCAGCCTCCCTTCCCTATCTAGCATCACTGTGTGGCTGTATACTTAGCCAAGCAACAGCCAGGAGGATTTGAGTTCTAGGCTCCACCTGGCTGTGAAGCTCACTGGGTGTCTTTGAGCCAGTCACGCTTCTCTGCCTAACCTACCTCACAGGGTTGCTGTTGTGGAGAACTATGTAAACTGCCTTGTATGCCTCACAAGAGGAAAAATGGTATAATAGAAATGCAGTGTAATGGTGGTGGTGGTGGTGGTGGTGGTGATACCCAGTAAAGGTTTTCTTTAACACAATGTATATTCAATTATTTTTTTAATTTAAATCTGCCCTTAGTACTTGAGGTACTGTGCCCATACTGTAGTATGGGTAGTGCCCATACTGTAGTTCCCCTTCAGGTGTCTGTGATCTCCAAAAAGTGGAGGTAACATTGGAGGCTTGCTGGGAATGGAGGGTCAAGGAAATTTCATGAACTTCTCTCCATTCAAGTACAAAAGAATCAGAGCCAGCATATGTTGGAATCCAAAAGTCATCATAAGCTTAAATGTAGCCACCTAAATCCATCCCAAATAAATGTTTAATGGGCTAGAATACTTCTGAAAATAGTATAAGGCTTTAGAGGATCTCCAACTGGGAAAATTCTGTTTTGGCTGCAGCATGTCATTGTCATCACCTTCTTCCTTTTCATTGTCTTCTCTTCCAGGGAGGGATGTATGTTTTCCAGCTGTTTGACTCTTATGCAGCCAGTGGAATGTGCCTTCTTTTTGTTGCTATATTTGAATGTATCTGCATTGGCTGGTTTTATGGTGAGTCAACGATTGGTGTTACATTGATGGCTAATTTTGAAATCATATGCTGCATTTCGAGGCCTGCTCTTAGAATGATTTAATTGGTTATTACAGTTATTTATACTTGGTCTTTAGGACACCAATGGAAAGAAACTTGCTAGCCACATAAATTTATATTAATAAAATCACAATGAATAATATATACAGAAGAATCCATCAGGATAGAATACTCACTTTACTGAGGAAGGTCCCGGGTTTAACCTGTAGCTTCTCAAGAAGGGCTGGGACAGAATCCTGCTGGAAGAAACCCTGGAGAGCTGCTGCCAGTCAGTGTTGACAATACTAGGCTAGATAGGCCAGTGGTCAGACAATGTCTCCAGAAACAGTCATTTGAGCTGGGGCATTAGACCTGGACCCATGTGCATCCCATGTCCCTTTTGTTCTATATAGGAAGCAATCGCTTTTATGACAACATTGAAGATATGATTGGGTACAAACCCCTAGCATTGATCAAATGGTGTTGGATGCTGCTCACTCCTGGCATTTGTGCAGTAAGTAATAAAAGTGTCTTTAAAATGTTATCGTAGTCTCAAAGTTCTTGGCAAGACCTTCTGTCTTACGTTTTGTAGAAATTATTTTGCAGAAATAGACAATCCTCAAGGTGTACATATGTATTTATAAAGAAGTACACCTCCAAAAATGGGCAAAATGGTTTCATACTTATCTCAAGTTTTAAAAATCAGCAATCTCTTCAAATGATTTAATGCAAAACTGATAAAACCCTATCAAGTTCTCACAACATATGTTATGTGTTTAGGTATTCATTATACTTCATTATTTATTTTCAGTTCCAGTAGTCCCTATATTTTCTTTCCTTTGATCCTAATACAACCTCCTGCAGACACAGGTGAATGCTGGCATCTTTAAATAGGATGGCATATTGATTTTCATGCCCCAGTGACACTGTGAATACAAAGTGTCTATCATAAACCCCTATGCAGGCATTATAGAACCAATGGTATCCTATTGTGTTTTTCCTTCTCCCAAGAGTGAATTCAAATGAATCGAGGTCTGGATTCCCCTATGTGTGGCATTTCCTGCACAGCCTTGTTTTTTTGTGAGCCCACATGCTTAGCTGGCCCTCTCAGGCTTACTTACATTTAGTGCAGTGCAGTGGTTTCTCATGCTTACTCCAAAGCTTCTCCTGGAACTCTGGGGCCCTGTGATTCGTGGAAGAGATCCAGCTTATGTAGGGGGAGAAGCAGCAACTCCCTTATGTATGCAAAAGTGCTTTCCAGTCACAAGCAGCCAATATGGCTTTGCTGCACAGTTACCATTTGCCATTAAATTGAAAAGATGCAATTTCTATGGGCTATACGTAAAAGCTAATTGGGAATTAAATGTGAAATGTGATTTATTACTTTGAAAGGAAGAGAGGTTCGAATTGAATATGCCTTTGAGAGAAAAAAGACAATTGTGGCCTGCTTTCTATTTTCAAAGCTTAAGGCAGCATTTCAACTGACTGGGTCAAATGAGCTTCCTGAGCACTTGTTTTTTTCAAACATGGCTAATTTTTCCTCTCTATTTTAGGGCATCTTCATCTTTTTCTTGGTGAAATATAAGCCTCTGAAGTACAACAATGTATATACATACCCAGACTGGGGCTATGGCATTGGCTGGATGATGGCTCTCTCCTCCATGATTTGCATTCCTTTGTGGATCTGCATTAAATTCTGGAAGACAGAAGGAACCATGTTAGAGGTGATGTGTGTTTTTGTAACAATATTGCTTGATATAGCAGATGCACTTTTAAGTAAAGGACCCTGGAGGAAATCAAGCTGTATGAAGCACAGTCCTAAAAAAATGCCTATAATCAACCATTGAATGGACAAAATGTACAGATGTGGACTATACTCAGCTTAACCATTTTGGCTTTGCTTCGAAGATGAGGCACAGTGGTAACCATGAAGGAAATGACTTAGTGCATTGCATTGGCCATGAAGTTTCAGTGACTGATTCAGTGAAGGTTCAGCCACAACAGTCTTTAGACTTGACCGCCACCTTGATGCAGTTACTTCTGAGGCTGGGTGGCCCTTCACAGAAAACATTTCCTCACCCTTTGGCTAGGAGGTCATTGATACCGCCAAAATGAGCATACTGTTTGTTGTTAAGTGCCATCAAGAGATCTCACACACTATGATTGAGTGACCCTATGAATGAATGTTCTTCAATGTGTCCTACCTTTCCCAGCCCTGTTCAGCTCCAATAAACAAATGTACTATACAAAGAAGAAAACTGAAAATATGAGGGTAGTGGTTCCGCTCCTATCTCGATGGCCGGTTCCAAAAGGTGGTGCTGGGGGACTATGGCTCTGCACCATGGCAGTTATGCCATGGAGTACCGCAGGGGTCCATTTTGTCCCCCTTGCTGTTCAACATTTACATGAAACCGCTGGGAGAGGTCATCAGGAGGTGTGGGCTGCGGAACCATCAGTACGCTGATGATACCCAGCTCTACCTCTTGTTTTCCACCAATCCAGGTGAGGCAGTGGCTGTACTGAACCGGTGCCTGGCCGAGGTAATGGGCTGGATGAGGGCCAATAAACTGAAGCTCAGTCCAGACAAGACGGAGGTCCTGTTGGTTGGTGGTTCTGGCTTTGGAGAGGGTGAACTGAACCTTGTTCTGAATGGGGTTGCACTCCCTCTTAGGGACAAGGTCCGCAGCTTGGGAGTGCTCCTCGACCCGGAGCTTTCACTAGAAGCTCAGGTGACAGCAGTGGCGAGGAGCGCTTTCCTCCAGCTTCGGCTGATCCACCAGCTGCGCCCCTATCTGGAGTATGACTGCCTCGCGACAGTGACACATGCATTGGTGACTTCCCGTCTCGACTTCTGTAACGCGCTCTACGTGGGGCTACCCTTGAAGACGGTCCGGATACTTCAACTGGTTCAAAACAGAGCTGCCAGGCTGCTGACGGGGACTGGGCGTTGTGTTCACATGACTCCAGTTCTCCGTCAGCTTCACTGGCTTCCCATTGAAGTCCGGGCCCAATTCAAGGTGTTGGTGATGACCTATAAAGCCCTAAACGGCTTGGGTCCTGGTTACCTGAAGGAGCGCTTGCATCCATATATGCCCAGCCGCCCCTTGAGATCAGCGGGGGAGGCCCTTCTCCGGGAACCCTCCGTGAAAGAAATTAGGAGGGTGGGTACTCGGAGGAGGGCTTTCTCTGCGGTGGCGCCTAAGTTATGGAACACGCTCCCCAGAGAGGTCCGCCTGGCGCCGTCGTTATTTGTTTTTCGGTGCCAGGCAAAGACCTTTTTATTCAAGCTGCATTTTAACTGTTAACATTATTGGTTTTATTTGGCCAGGGCGGCTTATTTTATACTGTATTGTTGTATTTTAATTTAATATATATATTTTTAATTCATATTATAATTATTTTAACTTGATGATGTGAGCCACCCCGAGGCTTCGGCGAATGGGGCGGCATAAAAATGTTTTAATAAATAAATAAAATAAAATAGTTCAGTCCCTGTAACCTACCAAGCTAAAGAGAAGCTACTATCATATATTATATTCTGCTAGTCCCAAGCAGGCAGGGCACACATTCAGCTGGTGGGCTGAATTGTGCTTGATCAGTCAGGTTGTGCAGGCCAGGACTAACATGTAAGGGGGATGGGGACACAGCTTAGTGGAAGAGGACAGAGTTTGCATGCCTGGTTCAATCTTGGGATCTGGATGAGACCAGGAAGACCACTGCCAGTCAGAGCAGACTCGAATGGTACATAATTTGACCCAGTCTGAAGCAGTTCCCTATATTCTTCAAGCATGTTTTAGTATGATTTGATCTTGCTTCTTATACATTGGTGGTTGCAGTGCGGGGAGAGAGGAGAACTAACGTTTTCCATTATCTTCATTTATTTCCAGAGATTCAGAAAACTGATTGTGGCTAGCCCAGATCTGAAAATGAGAGGAAAGCTTGGAATAGGCTCGTATGCTACAGTAAATGACTGTGATGCCAAACTGAAAAGCGATGGCAATATTTCAGCCATCACGGAAAAAGAGACACATTTCTAAAAGAACTTTCTTTTGAATTGTTTTTATATAAATAAATAAGTAAATAAATAAGTAAATAAATAAATACTTCACTTAATTATTTAGGCCAGCTTGTTTTGCACAACTTTATTAACAAGTTAATTTTAAAGTGAACTTGTATACTTGTTTAAAAGTGTTTTTAATTATATTATATAAGTAACAATTATATATATATTATATATATAAAATGAAATAGAATTGTTAGTGATGACTTGTAATATGGTGATTTCAGTAAGTGCTTTATAGATCCTAGAAGAATCTGTATAATGTGTTGTAAACTTTTATACTTTGGTGTGTGTTTTTAAAGGCATGGTGTTGTATAGATATATACTTTCTAATTTGTAAGCATTTCAGACCATTTCAGCTTCTACTGTATGTATATAAAGGGAATCACAGTGTCCTTATTATGTTAATATCTAAGGGAATTGTCTTCTGATGTGTAGCTTTGTTTCAACGTGTACCTTCCTGAATTTGGGCTTGATCCAAACCCCATTCTAAACCTGGTTTGCATAACATGATAGCAAGCTGTGGGTATTGTTGCATTCTGCTGGGCATCTTTTTTGCAGGGTACCTGTGAGCACATGGCTCAGTGTGGCTTGTCTTGTTGTGCAGACCTGGGTGCCATGACTTGTTGAAAGTGGGAAGCAACCCAACAGCAGCCCGTGGGTTATTTGAGGGTTACTGGCCATTCCAAGGAACCAGACCATTGAGGTTCCCTTGACACAGCAGCCTGTACTGATGTGGGTAATTATGCAAATTTTACCAGCACACTGAGTGGACAAAAAAGCCCCACCGTGGGTCATTTACTGCATCATGGCCAGGTGATCATGCATACTCAGCCTGCAGGTTTGCCAGATGTCACTAGCCTCAAGCAATGATGGCCTTCAATACTTTGGCTTTTACGCCAAGTAAAGAATGTATATGAGGCTAATTTGCCCAGGTCAGACTCTGACATTTGAGAAACCTGCTCTCAGAGGTTTGGAGGTAATGCATTTTCGTACAAACTTCTGACGATGGACCCTGCTTTACCCACTGGACACAGTCAGGAAACTAAGTGATAAACCACCTTGGACTTATATGACTCAAACAGCGGCCCCCACACCTCATGAAAGTCACCTTCGAAGCTCTCGTGAGTTGCAGAAGCATGGGGCTTTCTTTTCCAAGAGAGAAGGTAGGTGTTTAAACAAACAATAGCACTTCAAATAATGTCTCGATCAGAATTGTGGATTGTATCTGTTATTTGTAAAGCAGGAGGAGGCAAATCCTCATTGTGGAGCGAATTGGGAGAAACACATCCCTAAATGTCAAGCTATCCAACCTGTCACACTCTTAGAAATGTGATGGAAAGAAGTCATCACTGAATTACTATTTTTTCTGAACTCACTATAGAAATTATTTTTATATATAAATGAGCTATTAATAGAATAGTGACTTTATAATAGTGTTTGAATTCATAGGTGCTGTTTCATGGGATTTTTTAAAATATTCACATTTTATATTTCTTTGCATGACCCGGTGACTGCAGAAATCATCTCATTATTTTGGATTTGGCTTTTTCACAGGGAAACACACATGTGTTTGTGCACGTGACACTGAAAAAACAGTATAATTGGATAGCAGGAAATGATGCTGTCAGACTTTAGTATCATTAAGCACTTTTCAAAAGCTATTGAAAGCAGATGCTTTTTAAACCACTGATGAATGTGACTGTGATAATATGTAGCATATATATGGCATTTTAACGTAACCTGGTATTCAAAATTTCATTTATTGTATAATAGCTATCACTTGGTCCAGTATTCAGTTACTAAGCAAGATTAGAATCTTAAATTCATCCATATGCCCACATGTCTTAATATCGTATGGGAGAAAATCTACCTGTCTACTAATCGAGCAGCCTAACTATGGATAGAACAAGGCAAGTGGTCAGGTAAGCGTACTTTCAAGGATAACGAAGGCTGCGATTCCATACACACCCACCCATGAATAGACCTGCATAGGATTGTGCTGCAGTCCAAATCAAGACACCATTCCTGGACTTGATTATACAAATCTACCACGGGCAAAATGTTTTTTGTTCAAGTATTGCTGAATTTGATGTTCCTCTGGGCATTTTATGCTTATATGGCCCTTTTAATAAAATGGGACAAGGAATGTTACTTTGCACCTGGATTCACAGCAAATATGTTTAAACTCAGGAACATGTTATCCATCATATTGTTTGATGGAGTGGCTTCTCACCCAGCTTTCAAAGTGAACCCATTTCAATATGAATGGTGCACTCTAGCATGCATACCTATATATACCAAAGCACCAGTTTTTAAACAATTTCTTATAACAATCTAAAAATAGCATACCACTGGGAGCGGGAAAAAGCATGGTATATATTACGTCAGGTGTGTTACTAGGAGTAAACTCTTCAGAACTGCATTAATTTGCATAATGGAGAATATGCATACCAAAAAGCAGGTACTTTTAGCATGTTCATTACATATTCAAAGATGTTCTAGGTCAGTCTACTTCTTACCTATTAAGTCTATTGGACTAATATAATAAAATCTAAATGCTCAAGGGATATGAGAGGTGCAAGTTAAAGGAATATCTTCACTGCATCCTTGCAGTTTTATCTCTTCTTTCCATAGATTTTATTAGTTCAAAAATAACTGGGAAGGAGAACAAGTTGGACCTTGACACACACATGCATGATTTGCTCTTGACTCCTCTGACCATATGAGGTACAAACTTATACTATTGACATTTTTATTTATTTGCACATTTTGTTGGACAGCTATATCATCAATGTGTTGTCTTTTTCAAGTTCTAGAATACGCCAAGTATAAAGCCAAGCTGTTAATTTGGAATGCTGACTGATCTGTCTTCCTATGTGGATGTGTGTGAGCCAGTGAGAAGTTCAAATTTGTAACGTACAAGCACTGGGGAATAGTTTTAAGGGATCCTACTCATCAAAGCTAGCCATATATATGAGTTTTCCAAAGTAAGAAATGACGTGTTTCAGTATGTAGAGTTCACTGCCCTGACATCAACTTGCAATGGTATAGTTTTGGGCACCCCAGGCTCTTTCTTACATTAAAGTGTCTTCAGCGCAATCCTATGCAGGAGCACTTGGAAGTATGTTCCACTGCATGCAATGGGGCTTTATACCAAGTAAATGTGGATAGGGTTTCATTATTACTAAAAGAATGTTTTTATCCAATTATCCCATCATGTACTGTTTATGGAATATGATTCCTATTATGCTGCTATGAACTATTTCACCAATAGCTTTATACACATACATGTGATTTGGCATGGTCTAAAGCAGTGTTTCTAACTTGCTGTGCTTGTATTTGTGCAGATTTACTATTTCACTCATTTAACACTTGTACTTATTTTTTTAATGTATTGGGGTGGGGGGGGGAGTTGGGTTCAAATTCCCAACTAGTTCTGTGATTTATTTTTTATTTTTATTCTTTTCTGGAACAAAATGTGAAGAGCAATGATATTGTTATGACTTTTTTATATGCAGTAGGAAAAATAATGCCCCTTTCAGAAATATATGCAGTATTATTCAAAAGTACAGAAGAACCCAGTTTTATGTATTGTTTTACACAAGTAAGTTTTTATTTGGTTTCAAGAAAGCACAACATTTTGTCTGCTTACTCCTTTAAAAAAAATAAAATGGGTAGACATACTGTGCTTGGTGTACTGTGTATCTGGTTTACATTATTATGCCTATGTAGCTTTCACTGTTAACCCTGCAGAAAATTAGGGCTGGGTATTCCATTTTACAGGTATGTAAACTTTAACAGCGTAAATTTTAGGCTGTGTTCACATGTCATAGCAAGCAATTCTTCATGGCTTCCATGCTGTGTGATTTAATGACTTACTGTGTCTGATAAGTGGTTTCTATGCTAGCATGGTTGCTACCCTGTTTACTCAGCCCTGCTGTTGGCATGTATCCCATCAGCCACTGCACCTCAAATTCAGCCCCACCATGAATGGCTGGAGCAGCTCCTGCAGCTGCTGCTCTTTCCACAGGACTCTGGTAGCTAAATATCAGGACTGTAGAAACCATGATGCCAGATTCAGATGACCAGAAAAACTATGGCAAAGCATGAAAACTGTAGAACAGATCATTGTTTCTTTTTGTGGTTCCTAAAACTCAAATGCACCATGCACTATGGGTCAGACAATGCAATAGATCAGCTTGCAGAAGAAACCACCATGGTTTATGTCATGTTGAACCCACTATTTGAACAAAGCACTGGCATAACAAGCCACATTATTATTGGCACAGATATCCTATTACTTAGGTAAGTGAGATTCTGACACAGAAGTGGTTTATCCCAGTTCACCAACACTGGATCTAATATTAATATCAGATACTAAAGGCCACTTTTTTGTTACAGTGGCCCACTGAATCAGATTTTCTGATCACTGTAAAGGTGTATGACATGTAACTAGGTGATAGTGCTGTACTTGAAGACATGTCAAAGAGTAGCTAAAGGCTATGGTTATCTTTCTCCTTTTATTCAGAAAATTCATATTCAAAGTCATATTACCATATTCACATATGGTAATACGCAGCAATCTAACTGATTTAAAGCCAAGCATACCTAAATTAATGGGAAAAAAATAATGGCTAGTGTTTCTCATCTAAACTTTTAGTCATCTAAAAGCTGAAACAATAACTTTAGTCTTCTATTAGCAGTCTGGAAAATTAGCAAATGTTATGCTACGTTTGCACATTGTATTTTTTCTCTACCTATTCAGCTAATATACATAAATGTTTCCTTGACTAACTTTATATTTATCTTGGCAGCTGTTGCTTATTTTTCCCTTCTAGTGGCAGATTTAAGGGATGCTTTTCCAAAGCACTATTCTCCATGGCATTCAGGAGGCTAGCGGAAGTAACACAGCCTCCACATATACAGAACAATTTGTGCAGTGCTTTGCTTCCTGGGCCAGCTCCACATTCTGATTCTACCATGGAGCAAGGTGGAACTCAAGGCAACTTACATCATTCTTCTTAAGCAAACCTATTTGGCATAGAATCTATCAGGCTTACCAGCTCCTGAACATTGCAGTTTTTACAGCTATACATCCAAAATGCTGAGCAAGCTCAGCTTCTACCATAACAGTGCTATAAGGACAGGAAGAACCACATCTTCCTTACAACCTATAGTGAAGGTGTGGTGCAGTGGTTAAGTGTAGTGAATGGTACTTAGGAAACCTGGATTCTAGGCCTCACTCATCCATGGAACACATTGGGTGGTTTTGGGCCAATCACAGTCTCACCTACCTCACAGGATTGTTGTTGCAAGGTTGAGATTGAGAAGCAAAGACTTATATAAGTTGCCTTCAATTCCTTGAAAGGAAAAATAAATATAATGACACATAACACATAGTGAAGGTTTAAATCTTTCTTGGGCAGGCACTGGCAACAGCAGTGTGGCTGTATTGCTTGCTGCAGTTGGTAATATGTAACATGACACATTTCTACCTTAAGAGGTGTTAGCAGCAAATGACTCACAAGCTCTATTATGCTGAATTCATAGAGTTTTCCCAGAAACATTAACTGAAGTGCTATACAGTTTCTTAACAATGTGCGAATGTCCTTGTTAATACCATTTCATTTTAATAATCAAAAGAGAGATCTACTATTCGCTCATAATGCTCACAGATGAATCACTTCTTACAGCATTCTGCCAGGGCGAGTAGTGTACCAAGAAGGCAGGGTTAGAGGCAAGCCATGCTCAAAAGAGCAGGCTACAGATATTCACACAGACACCCCCAAGGGGCAGCTCTAACTTGGGCTCTTGCCGCTGATGTGGTCTTGCTCTGCTGGAGTCACTCAGCCCCATCATGAAGCCCAGAACGTCACTGAGTCACCAGCAGGCATGCAGAGTCAGAATCAAGGATATGCGAGGGAAGAGAATGACAGCCAAAACAAGCCCGGTGCTACCTGTGGTGGTCATGCCTAGTGCAGCACGTGGAAATACCCATCAAGATACGAGCTGGAGCATTACCAGCTTATGACCGAGAGCTGAGTTCGAGCTAATTCACACCTTGATTTCCCTCTCACAGAGCAGACATACAATCAAACTGACTGTACTCACTTCTGGAAGAAAGGATGTGAGAAATGTTGTGGCCATCAGTACACAGGGCAGCCAATGGAGAATCCCTTCCAGTGCTGGCTTACGGCTTGCCATGCCACACACTTTCATCCACTGCACACTTGTTATGCCTTGGATGGCAACCCACCAGCCATTCCAGAGGCTTCCTCTATATGAGGCATTTATGGTGGTGCCCATCCTCCTCCTCCTTTTTATTTTCCCAGTATTTTAATTGTGGGGTCTTACAGTGTAAGAAATTATTTGAAAGCTGTGGTCTACCCTGCTTTTTTTGTAAGACTGTTCCGAGACCTCAGTAGCAGACAGGATATAAAGGTTTTAAATAAACAAATACATCTCTACTGTCCTCCACACCCCAGCAACAGACTTGTTATAGTTCATTTTATCGCCATTGGCTGAACAATGTGTCCATCTCCTGCTTTGCTTTTGGAAACAGGCAGACAGCATGAAAATACATAATTAAAGACATGAAATACAAAAGTCTGTGGGAGAAGCTGGCACATGCCACAGATATGCGGGTACATTTGGGAAGGGAGAACTGGCCTCAGGAGGGGGCGCCACAGTCCTCAGGCCACAACAGGACAAGGGCAAGGATTGTACAAGTGGGGGCCACTGGGACATGTGGCAAGGCCAGGAGGACGGAGTGAGGCCCGCAAACCCGCTGTCTGGGTAACCACACGACTGACCGGCAAGTTCAGGCAAAAAGCCTCACCTTGTGGGAACGGCTCGGGGCTGTTCACCACTTCCTATCAACCCAGCCAGTGTCCCTGGGTGACAAAGGCCTGAGTTACACAGAGCTCATACTTATGAATGAGCTGCCATAACGCCCGTTAATTTAAAAATTCGAGTTAAAGGCAAATTGTTTGTACCTTTGGGAGTTTTGAGGCCTGCTGCAGAAAATCATCATCACCACAGAGAGAGAGAGGAAGTGAAAGGGGAGGCGGGAGGACTCTGAAGCGGCCCTTCCTGCCCCACAGAGAAATCTCTCTGGCATCTCCTTGCTGGAAAGAGGAGGCGCTGGTGAGTTTGGCGGAGGGGGAGTGAGAATTGGTGCCTTTTCCACTTTCACAGAATTCTGCTCTCCTAGCCCCGTGACTGTGGAAGGCCAACAGTAAATGGAGGTCTTTCTTTCTCTCTCTCTTTTATATGTGTGATCCAGCTTACATACAAATCTGATTTAAAGGTGTTCTCAGGAATGGAGTACGTTCCTAACCCGGGGACTGCCTGTGTTTCTTAAATGCTGGGGGTATTGGAAGTGGACAAGAGAGGGCAGCCTGAACTCTGGTATCCCACAGTCTCAGCATAAATCCCTGCGCCCACCCCACCACCCTCAGCATGGCAGTTTATGCTAGGAAAAAATCTCACTTGCAGTGAGGCCTGAAGTTCAAAGGCAGCAAGTGTAGCTTGCTAAGGAGTTATGATGATAGGTGGTAGGAAGAAATGTGTGAGAATTCATAAAGATGCTTTCATCTGAGTAATACAGGCATTACTGTATTGGAAACTACAGTGAGATTTGCAGGAAAACGTGTTGATGATTATTAAAATAAAAAAGAGTGGATTCACCCAGAGATTGAGGGCAGTGTAGGGTCTAGATGCTGGACTGGGACTCAGGGGCCGCAGTAAATCTCTATGGGACAGTCATTGAATGTGCATGGGGGGAGGGCAGGCTTGGCCCAGGGATACAGAGAGCTGCTTTATGCCAAGTCAGTCCAATGGTTATTGTCTCCGACTGGCAGGATGACAGGTGGGGATCGATCCAGGAATTTCTTCATGCAAGTCAGATACTCTGCCACTGAGCTATGTCTCTTCCCTTCCCTACAGCCACACTGCCAACAACCCTTTCCCAGTGTCTGCACATAGGCCAGGGCTCAGCAGCCTGGCGAGTCCACCAGTGGCATCTATACTAAGCCATTTTACATCCCTACCCATATCCCACAGCACTCCAGGGCACACAAAACTGCTGGGCCCGAGGAGCTGCCATTTAAATTCCCCCAAATTCCCCCAAATTGCAGTGATTCAGGTGGCTTCCAGATGCATTGGACTGCAACTCTCACAATGATCTCTATATAGTTCAAGTCTAGATCTGGAGGGCACCAAGTTGGGGAAACATGTCCTGGGGCCTTGTAGGAAATTTAAAGGGCAGTTCCCCCAGGTCTAGATGCCCAGTTCACATAAAAGCCCTGTACAGCTGTTCCCATTATCAGTTAATATTAAAGTGCCATAGTCTTAAATATCAGAACAATTAGTCAGTGTGTGTCCTCTTTGCTTTTATCTGGACATACAAAGCAAATCTAGAACTGTTCAGTATTTATCACATAGAAATTAATGTTATGCCACTTGTTTCCCATCAGAGAAACTCTGGGAAGCAAAACAAAAATAGAAACTAGCCCTTTACTATATTCTGGGCATGTGTCTTTGAGCACTCATAGATTTTTCCACAGTTGCTTTCTCCACCATCAATCAGAAATCAAATCCATGACTTACCATGTAGTGCATTATCCCAGAGCACAACCCAGCAGTTCAGCTAATTGGGTTTAACTTCCCCACCCTCTCCTCAACTCGGATTTGAGATTGACTCTGCACCCTGCTGCTGAAACTCATCTCTTCTGTATCATTAGGTGGCAGCAAATGCCAACAGAAAATCATTAATTCCACCCTGGAGCAAATGGTCCCGTGGGAGACTGAGTGTCCATTTAGTTCAGGCTGTATGCAGGACTGCAGCTCACGTTTTACCCAGGAAAGAAAGCAGTGCAAAGGAGTCTGTCAGCATTTACAAGGAACTAAAATAGGCATTTGATGGAATAAAAATGTTGAGAAACATTTTCTGTTGTAGCTGCAGAGGCTTAAAAATTCAGTTTTTCAGTGGACCGTTACTCTTGTGAAAGGAGAGAGAGAGATGCGTATCTAAACTTGGCTGTATAGATGGCTTGGAAAGCTGGTGAACTATTGAATATCTTACTGCTGGTCCCAAAGTGTCTAAATACCAAAGGCCATTATCCATGGAAACTCTGCAGATAGACAGTGGCAACACTGGAATCATTGCATTGCCCTCATGCTGTGATATGGCTTTGGCTCTGGTATTTCGGTCCCCTGGTAAGGAGAGTCATGTTGTTTGTTCATATGATTTTAAACCCCGATGCATGCTGAAGTGCCTCTTGTACTAAAACTGGTAGTGAATTGTTCTCATTTCTAAGGGTGCAGAATTGCCACAGCAATTCCTTCTTTGTTCCTTTGTCCTTGAATCTAAGGCTTAGGTAGCACAGGCAACCTATAAATCTGTCCAAAGTAGCAAATGCTCATCACTAAGCAATGTTCATGCAGTCTAGCCTTGACTGTGGCAAATTCCTAAGATGCTTTCACACTTTGGGGAACAGATGCTTTGGACAATCAATTTAATGCAATCACTAGTTTAGTTGCATTGATGTTTTCTTTACCATCCGCTAAGTCATTAATACTGTAGAGCTAACTTGCCCCCATTTTTGTCCAGATTTGAATTACTACAGCTGCAGATTCAATTTATTAGACTTCACCCTAACACTTGAAGTTGATCTTAACATATTGTTGAGGTTAATATAGAAGGATCCTGAGCTGAAACTTAACATTATCCCAGGATTGTGGAATAAAAAGACTCCAGTAAAGGCAATCTTTAAAATAATTGCAAAAGTACTTCTGTACTTCTTCAATAGACAAGTACAAGCAAGATGCCTTTTGTGAGCAGAAGGGGCCTTCCACAAGAAAAGGTGCTCTACTCACAGGGCTGTCAACCAATTCTGGGGGATCACTCTTTTCCCTCCTCTGCAGCTCAACTCATTCAGCCCCAGGTAATCCTCATTCTCTGTGTAGCATTTTCAGGGGGCTTCCAGTGTAATCATTGGAAGGAAAGAGAAGTAAAGTCCACTTGCACCAGGGCAGTTTATCCAGCTTAAGATCTGGATCAAACCCAAGATACTAAGACTGCAATCCTATACATAGCATTCACAAATCACAAAAAAAATATGCCATGTAGTTTCTGCCATGTAGTTTCAAATTTACTGGTCAGAAAATTGCATGGTGCAGAGCGCTGCAGTTACTGTGCTGTTCGCCCCATCCTCCTGGCTTCACCACACATCTCAGCAGCCCCGCTGAGTGAAATCCCCACCTCTTCTCTGTTCTGGCCTATGGACCACAGCCACTTCCTCCTGATTGGTCCACTCCCCTGAAACAGGTTCCCTGCTTCCTGCTCTTGAGTGTATGTCTGCAGCACTTCCTGACTGCTCTAGCCCTCACAGAGATTTTATTAAATGAGAATAAACAATTTCACTGCAATCCCCCCTCCCCACCCCATGTGTGTGTGTGTGTGTGTGTGTGTGTGTGTGTGTGTTAACATTGTCTCTGTTTCCAGAACTAAAGCAGCAGTTGAGCACATTGCTTAACCAATGGGAAATAAGTGGACAATGATGCATCTGTTCCTAGGGTGCTGAGGGTAGTAGAGATCAAAGGCTAGAAGTGGCCACTGTTGCTGCTGCTCTTGCCGGGAGACTCTATGGTGATTTCATTCTAACAGTGCTAAACAGACAATTCTGGGTCCAGACAACCAGAGAAGTCACAGTGAATTGTGGAAACCTTAGAACAGACCATGGATTGTCTCCACGGTTTCAGGAAACTAATTCTTCCATGCAAGAGCTTTGGATCTGGGTATGGACAACATAACAGATGCATTACAGCTAGATTGCACCATGGCTTCACATGTTGTGTGAACCTGCCTATATTCACCTCAGAGCACAAAATTCTTTTGGGTTTATTTCTGAGTAGATATGTATGGAATTTCACTGCAAAAGTTGCCATGTCTAGCTTAATGCAAAACAGAGGATTTTTAAATATTTTTTTATTTGCAGTTTCAGAGAGATTGGGTGCAGGGACTGGAAACAACTCTGGACATCATAGGACATCCTCTTGTTGGACCTTCTAAAGTACTATATTGCTCCTGAGGCCTCTTCCCAAGCTTTGAGCAGGGTAAGGACCATGCCCAGCCAAACAGGTAGGGATGACACTCCCATAACAATATCATCTAATGGGGCCGGCCCTTCCTTGAGATGGTGTGAATCTGCAGAAGCAGAAAGATGGCAGATCCTGCATCTCCCATCCCCAGGAGAACTGTGCACCCCACTGTCACCCCATATCTCTTAAAGTGCAGTGCTGGGCAAGACTTTGCTCCAGAGGGCTGCACTGGCTGCTCTCTTTCTGTGGCAAATGCCACAACAGGTGTGTGGCCAGAACAGCTTTCTCGGGCAGTGCTTGCCTAGTGCAGACCAACTCAAATCATTTGACCGCCGCTCCAGGAGACTGTCCCTATGAGATGCCACAGATTTCATCAAGCCAAATGCTTGGAAGTGTAACCATGGGTTTCAACTCTGCTTTTGCCTCTCCCCAGTGGCACAGAATAATCAGCCTGGAGACACTACTAGACAGATATCCCCAGGCTGTTTAGCTCTGCAGGAGCTATCAGGATGTGTAACCCACTATGCTTCTTGTTCCCATTCACTGACAGAGTTTAAAAGCACGCTGCATTGCTATGATGCTTCAGTGGCAGGAGTTAATGATGATCTAGCCAAGGAAATCTACCTGATCGACTTTAGAAGTATTAGAGGGTTTTCCATGATTGCTGTGCTGATAATAAAAACACAAAATTACTCTACAACTCTGCATATTTATGCATTTGAAAAGTTTATTTACAAATAAGGGATCCATGTGGTCTAAATATAAGCAGGGATATTACAGTGTCAGAAGACTACTATTTTCTTGCAGCCATTTCCAGCAAGAAGTTGTAATTATGACTGTATTTGCGTTGTGCTCGACATTGCAAATGCTTTGTAAATTGTTTCTCAGGGTCATCTGACTGCTCTGTCAAAATTTATCTTCTGCAAGAAAGATTCAGATCTCACTGGACTGACAATGAACAACTCAGGTGGAAATCACAGTGATTACCAAAACCAATAATGCAGTCTAATATGCGCACAGTTACACATGCAAGAGGAAACCCTCACAAGGCTCAGTCAAGACTCTTCCCTTGCCTCCCCATGGGTACCTGGGGCACACTCGCCCTAGCACACTAATGTCAGCCAGTACTTTCTTGAGAAGTGACCCTTCTCTCCATGGAGAAGTTCTGCTCCTCTCCAAGGTTATGCTCACAGACTACTTGTCTTTGGAGTGGAATCTGAAGCCATGGATGCAGAACTGTAGAAATGTACTAATCGAATGGCCATTTATTTGCTGCTGACTACCATCATAAAAACTTCTGCACAGGGTATTTCACTCATGTTCCAAAGATCATGGCTAAAGTACAGCGCAGTGGGATCAATATTGCCCTCTGTGGACCACAAATTGCTGCTGCAGTCTTATCCAGCAGGCTATTTATTATGGAGCTGTGCAGATCGTGGAGACCAGGTTGCCTACTCTCCTGCCTACCCTTTGTCCTCTTTCTAAAAGAGGACACTCCTGCATTTGAAGAGCTGACAGAGGATTGTCCTCTTTTAGAAAGGCATTCTCTGTTCAAAGGCCTGGCCTGCCTGAAGGCCATGAGAAGAGAGAATCAGGCCATGTAGTGGCCCAGCAACTTGTGGACAGCAAACCTGCACACTGTGATGAGATAGTAATGTAAATATTTAGATTATAGAAGTTATACATTGTCACCAATATGCATATATTTTATGCAGATCAGTATTTTTTCTTCCCCAGTTTTGATGATGCATTTCCTCTTTTTAAGCCTTTCACAAGTATCTGCCTTAGTGCTTTAATGGGTCTGTGACAGAACAATAATGATTGATTGATTGATTGAATCCTTGACTAACTTTAACATAACAAAATTCTGAGAGAGAAAAAATTAAACCTCAGTGCCTGTTACCAGATGTCCAGAAGCAATTTAAAAGATGCACACTGACCAGTAATTATCAGAAATAAAAAATACATAAGATGCATTATGCTAGGAAGAACTTTTTCAAAAGTGTATACTGCTTTGTCACCCCTCACTAGGATATTTTCTGTGGCAGACACAAATCTGTATTCTTTACAAATTTCACATGAAAAGCCAATTACAGTGCAGTTTCTGAATAAAGAGCTTGATTTGCAATCATAAAAAGGCCCTCCGATCATTAATCCCATAAACAACAGCAGGAGAGGGGAGCTATTTAAAGTTCTGCATCAACTTTGCATTTGTCTTGACAGGGATGTACATCGATTCTGGCAGGCTGAGTGACAGTGTTGTGGCATTTTGGATGTTCCAACTGCATTAACAATGTGATCCTCTTTACAAACGCCATTCTTACCATGGCAGACGCTGACTCACACACAAAGAGCCAACAGCAAGATGTGGCATTTGTTGTCCATGTGCTGCAAATGGACCGGTTCATTAACCTTTCTGAGGCTGACATGAGTTATTTGGGAAAAGGCAACAAAACTATATTTTGAGGAATGTTTGGCTGGAGAAGAAAATGTACAGAACATTAGAAGTAGGTAACATGGCTACATACTTCACTGTTCTCTGAAAGGTAAGAGGTTCTGCTAGCAGAACTTGCAGGTTTGCCTTCCTTTCGGAAGGGACATGGCATTGGAGAAAACATGGCTTTTTTCCCATTGCAATATCCATGTACCCCCAGAGTTCACACTGGATCACCACAGAGAGATTTTCAGCTGCCCAAGACGCTTTCAATCAGTGAACATGTAGCTTTCTGTGCTCCTCCTTTGCTGCTCTTTCAAATGGTGGTTTCTTCCTACAGACAAAGATAGAGCTCTACCGTCATTGGGGGAGGGGGGGGGAGAAGGGTACTACAAACATTGTGGGGGTGGCACAGATATGAAACATGCCCCCAGCCCAGTCCATACGTACACTTACAAGCTTCACAGTCTTAGCCCACACATAAAATCTCATAATTCATGAAAGAACAATTTCTATTCTGATCCCAGATTTTCTGCCTTTCTGAAATCATACCATGGGTTGACACACAGGGAGACTTGTGCATTATATCTCAAAACAATTCTCCTTGCCCTGCAAGGCTTACTGCTCACTTTGTAACTTTTGGCTAGTCCTAATGAAGATATGAAGCTATCAAGGTTTTGATATATTTGTTCTAATGGACCGAGGCAGCTGCAAAAATTTTATAAATAGACCATTTATTTTAAAGCTTTTTTCCTGGATTTTGTGATTGCAAAAGCATGAATTATCCCACAACGTTCCATTTATCTTGCAAGTTAATGCATATTAGAAAAATAGCTACATGGCTTAACTCTTCTCACACCATAGTGCAACATCATATTCATGCAAGACATGGGAGTATGTGGAATGAGTGTGTGAACAAGGCATTTTACAGCATAATCCTAAATGTAATCAATTCCTTCAAAAAGCAAACATGTCATCACTACTTACTTATTTCCGGGTGAGAGATAATGGAGAATCCTAGACTCGGATTTTGTTTTGTCCCCAGCTCAATTAAAGTGGCCTTCAAACTAGTCCAGACTAAATCAAGGTATTTGTCAAATTGATAGCTGAACCATATCTTGCATTAGGTGCTAATTAAACTAAATCTTTCAGTATCCTTTAAGATGAGGTAAAATAGTTATACTGGCCATCAGTCCTATTAAAACAAAGCCTGTCTTGTTCAATATCCAAAATGGTAAATTAATATTTTGAGTTTGAAAATTTTTCCTTAAGTGGGATAGTAGATATCACACAATTATCAACCAAACCACCAATACACTTTTCTTAAATTAATAAAATTTTGCCAATGATTTTGATGAGAGCAAAATTAGATCTTGAGTTTTCATATTTATCCACATGGTGTTTTTGATGGATGAACACTGCAAATGTCCAGGAATGAGAAGAAGTCATCAACAGCTTCAGGACAAATGCAGAAGCAGACACAAATGAGTGATTATGAGACTGAATAAAGGAACAAATGAGGACACCAGCAAATAGAAGTCACAACTGCAGATATTGAACTGACAGCAATACTACTTTATGTTCTCTTTCATAGTATCTCATACTAACCAAAGATAATACCACTACTAATAACTCTTTGCTATGGAAAATATATCAATTCAGATAGACAGGCAGAAAGAGAGAGATGCTCCTAGCAAGTTTGTTTGGATGCTAAGATAAATGAACAGAGAGAATTTTACAGATGCAAGGTTTATCATCCCTTCTTTCCTCCCTGCAGGGTGGTGGACCAGAATCCTGAACCCCCATCCTTAGAATATCCCAAGTCCTGGTTTTCAGGTGAGGCTCTGCAGTTAAATTTTCAGGAAGAGGATTAAGTGACCTAAAAGCATCATGAGGCATCACCTCCTCAGGACCTTGTTGTCCAGAAATATCCCAAAGACTAGCTCTGTTCTATCCAGACAAGGTTGCCTTGCTGTTGTCAGATTCTGATGACTTTGGTAATGAGAACAGTTGTCTGCCACAGGTGTGCCCATGCCTTTGCAGCCTTAGGCCACTAAAACCAGCACATCCCCTTCAAGAGACAGCCTCTGTCATGTAGTGGCAGAGCTCACCAACCTCAAAGCAGCCCAGCTGGTGCAGCATAGAATAAACCTCCAGCCCCAGCTATCTGAGATGCTGATCTTTTCCCATCTTGCTTCCCAGAGAATCCTGATCAAACATGATGCCTACTAAAGAACCCATAACAAACTAGGCTGCCATCCAGGCTACAGCCCAAAGCATTGATAAATGCCATGCCTGCAAAGGCACATGCAGTCACCTCCATGGATTTTGGGCTGCTTGCTCCCTCCGAGGGCACACATTCATTTGCTTTGCTATTCTGAGAGCTGAACCTGATCTAATTGGCTTCCAAGGCCGCTGCCCATCTCTGTGAATCAACATTTTGATTGTGCATGACATGGGGCAGCCCACAGAGACAACAGTTCCAGGCTGTCCACTTTCCACACAGGCTCCTTTATTTCTTCCTCTGGGGAGGGCCTGCCTTCACTCATCCCCTCCCAGGCATAAGCAAGTGGATGTTTTCTCAACAGCGATGTTTGTAGCTTTTTAGGTTAGTGCTGAAAAGCCATAAGAGGACAATGTTTATCACCGACCTCCAGTTCACCCAGTGACCTAAAGATGAAAAGGCTATGGATCCTATTACATAGCTCATCTAAAAGAATCAATAAACCATCTCAGTATAATATAAATTGATTGACTGTCTTGATAAATGCCAAAAGGCTCTCAATAGCCATCCAATTGCCCCATTTATTTAAACAGAGCCAGCTGAACTAGTTAATCACCTGTGTTAATCATGTCCTTTACCCACACCCAATATATACCTAGTTTTTTCTTAAGGAAGACCATTATGGTGTGCAAGGCTCAAGATTATAGACACAAAGGTCAACAGCTACTGAGCCATGGTTGTCCTGAAAAGTGGTGCACAGGTGTCAATTCAGATGCCTGTCACTGAGATTCAGGGGCCATATGTGATGGGGATCGCATCTCCCCAACTACAGTTATTCTTATCAGCCCTTTACCTGGGCTTGCACCTGCTGTGCACTGACATCAAGTTGTCAGCATCACATGCGGTGCAATGGGCATTTCATCAGCA
Organism: Varanus komodoensis; assembly: GCF_004798865.1. Taxonomy (NCBI): domain Eukaryota; kingdom Metazoa; phylum Chordata; class Lepidosauria; order Squamata; family Varanidae; genus Varanus; species Varanus komodoensis. The sequence continues at coordinate 9,564,965 of NW_025336346.1, forward strand.
GCAGTTCCATGCAAAGGCTGAATCCTTCACGGAGAGAAAAGGAATCCAAGATTCCTTTTACATTGCATTACATTTTACATTACAGCCTTGATGCGAGCGTTTGGTATCAGCAAAGCTCCTACAATTGACAAGGCTTAGGAGAAATATTGATCTTTACAGATGTGAATATGTGCAGCTAATAGGTTAGATTCAGATCATTCATTCCATCAATGAAAGACACCATGCAAACCTGGTTCCCAATCCTTCAACCCTAAAATTTCACTTCTTCATATCGCAAAATAGCAAATGCACATGCATCTATATCACTTAGTAGAATATTCAGTTTCTGCATGTGAAAATCAGATGCCCCCTTTCTGTAGCCTTCTCAGTTGGATGGGGTGGGGAGTGGTTAATCAATGAAACTGTCAGGGTCTGGGCCTGGGAGGTGGGTGAACAGAGACAAGACAGAGTCTGAGACCAGGGCAACAGAACTGAGTCCAAAACTCTAAAGCAAGGTTTAACGGCAAGTCCAAGCTATAGTCATGGTATAGGTCAAGGTCAGGAATCAGGATGACAAACAGAGGTATATGTACCCTGAGGCAGCAAGGGTCAGGCAAAATCCAGGCACAGGAAGAGCTGTGATGCTGAGGTGACATGGCAAGGAAGGAGACATGGCACTAGAGCTAATGGGAGGACCTGCCTTGCCGTGGCCAGATCTGGAGGGACAGCTTGCTCTTGCATAACGCTTTCCGCAGGCTCCCAGCTGATGCACATGTAGGGCCTGGGACTGATCCTGTAGACATGGTGGTGGTGGTTTAGGCCACCAGAGCAGCTCAGGTCCTGACAGAAACTGGAGAAGGCCTGCCTCATTTAGTCATCATTTGTTCAGATTCCTCCTATTTTTTGTGGTTGAGTGCAAGGATCACCACAGAATTAGAAAGAGGGTGGTTACTTTCATGGTCTTTTTCTGAGCCTGCTCTTATGACTGCCTATAAGTCTCTTGTGAAGATACCTTAAATTGGGATGTGATCAACGTCTACATGGAACTCAAAGCAGTGAAGAGTGTTAATAAAGAGAGATTACTGCATCTTCTCCCAAGTACAAAAGCAAGGATAAAATTGAGTGGCAGCAGATTTCTAGCAAACAAAAGAAAGGAGGTTTGTTTACTTTAGCACGTATTGCCAGCAGATATTGTGAAAGCTAGCATTATAGTGGGATTTAAAAAAGCATTGAGGAAGGTTCATTGAAAAGGGGCTCCTCAAAGGCTATTTGCCAAGATGGCAAGGACTATGACCTCATTTTAGATGAGCTGTAAATCCTTATAAGATGGAAGGGACTCCAATGTGGCATGATGGTTAAAGGGGTAGACCAGGATGTGGAGACTTGGCTTGTAGTCCTCCCTCGGCCACAGACCTCACTGGGTGACTTGGGGTCACTGACTCTCAAGCTAACCTACCTCTCAGGATGGTTGTGTGGATAACATGAAGAGGAGGATGAGGAGGATTACGGAGGCCACCTGGCTTCCTTGGCATTAAAAAAGATAGGATAGAAATATGATAAAGAAATGCTATCTGATTTCAACTTCTTCTTGCAGTATATATGAATGTGTCTAAATGAATCTGCATAAAACACACTGTTGCCTTTAATTCATGCCACAGCAGCAGTCTTCAGTGACAAGTATAGCTGTCTACATGGATGTGCCTCTATTTTCAAACTAGGCCGGCACAGAACATTTTGCTGGAGAAAGGGCAAGGAGGCCCATCTCTGCCCCACTCTATTCACACAATCCAAGCAGCCTGGCAGGAATATTTGGCTGAAGTGCAGATGATCAGGCAGCATCCCTAATCTCATCTGAGAGCCAGGAGATGAGCTTAGGGGATGCAGGGCAAGTGAACTTGGGGAGCTCAGGGGGATGGTAAGGCAGCTGTCCTCACCTGCCTCCCTCCATCTTTAGTTCACCCTGCCTTATGTTTGGGACAGCTTTGTTTACAGTTGGTCTGTGTTGTTATCACCAAGGGCTTCTCTACCCTAGTCCTTTAACTTGTTTTAACCTGCCACTTAACCAAGGTTTCTGCTACTAGATTCATTGCAGGATTGAAATCAGCTCCTTTACCTATTTTTCCAAAATTTCCAGATTGTTCCCATTCCTTCCCTCCCCCCCTCCCCGGATGTGTGACCTTTTGGTATCATTTTATAACGTGCTAGCCCTTCAATTGATCATCATCCTCATTTTTTAAAAACCCTGGAAAGCATAGAAGAGTCCTTGGAGGATGACTTTGTTGTGTAACGCAGCTGCAAATTACCATGCCTGATGAATTTGGAAAGTGCAATAAAAGCCTGGGAAGAAAAGCCCCTGATACACAATAGTTATCCTCAGAGATATCCAATTCTAAGCCAGAGAAATATGAACATGGATATGGTCTAAACATCAATATGTTCTCATTTGTTTCCTCAGGAACCCTGAAGAGGATATGTGTTGAACTGTGTTTTATTTAAACATTTTATATGTATTTTATTTCAATATTTTACGTGTCACCTTTCTAGCACTTCCACACCACTTGGTGGTTCCTGATGATTCAAACAGAAATAACATAGTAACAGTGCAAAGGAGAGAAAAAAAGACTAATAAAAGTTAGCAGTGGAACTGCTTCATGTTCCTTCTAAAGCACATAATCCAGCAGCTATAGATGACAAACAAAATTTGGGCCATGATCCATCCACATTACACATTGTTAAAATTGCAACCTTATACTCACTAATTCAAGAGTAAGTCCCATTAAGCCTAACGGAGGTAGCTTCCAAGTAGCCACACAGAGGATTGCACTGTGTTAGTGGGAGAATTGGGCAAGTGCTTCACTCCTTCCCACCAAAACCAGATCACGTCTGCAATATGATGCCCCAGATTTTGCTCACTACCTATGGCTACATCGGTCAGAATGTGCTCTTCAGTTTACTGTAACAAACTGCCCAATGAAAGGATCGTGCAGCAGTAGTAGGAGCAATAAGAAAAAATAAATAAACTAACTGGAGTTGACATTACCAGAGCTACTCTCTTGCTTACAGCAAGTATAAATGATGTACTTTCAGTGTTTCAAGCTTAATTCATTTGGACATTAAGCTACTGAAAAAGACTTTAGTTAAGTGAAAGACCTCAGAAGCTGACAATAGCAGAATACCATATCCTTTAAAAATTATCATTGTGCTGGTTGCTGTGGGCATTTCTTTGCTTTCTGGAATTAAATTCTCCTAATTGTATGATGCAGCTCTGCATTGGATGACACCTTGTGCTAGCATTGTTAGGGCCTAACAAGAAGCGGCATTGACTGTGGGGGCATAAGCACCTACTTGGAAGTAAGCCCCATGGAGTTTGGGGGGCTTGTTCCCAAGGAGGAAGCTACAAGATTGGAGTCTAAAGTATCTTTCCATTTACAGTGTACAATTAAAATGCAAATAGCAGCCATGGGTGGGTGTGGGGTTAATAATTGTCAGAATCACAGCAGGCCGGAAAGGGGAGGTTTCCTGTGCTGTGCAGTCCTGATAAAGATTGCTTCTCTGAAACTGTTTTACAAGGAAATCTCCCATGGGTGCCAATCCTTGCCAAAGGCTGCTGTTTGTTAAGATACGCAGCTTAAATTGCAAGGCTAAATTTAATGTCGCAGTGTGCTTTGTCCTCAGGCTGCAGCCCTGAACACACACAGACTCATGACACCAGAGGCCCAGAGGGCTGCATCCAGTAGCCAGTGGGCAGAAACAGTTGCGCCTGTATGTGACCTCACTATGTACACTGCCGCCACTAGAATAATAATAATAATAATAATAATAATAATAGAACAGACAGGTTTTTTGATAGCTGCTAGTTGGTTGGGGCTCCTTCATGGATCACTTCCTTGTCATGGTAAAGGGGCTTGCGCAGGTCAATGAAGCTATGAGCTACGCTGTGCAGGACCACCCAAGACGGACAGGTCATAGCAGAGAGCTCTGACAAAACGTGATCCACTGGAGCAGGAAATGGCAACCCACTCCAGTATCCTTGCCATGAAACCCCCATGAACAATACCAAAAGGCAAAAAGAGATGACGCCGGAAGATGAGCCCCTCAGGTCGGAAGGTGTCCAATATGCTACTGGGGAAGGGCAGAGGGCTAGTACTAGTAGCACCAGAAAGAATGAAGCGACTGGGTCGAAGCCGAAAAGACACTCAGTTGCAGATGTATCTGGTGGTGAAAGGAGAATCCAATGCTGTAAAGATCTATACTCCATAGGAACCTGGAATGTAAGATCCATGAATCAAGGTAAGCTGGATGTGGTCAAACAAGAGGTGACAAGACTGAACATCGACATCTTAGGAATCAGTGAACTAAAATGGACAGGAATGGGTGAATTTAATTCAGATGACCATCAGGTATTCTACTGCGGGCAAGAATCCCTCAGAAGAAATGGAGTAGCCTTCACAGTCAATAAAAGAGTAGGAAAAGCAGTAGTGGGGTACAATCTCCAAAATGACAGAATGATCTCAGTTTGAATCCAAGACAAACCATTCAGCATCACAGTAGTCCAAGTCTATGCCCCAACCACTGGTGCTGAAAAGGCTGAAGCTGACCAGTTCTATTTATTTATTTATTTATTTAAACCATTTCTATGCCGCCCCGTTTGCAAAAAGCCTTGGGGTGGCTTATAACATAAATAAACAATTGTGTAATTTGACTTACAAAACCGGAAACATCTCGGCACATACATAAAAACCCAATAAATACAATCAATAAATTAACAATTAAAATAACTTTTAAATAAAAAGGTCTTGGCCTGGCACGAAAAAACAAATAATGGCAGTGCCAGGCGGGCTTTTCTGGGGAACGTATTCCATAGGTGGGGCACCACTGCAGAGAAGGCCCTCCTCTGGGTACTCACCCTCCTAATATCTTTCACGGAGGGTTCCTGGAGAAGGGCCTCTGCTGCCGATCTCAAGGGGTGGGAGGGAATATATGGACGCAAGTGCTCCTTTAGATAACCAGGTCCCAAGCCATTGAGGGCTTTATAGGTGATAACCAACACCTTGAATTGGGCCCGGACTTCAATGGGAAGCCAGTGAAGCTGACAGAGGACTGGGGTAATGTGAGAACAATGCCCAGTCCCCGTCAGCAACCTAGCAGCTCTGTTTTGCATTAATTGAAGTATCCAGACCATCTTCAAGGGTAGCCCCACGTAGAGTGCATTACAGAAGTCTAATCGGGAAGTTACCAGTGCATGTGTCACTGTCACCAGGCAATCGTTCTCCAGGTAGGGACGCAGCTGATGGATCAGCCGAAGCTGAAGGAAGGCGCTCCTCGCCACCGCCGTCACCTGAGCTTCTAATGACAGCTCAGGGTCAAGGAGCACTCCCAAGCTGTGAACCTTGTCCCTAAGAGGGAGTGCAACCCCATTCAGAACAATGTCCAGGTCCCCCACCCCGAAGCCTGAACCACCTACCAACAGGACCTCCGTCTTGTCTGGATTGAGCTTCAGTTTATTGGCCCTCATGCAGCCCATTACCTCGGCCAGGCACCGGTTCAGTACAGCCACTGCCTCACCTGGATTAGTTGAAAACGAGAGGGAGAGCTGGGTATCATCAGCGTACTGATGATTCCGCAGCCCACACCTCCTAAAGACCTCTCCCAGCAGTTTCATGTAGATGTTGAATAGCAAGTGGGACAAAATGGACCCCTATGGAACCCCATGGCATAACTGGCTTGGCGCAGAGCCATAGTCCCCCAGCACCACCTTCTGGAATTGGCCATTGAGATAGGAGCAGAACCACCACAAAGCAGTGCCTCTAACTCCCAATCCCACTAGCCTATCCAGAAGGATACCATGGTCGATGGTATCGAAAGCCACTGAGAGGTCCAGGAGAACCAACAGGCCTACAACACCTTCTAGAATTAACACCAAAAAATGATGTCCTTATCATCATGGGGAATTGGAATGCTAAAGTAGGAAGTCAAAAGATAACTGGAATAACAGGCAAGTTTGGCCTTGGAGTACAAAATGAAGCAGGGCACAGGCCAACAGAGTTTTGTCAAGGACATAGCAAACACTGTTTTCCAATAGTCCAAGAGACGACTCTACACATGGACATAACCAGACGGTCAACACAGAAATCAGATTGACTATGTGCTCTGCAGCCAAAGATGGAGAAGCTCTATACAGTCAGTAAAAACTAGACCAGGAACTGACTGTGGCTCAGATCATGAGCTTCTGGTTGCAAAATTTAGCCTTAAGTTGAAGAAAGTACGGAAAAGCACTAGGCCACTCAGGTATGACCTAAATCATATGCCTGATGAATATACAGTAGAGGTGACAAATAGATTTAAGGAATTTGATCTGATAGACAGAGTGGCTGAAGAACTATGGACGGAGGTTCACAACATTGTACAAGAGGTAGCAACTAAAACCATCCCAAAGAAAAAGAAATGCAAGAAAGCAAAATGGCTGTCTGAGGAAGCTTTACAAATAGCTGAAGAAAGATGGGAAGCGAAAGGTGAAGAAGGCGAAAGATACACCCAATTGAATGCAGAGAATAGCTAGAAGAGATAAAAATGCCTTCTTAAATGAACAGTGCAAAGAAATAGAAGAAAGCTATAGAACAGGGAGGACCAGAGATCTCTTCAAGAAAATTGGAGATATGAAGGGAACATTTCATGCAAAGATGGGCATGTTAAAGGACCAAAATGGCAGGGACCTAACAGAGGCAGGAGGGATTAAGAAGAGGTGGCAAGATTACACAGAAGAACTATACAAGAAAGAGCTCAACGTCCCTGATAACCACGATGGGGTGGTCACTGACCTCAAGCCGCCCCGAGGCTTCGGCGAATGGAGCGGCATAAAAATGTTTTAATAAATAAATAATAAATAAAAGCCAGACATCCTGGAATGTGAAGTCAAATGGGCCTTAGGAAGTCTGAGCAACAACAAAGCTAGTGGAGGTGACAGCATTCCAGCTGAGCTATTCAAAATCTTAAAAGACGATGCAGTAAAAGTGCTGCATTCAATATGCCAAAAAATTTGGAAAACTCAACAGTGGCCACAAGATTGGAAAAGGTCAGTTTACATTCCGACCCCAAAGAAGGGCAATGCCAAAGAATGTTCAAACTACCGCACCATTGCACTAATTTCACATGCTAGCAAAGTTATGCTCAAAATCCTACAAGCTAGGCTCCAGCAGTATGTGGACCAAGAACTACCAGAAGTACAGGCAGGATTTCGAAGAGGGAGAGGAACTAGAGATCAAATTGCCAACATACGCTGGATCATGGAGAAAGCTAGGGAGTTCCAGAAAAACATCTACTTCTGCTTC